>NC_057396.1:57260609-57593064 GCF_019320065.1 Cervus canadensis | reverse complement strand
AGGTTCCCCAGGAGATTCCAAGTCCCACACTAGAGTTGGGGAACCCCTATATTAAGTAAGTCACAAGGGGTCTTCCAAGTCAAACAGCCCTTTATGCTAAAGTTTACTTTATAAAGCAGGTGTAAGAAAGCATAGAAGATGGACATTCACCTTAATTATTAGGCAGCGTCACAATCACTTTATCAGTCATTTGTTGTATCCCAAGAAATATCCATTGAGAGCTTATTCAAAGACAGTTTTTTGTGTGTGTCAGGTTGAATCTGGGCTTGATTTCACTACCCTCCCCGACATTCTCTTTTAGGCCCTCCCTCTCGCCTGATTTAGTCTTTCCCACAGGTCACAAACCAGGAACCAGAAAGACAAATCCAGACAGTACACACATGAATTTTACTTAGTCTGCCCAGTGTTAAAAAAACAAATTTCAACTGAGTAAATTTGAAGATCCAATTGGTTTTATTCACCCCGTCTAGTTAAATAGAAAGAGGCTCTGAGGAGTTGTATAAAATGGAAGATGTTTATAGGTAAAAGGAGGATGGGTCAAGAAGGTATCAGCCAAAGAGAAGAAAGGATTATTTCAGACCATGGTGTCTTCTTTTGGGGGCAGGGAGCAGCAGGGGTCTTTATCATGCAGATAACCTCACTCCCGTAGGTAGGACTTTTCAGATTGACTGTTTCAAAGGTCACATTCCTAGGAGGGATTGAAATTGCAGTGATGTGTTCGTGTGCTGTCTGAAGGAGCCATGACTCCATTTGAGGCTGAGTATTTCTTTTTAACATCAGTATCTTTTTTAGAGTCTGAATTTGCGTGAGGTCAGACTGGGCCTTTGCTTTCCAGCTCACCACAGGCCCACCACGATGCGTGTGTTATGCCAGTGGCTTCCACTCTTCACCCTCCCTGCCTAGACCCTGATGTTAGATCTGAGCTCAACTCCTGTCTGCAGCCCAAACCTCTTTCTGAGCATCAGACCCGTAGATCCAGATGCCTCCTGGATTGATAATCCATGGAAGGCCTCGCATGCCGTGCAGGACTAAATAAACTGTAGCTAGGGCTTCCTTGGTGGCTCAGATGGTAAAGAATCTCCCTGCAATGTGGGAGACCTAGGTTCGATCCCTGGGTTGGGAAGATCCCCTGGAGAAGGGAATGGCTACCCACTCCAATATTCTTGCCTGGAAAATCCCAAGGACAGAGGAACCTGGCAGGCTACAGTCTATGGGGTCGCAAAGAGTCGGACACGACTGAGTGACTTCCACTCACTCACTCAGAGGTATTGTTATCCCTACTGTGCATATCATCTTAGGGTCTCACAGGCACCTCAGCTCAACCTGTTCAAAGCATTAAGTCACCTAGACTGGGAGCAACTCTGGGCTCTTCTGTCTCCTTCATTTCAATTTATCATCACACCTTATGCAAAATCTCTCTTGATTCCATCTAGTTTTCTCCATCTCTGCTCTCATCATCCTAGTCGCAGGCACCATCATTTTTTGCTAGAACTATGTAGTTACCTAATTATTCTTCTGCATACATCACTGTTTCTGTCTAATTCATTGTTTGATTCAAAACCACAGTTTTACTAAATAAATCTGATATTGCCTCTCCCTGCCTGCCTCTTGAGAGGAGTCCTTTGGACAGCAAAGAGATCAAATCAATCAATCCTATAGGAGATCAACCCTGAATGTTCATTGGAAGGACTGATGAAGCTGGAGCTCCAATCCTTTGGCTGCCTGATTCGAAGAGCTGACTCATTGGAAAAGACCCTGATGCTGGGAAAGATTGAAGGCAGGAGGAGAAGGGGATGGATGATAGAGGATGAGATGGTTGAATGGCATCACTAACTCAATGGACATGAGTTTGAGCAAACTCAGGGAGATAGTTGAGGACAGGGAAGCCTGGCTTGTTGCAATTTATGGGGTCACAAAGAGTCAGACTTGACTGAGTGAATGAACATCTCCCTGTCTTTAGTGGCTTCCCAATGCCCCAGGATAAAATCCAAAATCCTCACCAAGACCCTCCCCAGTCTGCCTCCTGCCTGCTCCCCCGCTGCTGCTGGCAGTCTGCGTGGCGGCCCTCCGGGACCTGTGCTGTCTCTGGGACGTGCCCTCAGGTCCCTGGCCTCTAGACTACCACAAAGGCCATTCCTCTTTCTGGAAAGCTGTCTCCCCAACTGTTCACTTGAAAAGTTTGTACAGTTTCTCCTTAGCTTATTAGCTTAGCTGTCACTTTCTCAGAGGGTCTTTCCTGATACCAAAAAGGAGCCAGACCCCCTGCTACGAGCTCCCAGAGTCCCTGTGCTTCCCCTGCCTAGGGCTCATCACCCTGAGTTCTGAGTGTGCCCCCTTCTAGACCATGGCCATGTGAAGGCATGGACTGTCACCTACTGACTGTTCATGGCTCTCTCTTCCGTGCTTGTGTTATAGCCACGCTTTCTGGGAAACAGACTCACTCAGAAGGACAATGCAGATAGTGGAGTGCAGTTTACTACGCCGGCGGGCCCAAGGCAGAGTCTCCTCTTAGCCAAGGACCCCGTCCAGCATTTGTGAAAATCTTTTATACCCCATGCGTACGTGTCCAAACCCACCACCTACCCCATGTGTACGTGTCCAAACAGTCAATAGTCAATAAGCCCGCAGTTACATTCCAACCAGTTAATAATTGATAAGCCTGTGATTACATCCTGATAGATACGAAAAAAAGTTTATGACCTGTCCGGAGACAGGGGTGATTACGGTATGCTTCCTCTTAGGCTATGAGTAGCCTGGATGTGATCTTCAAGATTCCCCTGTCTGGAGGGGGTCTTATCCTTCCATTGTCATCCCCACAGGCACTAAGCAGAGGGTTCAGAGTCCGCTGGAGAGGCAGCCGAGCACAGCCAGCATGGACAGGCCTGAGATGGAGTCCAGGCCCTATGAATTCCTTCTTCACTTGGAACACAGACGTGCACAGTAAATGTTTGCTGAGGAAAGGAAGAAAGGGAGAGAAGAAGAAGAAAGTGGAAGGGGAACCAGAAAGGAACAACAGGCTCCTTCTGGCCAAATAGAGGACAGGAGTGGACACATCCTGCCCCACCACTGCCCTGAAGTCGAGAACTCCTGAGGGCGGGAATCCTCTCTTACTCAGTGTTGTAGCCTCAGCGTCTAACAAAGAGCAGGTGAACTGTGGAGGCTGTGAAATGAATGAATTTACTATGAGTCCCTGACCTAGACTGTAACCAATGGTATAACCAGCCAGAGAACCACTGGTTTTATAATAAGCCTCAAGCAGCAGTTTGACTTTTTAGAGTATGTTCATGTGTATAAACTCTGATAAAGACTAAAACCTAAAAAAGATGGAAATGTGGAAAAATTCTTACTGAGTACCCTATGGTTGTGCGTGCTCAGTCGTGTCCAACACTTTGCAGCCCCATAAACTGCAGCCCGCCAGGCTCCTCTGTCCATGGAATGTTTCAGGAAAGAATACTGGAATGGGTTGCCGTGCCCTCTTCCAAGGGATCTTCCGGACCCAGAGATCAAACCCATGTCTCCTGTGTGTCCTGCATTGGCAGGTGGATTCTTTACCAGTGAACCAGCTGGGAAGCCCAAATACCCTATGGTCACCACCAGTCAAATCAAATTGGTTATGAACTTACAAACAGGAAGTCTGTTATCCAAATGTAATGAAGCCATCACTCAGTTCTTAAAGAAAATATCATTCTTAAAGTCAAAGGAACACGTAAAGAAAATGCAATTCATTCATGGGACTAAAATGTAGATTTTGGCTTCACCTACTTTATCTACTAAGCCAGAATGAAGGATAAACATGGCTTTGGCTCTCCAGAGCCTGAATTTTGGGCCTGGACCACCACTTAACTGTGCAAACGCATGCCTTTGGGAAATTGATCCAGCCTCCCTGCTCTTCTTTCTTTCCTATACAATGGGGGAAATGAGACCTACCTGCAGGGTGGTTTTGAAGATGGATAACAAAATGTAAAACACCCAGCCGGCCCTGGTGACCAGGTGCTCATCGATTTCATTGTTTGAAAGTACTCCTGCATTTTAATTATTTAAAGGTATGGTGGCCTGGCTCAGAGTTGCAGGGAGCTCAGGAAATGCTGTACTCCCAGTGGGAGGAGGCACTATTTCTTTACTGTCAGTGCCTTAAAAGAATGAGGAAAAGGTGGCAGGGAACTAGGAAAGCAATTGCAGGAAAGAAGCCTGGGAAATAAAAATGGGAGAATTTCGTTCTCACTGGATCTCAGTCACACTGAAAATCAGGGTTTTCTTCTCCTCTTCCCTTTTCCTTCTCCTTTATTCAGGAGGGAGGCCCCTCAGGCAGTGCAGCCGGGGGCAGGATCCTAGTGGGCAGAAGGAGCCTTGCTTCTCCTGCCTGCTTGTCTCTCCATTGTTTCTTTGGAGAAATTAAATTCATATTCAGACATTTAAACAAAATAGGACTTTTTTTATTTCAAAGGCAAATCATGTTTGTTTTGGAAAATATATGCAAGCCAAAAAAAGAAAAAAAATCATACAAAATTCCACTGCTAGATCACCATGAAACTACTTGGGAGTCTATCCTTTCAGAGTTCTTTCTAGGCAATAAGGACATAAGCCAGTATGTTCTTATAAAAACAAATGGGATCGAATGCTACATACTGTTCTGTAATATGATCTTTTTCACTGACAACTTCCCATGTCAGTAAATGAATGTATCTAATGTCGTGATGGGTGACATCAGTGGATGCTCAGGTGGCTGGCCCCTGGCACCCACGGTGCCCGCCCTGGAAGGAGACTCATAGCTTGTTTCTGTGAAACATGTGAGCCGAAGTGAGCAGCTTTGTAGGCAAACCTTTAGGCAATCCACAATTGTTTTCTTACAGCAAATTCTCACATTCAGTCTTAATTTTCTCAAAAAAAAAAAAAAAAGACAATATGATTAATCTGTTTCAATCATAAGTAGACTTCTTTGGAGGAGAAGGAAGAGGCTAAGCATGATGCTTTTTGTTTCTGATTTTGTTCAGCCTCTACATTTTTCTCAGCAGTGCTCAGTCGCTCAGTTGTGTCTGGTTGTTCGTGACTCTATGGACTGTCATCCTCCAGGCTCCTACATCCATGGGATTTTGGTAGCTCAGATGGTAAAGCGTCTGCCTACAATGTGGGAGACCCGGGTTCGATCCCTGGGTCGGGAAGATCCCCTGAAGAAGGAAATGGCAACCCACTCCAGTATTCTTGCCTGGAAAATCCCATGGACTGAGAGGATCCTGGTAGGCTACAGTCCAAGGGGTCGCAGAGTCGGACACGACTGAGCGACTTCACTTTCACTTTTCACTGGAGTGGGCTGCCATTTCCTTCTCCAGGGGATCTTCCCAACCCAGATATCGAATCCCTGTGTCTCCTGTATTGTCAGGCAGATTCTTTACCCAGTGAGCCTATCTCAAACATAGTCTTATTTCTAGTCAGCAAACTTAAGAAGAAAGACACAGTCACTGTCCTTAAAGAGATTACAAGTTCATAACATATGTAAGAGACACAGTAATTCTCTCATTTGCACAAAAATACCTGATTTTTTACAAGGAGACTTGAAGACAAGATGGACACAATATTAATAACAATAGCCAGTGTTTAATGAGAACTATCTGTGAACTGTTAGTGTCTTACATGTTATACTGTATTAGATGACACTTCTGATTTAATTCTCAGTCAGCCTATGAAGTAGGTACCAGTGTTGTGAACATTACATTATTGTGGGAACTGAGGTACAGAGAAGTTCAGTAACTTGCCTAAGGTAACCCAGCTAGTGAGGGGCGGAGTTGGGATTTGATTCTAGGCCCACTGAAGCTGGGTCCCGCTGGGCTGAAACACCGGGGTTGGGCTGGGAGACCGCATCGTGGAGACCCACAGTAAGCACTGTAATGTACTTTCCCAGGTACTGCGGCCTGAAAACGGGCTTGCTGACGTCCCCCATGGTGGGCTTCATGGCGACCAATCAGTGCACCTTCCACACACCGGTCAGCTTTCCTCAGATCCCAGTGGCTGCGTTGGCCGTGGAGAAAGTGGGTCGCTCCAGCGTGCACTACCGCCTTGCTCTGTTCCCGCCTAAGCCCACCAGGGAGACGCCTTCCGTCGACCACTGGGACCTCAGCGATGGCTTCTTCTTCGGCCACCCCAAGCTGGCTCACTTTGCCGCCTTGGCCTGTACCACAGGGTCTTCAGTCCATGTCTTTGTCAATCCAGCCACCAGCAAGCCGGTGGGCCTTCCCGAAGACTTCCGGAGGGGCCTCCTGCGGCTGATGAGCCCGGCTCCAGGGTGAACATCTGTATGGGAGTCACGCCTGCCAGAAAATAAAGGGTAGATGATCCTCTTAACAGTTTCTTCTGTTTAATTGAACTACATTTGGTCTATTTATGTTGTATTGGTTTGAGGTGTACAGCAGAATGATTCAGTTATATATATATATATATATATAATATATATATGTATGTATGTGCTTCATATTACTTTCCATTATAGGTTATTACAAGATGTTGAATATAATTTCCTGTACTGTACAGTTGCTTATCTTTTTGGGGGGTGGGGGATGCACCATGTGACTTGTGGGAGGGATCTTAGTTCCCCAACCAGGGACTGAACCCAGGCCAGGTCAGGCAGTGAAAGCCCAGAATCCTAACCACTAGACCACCAGGGGACACCCCCTGTTGCTTATCTATTTAACACTCAGTAGTTTGTATCCGTTATTCCTATACTCCTAATTTATCCCTCTCTACTCCTTTTCTTCTTTTGTAACTAAAAGTTTGTTTTCTCTGTCAGTGAGTCTTTTCTATCGTGTATACAGATTCATTTGTATTATTTTTTAGACTCCACTTATAAGTGATGTCATATAATATTTGTCTTTGTCTTGCTTTGCTAAGTATAATGTTCTCTTTGTCCATCTTTGTCCATGTTGCTGCAAATGGCAATATTTCCTTCTCTAGATGATTTCTTTTTATTCCTTAACGTGGTTTTTTCCACCCTGAGGAGAGGGTATTTTTTACCCTTTATGAGTGTCACCTCGCTTCACCAGTCAAGCATCCCTGTGCATCAGGCCCAGGGCAGAGTGCTTCACACCCAGGGTCTCACTGAGCCCCCACACCAGCCAGCCAGGCTGGTGCTGCCCTTCCCTCCTTTCTCAAAGAGGAAAATGAGGTTTGCAGGGTGCGAATATCGATAATTGGCCTAAAGTCATTCAGCTAGTGAGTGGGTTTGTCTCTCAACTCACCTGGGCATGCTGGCTACAGGCATCTTTATCTCCAGCAGCATGGCTGCATACTTGCTGTGATTTAAAACCACTAATCTGAGTCTTTAAATGTCTTCAGCTTCTTACAGTTAATATAACCACATGAACTCTTTTTTTTTTTTTTTGGTCAGATGTGAACTTAAAAAAAAGGAAAAAACAACGTTCTTTTCTGTATTTAAAACAACAAACACACCTTTGACAATTTTCTGATAAATTCACGATGTCCATCAGTCACTAATGGCATGTGTTGCAATCTAAAAGTAAACCTTTGATGCTGAAATATGTAAGAACCCTGCTTTGGTATAACAATGAAAATCGTTACCATTTCCTGCGTGCTAGCCACACAAAGTGCTTTATAGTCATAACCTTAATTCATCCTGATTTCTCTTCTATAAAGTAGGAGTTACTGTTGCCATTTTTCAGATGAGAACACTGAGCTTTTAAAGAGAACAACTGGAGTTGGGGAAGGTATTCTAGTCCAACTTCTCTCTCAGTCCTGAGATAGGGAAACACACAAGCTTAATCTCTCTGGGCCTCAGTTTCCACCTCTGAAAATATAACCTTTCCTGAATATTTTTGATTGTACTAAGATTCTGATCTGCTTTTGAAATGAGTTTCAAATTGCCACCACATACAACTAGCTTTGGAATACACTGACCATGATAAAAACAACATTAAAAGCTATTCCTTTGTCATTTAATTCATTCAGTTTCACTTAGTGATAGATCAACTTTTAGGTTTTAAAACACTTCGTACAAGAATTCTAAATCTTGGCAAGACCGTTAAGCAGCAGCCTGGTTGGTAGGCACTGATTTATCTGACCTCTGGCATTTGACCTGCTCAGGAAGGTCATTGGGGAAAACCCCCTTTTTGTGTGTCTCATTTCTCTGCTCTTGAGTTCTTGCATATGCGTTGCTCACCTTGTCTCCTGGCTGTGGACTCCTCAGTTCAGGAGGAGGAGGAAGAGGATCCCAGCCAGAGGAGAACAGAGAGGATCTGTAAATCCCAATGTGGTCAGTGCAGGTTGCTCAGGATTTAGGGAGGTGTTGATTAAGACTTCCTCCTTTCATTGGCAAAGGTATTCTGATCTTGCCAATCAATCATATAGTCACCTAACTTATGAGTTGTGTTATTTTGGATATTAATTCCCCTTAAAGTTCCCTCACTTAATAAAATGGAAAAAATAGTACTATTACCACTGGTTCACGACCCAGATAATCACGATGGTGTGATCACTCACCTAGAGCTAGACATCCTGGAATGTGAAGTTAAGTGGGCCTTAGGAAGCATCACTACGAACAAAGCTAGTGGAGGTGATGGAATTCCAGTTGAGCTATTTCAAATCCTGAAAGATGATGCTGTGAAAGTGCTGCACTCAATATGCCAGCAAATTTGGAAAACTCAGCAGTGGCCACAGGACTGGAAAAGGTCAGTTTTCATTCCAGTCCCAAAGAAAGGCAATGCCAAAGAATGCTCAAACTACAGTACAATTGCACTCATCTCACACGCTAGTAAAGTAATGCTCAAAATTCTCCAAGCCAGGCTTCAGCAATACATGAACCGTGAACTTCCAGATGTTCAAGCTGGTTTTAGAAAAGGCAGAAGAACCAGAGATCAAATTGCCAACATCTGCTGGATCTTCAAAAAAGCAAGAGGATTCCAGAAAAACATCTATTTCTGCTTTATTGACTATGCCAAAGCCTTGGACTGTGTGGATCACAATAAACTGTGGAACATTCTGAAGGAGATGGGAATACCAGACCACCTGACCTGCCTCTTGAGAAACCTGTATGCAGGTCAGGAAGCAACAGGAACTGGAAGCAACAGAAACCTGTATGCAGGTCAGGAACTGGACATGAAACAACAGACTGGTTCCAAATAGGAAAAGGAGTACATCAAGGCTGTATATTGTCACCCTGCTTAGTTAACTTCTGTGCAGAGTACATCATGAGAAATGCTGGGCTGGAAGAAGCACAAGCTGGAATCAAGATTGCTGGGAGAAATATCAATAACCTCAGATAGGCAGATGACACCACCCTATGGCAGGAAGTGAAGAAGAACCAAAGAGCCTCTTGATAAAAGTGAAAGAAGAGAGTGAAAAAGTTGGCTTAAAGCTCAACAGTCAGAAAACTAAGATCATGGCATCTGGTCCCGTCACTTCATGGCAAATAGATGGGGAAACAGTGGAAACAGTGGCTGATTTTATTTTTTGGGCTCCAAAATCACTGCAGATGGTGACTACAGCCATGAAATTAAAAGGCGCTTACTCCTTGGAAGGAAAGTTATGACCAACCTAGACAGCATATTAAAAAGCAGAGACATTACTTTGCCAACAAAGGTCTGTCTAGTCAAGCCTATGGTTTTTCCAGTGTTCATGTATGGATGTGAGAGTTGGACCTATAAAGAAAGCTGAGCACCAAAGAATTGAGGCTTTTGAACTGTGGTGTTGGAGAAGACTCTTGAGAGTCCCTTGGACTGCAAGGAGATCCAACCAGTCCATCCTAAAGGAGATGGGTCCTGGGTGTTCATTGGAAGGACTGATGTTGAAGCTGAAACTCCAATACTTTGGCCACCTGATGCACAGAGCTGACTCATTTGAAAAGACCCTGATGCTTGGAAAGATTGAGGGCAGGAGGAGAAGGGGACGACAGAGGATGAGGTGGTTGGATGGCATCACCGACTCAACAGACATGGGTTTGAGTGGACTCCGGGAGTTGGTGATGGACAGGGAGGCCTGGTGTGCTGTGGTTCATGGGGTTGCAAAGAGTGGGACATGACTGAGCGACTGAACTGAACTGAACTGAACCACTAATTACTGAGGAGTGCCAGTCACCAATGTTTTTAACACCCTGACCCTTCACCCAGAGCAATAGTAGAATTGCGCTTCCTACTCCCCTGAAGTTAGATGTGGCCATGTGACCTGTTTAGACCAATGAATGGGAGCCACGTGCCCACGTGACTTGTTTTGACCAATGAATGGGAGACAAGGTCACCTTCAGGAGTGACCATGTTTCTGTGCCTGTGCTCCACCTCTCAGTGGACATGGATGGATATGGAGCCACCCTGCTGAGTCCCACACCACAGCTGCCATGGACAATGGCTCAGAACCAAAGCAGAGTTTGAGAAAGGAAAAATTAACTGTCTGTTGCTGTAAACCACTGAGATGGTATGATTTTTACTGCAGCTTAACCCAGCGTATCCTCTTTCTTACAAGTACCAGCCTCACAGGGCTGTTGTGAGGGTTCAGTGGTTAGTGTATGTAAGTCCTTGGCAGGGTGCCTGGTACAGGTGTTATTAGTATTTACGTAGGAGAAAAGAAATACTGTGTGTTCCCACTACACAAATACCTCCAAGGTAGGAAAGTAACCAGTCTTCACATTCATTTTCTTTTATGAGTCTCTCTGGGAAATTGGGCACTATTTTATAGGAGAAGAATCAGAGAGGTACTTAAAGCACACGGGATGATGGGATGCATTATACCTAGGGTGTGTTTCCCCAGTCCCAGGCCCTGGAAATGACTATATTTGAGAGTACAGATGGATACTTGGAAATTGCTCCAAGTTCATTGTAAATCTCATGAGTTTGAGTGCTGATGACACAATCTTTCCATTGCTCAAAATTTTAATGCTTCAACATGAGCCAAAGTGTTAGATGTTATGGTTCTCATTGGTTTTTTGGTGGGAAATCCTAGCACTATGACCTTGCTTTCAGAATACAGAAAGAATTAAAAAAAAAAAATACAGAGAGGACAAATCTTAGTTGCATGTAGTTGGAGGAAGCTGACTTTTACTATAAAGGTGGCAAAATAAATCTAGAAAGACTTGAAAATGCAGTCAGCCATTCACCACTCTGCAAGAGGTTTTTGCTGAGCTACTAACAAGTGGCCACGTATCTATTGTTTGCTGGGCACTTCTGAGCAGTTACGACTCCTGCATTTGCTAACAAGGAACAAGTACAGTAATCCAAGCGGGTGAAGAAAGCCTTCAGGTGTGCAGATTTTCTAACTACATCTTTGTTACACTCGAATTCATTCGAAAATCTACAGTAAGAGACAAGAGATACAAAATACATGTTCATGTTTTGCTTGGACAGATTTTGGCTCCTAGCAATTAATGCTTTCAGTCACATTAAGCATATAGATAATGCTTTGTGACATAACAGTATTTCCCATTACAGATCAATTTTGTAGCATTTGTTCATAATCAGACTTGAAATGTTACCTAGAAACAAAATATGTTTTCCTTGAAACAGTCAGACCCTATTAGAAATCTAAGGCTTTACAAATCACCATGTTAACAGCTATGTCCCCTAGCTAAGGTTTTCTTTCCTTAAATAGTGTTAAATTCAGCCCCAGAAGCACTAGTCTCTTTGAGGGTTCTCGTCTTATGTGCACTGACTTGAAAGGGAAAAACTTAGTGTTCAAAATATATTTAACATCTGACTATGTATAACTTAATAAACCAGCCAGTATTCCCTTTTGGGGGAAAAATAATGTTAGCACCTTTTAAAAGTGTTATGCTTATAATTAGGTTACACTATATTATTTTCTCATTTTTTTAAAGACAGGTTCTCATTGCTTAAAAAAAAGTGTCAGCCTATTTCTAGGTAAGTGAGTTATTCTCATTTCCTGACCACATAATCATATACAGTGAGTGAGCAAAGAAATAAAGAGAACATATGTCAGATTCAGAGATTTTGAGCAGTAAAATTTAGTATTAAACAACAGATTTTGGAGCAAGGAACACTTGGATTTGCATTCTGGTCCTGCCATTTGATCACTCTGGAATCTAGGCAAATTATTTTTCATTCAGCAAATGTTAGCTATTTAAAAAAATTTTTTTATAGAATTCTGTTCCCCCCTCCGCCCCAGGAGTATTCTCTTTCATTAAAGCTAACAATCTCTCATTCATTCAGCAAATACTTACAGAGTATTTATTGTAGGCTAGGCTTTATTGCTCAACTGTTCTAGGTCCTGGGAACCAGCAGTTAGTTAAACAAATCAGGGTGTTGTCATAGAGCTTGTGTTCTAGCTCAAGGAAGATGAACAATTTACAAACAAGATGTCAGGCAGTTGGTTGATAGGTACCCCCGCAAAAGATATGTCTCCCTCCTAACTCCTGGAACCTGTGAATATGAGCTTACTTGGAAAAATGGCCTTTTGCAGATATAATTAAGGATCTAGAAATAAGATCACCCTGGATTATCTAGGTGGGCCCTAGCCAATTCCAAGTGTCCTTGTAAGAGACACACAAGAGAGACTCACTCAGAGAGAGGGGGAAAAGGCCGTAAGACGGATGCAGAGTGGAGTGAAGCAGTCATAGCAGGCACACCTGAACTACCAGAAGCAGGAAGCAGCAAGGATTATAGGATTCTCCCCTAAAGCATTCAGGAGCACTGTCCTGCTGAGGATGAGATGGTTTGATGACATTACTGACTCAACAGACTTGAGTTTGAGCAAACTCCGGGTGACAGTGAAGGACAGGGAAGCCTGGTGTACTGCAGTCCATGGGTTGCAAAGAGTAAGACATGACTTAGTGATTGAACAACAGTCTTGCCAACGACTTGATTTCAGACTCCAGCCTGCACTGTTCAGTTTCTGTTGTTGAAAGCCACACTCTTGTATGGTAATTTATATAGCAGTCCTAGGAAACAAATATAAATGGCAATATGTACATAGCAGGCAGAAAATAAAACAGGGAAATGAGGACTCAAATGTTGTCATTGTTCAGTTGCTAAGTTGTATCCCACTCTATTGCGACCCCATGGACTGTAGCCAGGGGGTCCTGCTTCCTCTGTCCATGGATTCTCCAGGCAAGAATACTGGAGTGGGTTGCCATACCCTCCTCCAGGGGATCTTTCTGACTCAGGGATCGAAACTGCAGCTCCTGCATTGGCAGGCAGACTCTTTACCACTGAGCCACCAGGGAAGCCTGAAGGACTACTACAAGTAATGGAGTCGGGAAGGTCCCCTTTGAGGAATCATGTTTGAGTTACCCCAGGACGTGTGCACTGGGGCTTCCCAATGAGAAAGGACAGCAAGTGCAAAGGGCCCAGTTTGGAAATGAATTTGGTGTGTTTGAGGACCAGAAAGTCAGTGAGGCTGCTATGGGAGGTGAAACCGAGTGATGCTGATGAGGTGGGAAAGGACCAGATGCTATCGGGCCTGGTAGGCCTTGGGAGTCCCTTGGACACCAAGGAGATCAAACCAGTCAATCCTAAAGGAAACCAACCCTGAATATTCATTGGAAGGACTGATGCTGAAGCTGAAGCGCCAATACTCTGGCCACCTGATGCAAAGAGGCAACTCACTGGAAAAGACCCGTATGCTAGGAAGGCTGAAGGGGACAACAGAGGATGAGATGGTTGGATGGCATCACCAGTACAATGGACATGAACTTAGACAAACTCCGGGAGATAGTGAAGGACAGGGAAGGCTGGCATGCTGCAGTTCATGGAGTGGTAAAGAGTCACCAGGTACAACGTGGCAACTGAACAACAGGCCTTCATAAGAAGCCTAGATTTCCTTCCAGCTGAAACTTGTCTCTGAAAGGTCTTACAGTTAAGATGACCTGCAGTTTCTCTAATTATCATAGAGAAGTATATGTTAAATAAGTAAATATTAGTATGTCCTGAACATTCTAGTAGCTGGATTTTTAAAATGTAGAACTTCTTTAACCTTACTCACGTCATCTCATCCCTCTGTTAAATTCTCTATCAGTAGAGAATAATGTCACAAATGGTACGTGTGAAGTCAAACACCACAGGACACAGTAGAAAATCCTCAGTGGGATCCTTTATTCATTCACTTTCTACTTATAAGGTGGAATTTCAACCTGTGAAAGTTCTTTCTTACAGTTTAGCCAGTGACTTGGAACACTACTTTGTCAACTCCGTGGTGTAAGTGGTCCCAGGGTAGGTTGGAAGGCTGTGGATTCACCGGACTGGAAGAGATGGGTTCCAGAGCTCCACTAGGCAGGCTTCCCCAGGACCCCACTCTCTATTCCTGTCAGAGATCAGCGAGGAAATGGATTGGATTTCTAGTCACTTTTTCAAAGATCAGATCTACTTCATTTGAATGTCAAAAAGAATTTCTCAAGTATAATAAAGTGTTTACCATTTTCCTATAGTTCTTGACATTCATCTTTCCTGACATTCATCTTTTCTCCCTACCTTTAAAATTCCTTTCTTTTTCACATTATCTTTCTTAATTGCTTCTTATTGTAAAAAAAAAACAAAGACAAAAAACAAAAGATGGGTGGATCTGTTGTGCACATTAGCAGGTTCATACAGAAAAATGCACAGAGGTTTATATGCCATTTACAGTAACAGCTCAGAGTACAGTCAAGAAGGAAGAATTTGAAATAATCAGCCTTGCTCTGAAAGCAGCCTGTGTAGGAAGAGATACCACTGAAGCTTAATCAGAATTTTCCCTTACCAACTATTAACAGTGGAAATGCAAAAAATCTGCAGTTAAAATGCATAGCAGTCACTCCATATACTGCCCTCTCCCCACCTACCCAACTTCTGAATAACAGGGCTTTTCAAATTTCATTCTTCTTTAGTTCAAATTTCATGGAAAAAGCTAAAAAGTCATGTTTTAGTAATGTATCCCCATAAAGCATTGCAATTTACCAAGATTTTAATGTGTTTGAAGAGAAATGTTACTCAAAGAATAGTGGTGAGTAATTTCCAGCAAATATTGAGTAAAAAACAATTTTAACCCCAATCTGAGGCGATAAATTTGCTTTCTGTGGGGACATAACTGCTGTAAGTGAGACAATTGTAGCAACCATCCAGGACAATAAAAGAAAGCCTATGACAGTCTATCATGATATGGTGAGCGTGCATCAGAGCTCATCATGGTTTTTGGTGAGGTCTTCCCCATAATTGGTAGCTTGGCTTCCAACAAACATGTTCCAGTTGTCTAAGATCTCCTCTTTAGTGAGCTTTTCATCCTAGAGGAGAGAAGAAAGTACTTTGTCACAGAAACTCCTGAGTAAATAGCTCAGCCTGACACTCATGTTATTTCATTGATCTGCAACATTTAAAATATTACAATTCATAATTAAGAAACTGCTGGGTACCTCTTTCATCTACCATCATTGCTCTGCAAAACCCTAAATGGAGCAGCCTCCTGCTATAAACACTGAGCTGAAATATATCGGAAAAGTCCTCAAGGAATTCAGAAGCCAGAGTCTGGTTATGTCTACATGCAGTGCTGGCGTTCCCAAAACAGGCCCTGAAGAATTCCACTTCCCTTTTATGGCCTGACTGCAGAACCTGACTGTCTCCAGAGAATTCGGAGCAGTGATCAAAATGGGAAGAGGCAGGACTTCTTTCTACATCTTGTACATTTGCATATTGACCAGTGGATATTGGCATTGGAGCCGGCACGGTGAGCTGGCCTGAGGATGCCTGGGCCTTCATGTGATGGGATCCCTTCTGCCTCACATGCTGCAGATGTCTGATGAGAGTCTGCTGAAGGAATGAATGGATGAAAAACTGGTCCTAGGGCGATGCAGGGCATACCTCTTAAATCCGTGCCTGCCTACAGCCAACAAAGTGACCAGCTCTGCGATCCTAGGAGATGTTAGCGAACCTCAGTGCAACCCACAATGTACTCTCTAGGAATAGGAACCTCTGGCCTAATGAGCTCACTGTGGGTGATCGCGATGTCGGCCAAGTTCACAGGTCTCAGATGCAGGGCAGGAATGAGAGAGGTCAATAAGGGCACGGCCGCACGGGCCAAGGCAAACATCAAAGAAGCAAACAGAACTGATCTTATGTAAACTGTCTCCCTTCAAGCAAAGGTTCCAGAAGACTGCGAAATACCTTGTTTTTGTCTGACTCGTACACCAGGTGCCTGGCCTCGGCCTGCGCGTGGTCGTAGTCTTCGGGGAGGATCCAGTGACGAATCTCATCTTTGTCCAGCTTCCCGTCCTTGTTCAGATCCCTGAATTCATTAAACTGCTCCCGTTCTGACAGCACCCAGTCTGGCTCAGGGCCACTCTCCTCGTGGGAAAACATATCAGCTAGAAGGGAAGGCTGTTCTTGGTTATGAAGACCAGTGGGAAGGTAAATCTAAGAAAACCTGACCTCCAGCAGTCACGAGACCTAACCAGATACCTGGGGGGCAGTCTCCTCTTAGGTAAAGAATACAATGATTTATCCACTCTAAAGGCTACTGAGTGGAAGAGAAAGAGCTGCGCTTGGAAGCCAGAAGGTGAATTCTGGCCTTTGACTTAGTCCAGTGCCTTGTCTAAAGTGGAGATGGTAATTTATTATTCAAAAGGTTATTATCAAGGTCAAATGGGACATTTCTGTGAAAGTCCTCTACAACCCAGCCTGGAACTATACAAGTGAAAACTAATAATAATGACCAATACCAGCACTTTCTATGGTCCAGATGCTGTATAGAATGCATACTTTTTAAATTTGAGTTTTCATTACAATCCTATAAAGTAGGTGTTGTTATTCCCACTTTATACATGAGAACACTGAGGCACAGCCTTAACCCAAGGAGGACCCACAGCTAGCATGAGAATGTAGTTGACTATACAGGAACACGAGCACTCGGCTTCCAACCCATAGTCTTAACCACTGTGTTTATTACTGTCACTGTTTATATCATTTCCCGAGGGCTTTCACATATATTTTACTTCACCCTTAAAGCAATTTTATAAGTCAGATCAATAACCTTGTTTTACAAAATGGCAGGGAAAGGGAAAAAGAAGGCAAAGCTTACCCACTGTTTGCTAAGCCATTAGATTTTCCAGGAAAAGAAGTGGTAGAGAGAGTAGATAGTGAATGAAGGAAAAAGAAAGGCAAGACCCTGGCTGGGTTCAGCTACAAGTAGACCCACAGCATCTTGGAAACATGGGTGCTGTGCCTTCCTGTTTTACAGATGAGGCGACTGAGGCTTACAGGCTTATATGGAGTGATTACATGACTCCCACAGGTCCCAGAGTTAGTAAGTGGAGAAGCCAAGACTCTTAATTCCAGTGTTCTTCCCAGTGTACCATGTTACCGCTTGTCCCTGCCTGGAGAGAAGGCTCCCCCCTAAAGGAAGTAGCTTGCTAGACAAGACACCTGGTCTCTGACAGCAAGTCGCTCAGAATTCAGTTTTCAAGAAGAATGCCCCCACCAGCCTCTCTGCCAGTGTCCGGTGCAAAAAATGTTTCTTTTAGGCAACGTCACTCAAGAGTTTTGCCCCCCGCAATGCACCTTTTCAATGAGGACCAGGAAGAGAGTGAGGGAGAGCACACGCTTGAAATCTTGAAATCAGAAGAGCTACATTGTCTTAATCACCCTGCCTTCCCTTCAAGTCTAATTCCCTCACCACTGGGTGTGTGGGGCTCTGAAACTGCCCTCACACGCGTGTGCACCAGGCGTGAGACAGGCTGCCCTGTGCACACTGACGATGGGGCTGTCAGCGCTGACTGTTCCACAAAGGGAACGCCACCGAGATGGCTTCAGTTACTGAGGCGAGAGCTGCCGTTACCAGACACAGGAGAACAGCGTTTGCTGCTTCAGACCAGATAGAATTCCGAATGACTGGAACTCTGCTCTTCTTTCCAGCAGGCCCTTGTTCTCGTGTTTGGGGCGGCAGAGTTACACAAGCACGAACCAGAGGCTGATGGCAACGTGGGCGCTGCTTTTATTCAAGGTCACTGACTGCCTCTATTAAATATCTGCACAAAAGTTATATCCATCCCACCCCTCAAACGATTTCCCAGCTTTTACTTTACTGACATTTGGGAAGAGAAGAGCTATCCTGAGAAGGGGGCCTGCAGCTGGGGCCATGATCCTGCAGCTGAGGATCAAACGGAAATACCCGTGCTGCCTCCTCCAGTCCCTCAGGCTGGAAGGGCTCCTGGGCGGCTGAGAAGGGCTCTAACCAGGAGCAGTGGCTTCTGACCTGGGGGCTTAACTGGAGCCTCCTTCGACCAGGGCTCGGGTACCTGCAAACGCACTTCTGGATGTTGCTCAAGTGGAGCCCTTAAGAACAAAAAACTGTGAACAGTACTCCCAATGAAAGACCAAAATCCAGAGGCATAAAACAGCTGTATTTGGGGAAACCGTGCATTCTGTGAAAGGATTTACCTCTCTAAGAAGGAATCCCTTTCTGCAGACAGCTTGCGCCTGTAAACAGTTCTGCTGACCACAGCTCTGTCTATTCCGTTTCTAGGCCCCGCTGGCGAATAGTCTGCTGTAGAGTCTGTCCCCTGAGACTGTCTGATCCAGCCCGCCTTTCCATCTCTGGGATCTCCAGGCCCCTCTCGCAAAGGGAGAAACTCCGTAGTGTCATGAAGAGCGCCTCTCAGAGCCGTGCGGTCAATGGCTGACCTGGGCTCTTCTCCACCAGGAATGCCTCCCTGAGGCATTGTATTGCCTGCAATGCAGTGCATTGACCCTGCACCCCTAGGACTGGTGTAACAAGTCCCTCTCACTGGGAAGTCAGAGGAGCGACACCAACAGACTTGCAGCTGCTGCTAAAAGACATCTGAGGAAAAGTAGCCAGACATGTGGGTGGAGGACTGGTGCCCAGTTGGGACAGAGAAGCAAGACTCCAGGCCAGCACTCACCAATATATTCATCCTGATCCACAAAGCCATCCCCATTCTTGTCAATGTCCTCCAGCGTTTCCTAGGAAGCAAAAGGGGAAGAGATGCAAGATAGCTCCGTGCTTTCGGTAAATCTAACTACTGTCCTCCTTTGTCTGGCTTTTATGGCTGGAGGACTTCTGGCTCATCTCCTGACCTCCCTGGGCATCAGTTTGTGATCTGTAAAAAACAGGCAATGGCTTCTGTCCCTCCTCCCCCAGCCTTCAATTTTAAAAGCAAAACACTCTCTGCAAATGAAAATGTACCTATAAGCCCAGACGTTCTCTTATTATGAAGCCCTGCCAAGCTAACCACCTCCACTCTCCTGCCTAATCGTCTCTGTGTACTGTGAGGAATCCAGCTTTGAAAACCACTGGACTAAAATGATCACCAAGATAGATTCTACTGCTAACTGGACCAGGAACACCGAGGTGATGTCAGAAAATTATGGAACTGTGAAAAATTGGTAAATAAAAGTATATCTGACTTGAATACATTTGGGTGGCCAATAAGTAACAGCGTACAGCAAATCCTGAATGAACTTTTTGGCCACCCAATATTATGTTGTGTATTTAGTACATTTGACCTCTAAACTAGGGTTTTTGTTTTGCTCGGGTAAGTAATTAAATGAGTCTACTGTCCATTGTCACAGAAACTCAAAGGCATCTTGAAGAAAACAGCCAACCTGAGAATTGAGTCAATCCAGAAGCACATAATCCACTTCCCCATCTTCACTGTCTTCTGGCAAATTAGCCATCACTAAGTGGATGTTGGGTGTTAAAGGAATGGTTCTTAGAGCCATTGCCCAGTCCTCGGGGTCACTGTGGTCATAAGGATGCAGCATCCATGAGTGAACCCATCCATGACTGGAAAACTTAAATAGTCCAGGGCTGGTTGTTTCCCAGCAGTAAAACAACTGGAACTGCCTCAGGATGCCTGCCCTGAAAACAGGGGATCGGCATTTGCTTTAATGTCATGGAGAATGAAGACACTTGGGACCCGACAAGACACTATGGAAAGCAAATACACTCCAAGGGGAGCACTCTTTCTAGGCATGGTCTGACTTTAAGTTTCCATATGATCTCATGTGATTCAAGTTTTCATATGATTCCAGTGCATTCCATTTCTGAGTCTTTTTCTAGTTCCCTTAAAGCTGGCATGTGGGACAGAGGCTAGTTAGTTGCTCACCAAACTCATCTGCTCTTCCTGGGCACACATCTAAACTGTCAGTGTAGGAGCCCATGGAATGTAAAAGGAAAGGAGGTGTCATTTCCTGGCCAGAACAGTAAAGGCATATTGTGCCTTCTCCTTAGTCCTTCTCTTCTTCTGTCTATCAGAAGAATACAGGGGATCGGCCAAGATGACCTCAAAGCCACAGGATGGTGGGGGACAAGATGGAAATGGCTGGGGGGCCTGCCAGCACTTGAGAACCGCCCAGAAGATCCACTGATGGGGACCGTCTGTCCTGGACTCAGTATAAGCAAGAACTAACTTTTGGTTATTGTGTTGAATAGCTGGGATTGGGGGCTGCTTGTTACAGCAGCTACCCTCCCCTGACCCATCTCCTGAATACACAGGCCTTCCAGTGTATTCTACTGCAGAGTCCTTGTCGAGTTCCCCTTGGGCTGAAGAACATTCTCACTTTGCAAGAAAGTATAAGGTTTTGGTGCTGCTTCCCAGTTCAGGCTCTTTGGATATCTTACCAAAACCACAATTTCCTTCATATGCTCAAACTCCTCAGGATGCAGAAAGGCGGTGAACTCCTCCCGGGTGGCTGTCTGGTCACTATCGAGGTCTGCAGCCTTGAACCTTCTCTCGTCCCGTGGCAGCATCTTTTTAAAGGTGTGATGATCTGAGGTATCCTGAAACTCTGTGGGGTTTCCTGCAGCATGTGCACAGAAACGCGAACGCTGGCAAGGAAACTCAAGATCACACCCTCCAGTTCACGCCCAGAGGTATTTAATATGAAGGACAGAAGGTCCTGATGTGTCGAGTTTCTGAAACATTTTATTTCAGAATGCCTCCAGTGTCTGTCCCTCCAGGCCACCCTCCAGTCCAGGCCCTAAAGGCTTGTTAGGGGCATTATAGCAAGTGGTGGAAAACATAGGCTTGAGACCATATTAATATCCTACTTCACTTTGTAATACCCTACTTTCATCATATTCTTTGACACAGAACATACAAAGGCTCCCTCGTACCTGGGACATTTGTTCTAAGTTCCTGAGAATCTTTCAAGACCTCTCTTAATCTAGCTAGGAGTGTGTGTCTTTGGTTCTCCTCAGGCCTGTCCTGTTACGTATGGCCTCTACTAGGCAGCCATCTAGCAGGTCTGCACCCCATGCTGGGCACACACCCCTCCATCATTCCTCCCAAACAAGCATGTCTTATGTCCAAACCTTGCCCGCTGCTGAAGGCATCGTTGCACCTTTGTCCCTCCAGCTGACCCAGCTTCCCCACTTGTCTCCATCTCTCCAGATACAAATCCATTCTTTAAGGCCCAGTTCCCAAACCACCCTCCACCAGGAAGCCTTCTGAGACTGTTCTAGTTTACCCAGTCCTTGCTATCTGAAATTCAGGACACATGCTTCCTCTCTGCTTTGTTCCCTGGGTATGCCTCTGAGATTGTAAGCTCAGGTTGGAGAGCAGCTTATTTTTTAGTAGACCCTCACCCCCTTCCACCTACAAGTTCACTCAGAGTAAGTAGCCCGGTGTGTTGTTAGTAGGCAAAACAGGATGTTACACTGTTCTACTTAAGCAGGTTCTACTTGGAAGATTGTGACATCTCCCTGAAGTGGGTAGATATGATGAGAGAGTAATTTCCCATAAGCTTGTTACTCGGGCCCCAGCTGTGTAATCGCTCCTGCAGCACCACTTACCTAGGTAGTAACCATAGGTGGCTTGCTTGTATTCTTCCCAGGAAATTTTATCGTCTTTGTCCCGATCATAATCCTTCCAGACTTTGGCGACATTATCGTAGATGTACCTTTTCTGCACGCGTTTGATCCAGGTTTTCAGCTCCTCAGTGGTGACAAAGCCGTCTCCATCACTGTCGATTCGATCAACAATTTTCCTGTAGTTAAAAAAAAAAAACAAAACCCACGAGGCTATTACCAAGGCTTGTGTGATCCTGATCCAGAAAGAGATCAAACACCTGCAGAATCTAAAATGCTTAAGTGCTAAAATAAAATCAATGACCCGCTGATGCTTGAAAGGACCTTAAAGTTTAAGTTTTCCAAGGATGATATGCCTCTCTCCACCCACCCAGTGTCAACACCAGATGCTTGTGGATCAGGCCATTCTGTCCTCATAAACCGTGATGTGACCTCAGAATCCTTCTCAACACAGTGTTCTGCAGATAGACACTACCAACTGAGTGAGCTGATTTGTAAGAGGAAACCTAGCAGTTTTCCCTGATGTAGTTTAACTCCCTCATTTTAAAGTAATGAGGGAGTAATTGGTACCACTGGAGTCAGAGTCCATGTCCTCTGGCTCTAAACCCAATTCAAAAGATGGAAGAGTCTAGCTTTCTAGCTAACCCAACAAAAAATAAGTGAGATTTTTATTTTCCTTTATCTCACCACTTTGGATTCAAAGACTTGAAACTTAAAGCAGGAGGAGACCAGATCGCGGACAAAGCAAAAAATGTCAGGGATGAGAGGGCCTTGACATTGTGGAACCTCATCAAGAAACCTGAGCAGCTGCAGGAACCTCAGCCTCCTGCTCTTAGGGTGAAGGCCACTATGTCCACTGGCATCCCCTGCTCCACAGCTGGCCCGGGTTCCAGCAATTCCCCACTGGACTTCACTAGGGCACCGCATACCCCTGTGCAGAGCAAATGTCAAGCTGGGAACCTCAACAGAGTCCATCTCTTAGGCCAGAGGGCCCACGCTGGGGATGCCAGCCCTGAGAGGAACTTCAAAAACTCCTGAAAGCTACTTCCAGTGTTTAAGGAAGTTTTACCATAGTAGTTCATTTACCTGAAAAGAGGTCATATAGGCTAATTAGGGATTTGTTTTCTTTGCTTTGGGCTGGAATTTTATCAACTACAACTTCCTTACTGTGAACACAAGTTCAAATTGGCAATTACTCTTTGATCGGAAATGGAGATGAGTTCATTGGTACTTAAGTCTCCATCCCCTACCTGAACCTGGGTAGCCTTCTCAGGAACTTATCCCTTCCTTGCAACTTTGACAGGCCTCAAGACTAAAAGACTAAACCTCAAGTATCTTGCTTCCAGGAAATGACAGCCAAACACAGCAGAATTCTTTGAATACTGTGAAGTGTTTAGCCTACCTACTATGTGCCAGGCTCTACTCCAGTCCTGGCAGTGGTGACATGCCCATCAGTTATCCAAACCCAACTGAGAAGCAGAATCTCAAACCAGCAAAGACCAAATGACGTCAGACAGTATACAACCTGCTTTTTGGAAACGACAGCATCCAACGTATGCCAAAGAAAGATCCAGGACATCGCTCAGCCTGACACATAGTAGCAGCTCAATACATATTTGCTGGAAGCATAAATCATCTTAACTTCTCTCTTTAAAAATCTCAAACATGAGCTATAGGAAAAGGTAGCTATGATGTAGATAAACCAAATGCTACAATCAGAACACCAGGATCCTACTCCTGAGTGATCTCGGGTATATGACTTGACTCTCTGAGTCTCTGTTTCTCCATCTGTAAACTGGACACCTACTTTACAAGGAATGTTGGGAGGGTTAGAGGAGACAGTGTGCACCTTTCCTCACTAAGGACGATAATCCCGAACACAGGTGGGTGGAGAACTCAACAAACAGCTAACAGAAGTAAGCAAAACGTCCCAGGTGGTCTGGTGACTAAGACTCTCTGATGAGCTTCCAGAGTAGGGACCCTCAGTTTGATCCCTGATCAGGGAACTAAGATCCTGCAGGCCACAACTAAGACCCAGTGCAATCAAATAAATAAGATAAAAATGTAAAAAAAAGAAGCCAGTGAAGCATCGGGGGATCGCCCACCAGCTGCCAAACAAGGCTGCCCAGCTCTGCTCCAGACAATGACCTCCATATGGAATAACAGGCCATGGGTGTCAACAGAAACCAAAAATCGGGGTCAGTATGTGAAGTCACTCCGATGCTAAATGTTGGCAAGTAATTTAAATTTTTTTCTAAGACTCAGAAAAAAAGACTGTGTACATTTGCAACTGCCCGAAGCCTATGAGTCCCTACTTTTTTGTGTCTTTGGGGGCCTTAGATCTGCCACGTTTTCAGAATCTATGCGCAGATGGTGGTGACGAAGCTGCCTGGATCCAGCCATGCTCCCCCCTCTGCAGCCCAGACTTGGAGCTGTGGACAGAAAGATGGCTTCTCACACTCGGCCCAGCCCATACCGCGCCCACCCTTCATTTCCAGCCTTCCAACCCGCCCCCCACCCCACCTCTAGCCCAGATTTACTTTGTAGGTGAGCAGTATGTCCACTATCCATGCAGTGGCTCAGGCCAGAGACCAGATGCCACTCTAGATTGCTCCCTCCTCTCCCCGCCCCTGCCACGCTGAGCCAAGAGCAAGCACTGCCAATTCCACCTCCAACGTGGCTCTGGGTTCACCCTCTCCCACCGTGCCTGATTCAGGCACTCACGGCCACCCCATGCCCGGGTCTCCCCATCTGTGCCTTGGTTACATTCTCTGCCCTACTGCCAGTCCAACTTTTCTAATACATTTTGGAATAACATTTCTACCATGTACAGAATAATGTCTAATCCCCACCTCCCAAAGGTCCCTCAGTCCTGCCCTTGGCCTCCTCGCCACTCCCACCTCCCACTTCTCCTGCCCTGTCTCTTTACTGTCCCAACACCCGGAATCCAAAGGAACAGATTTTAAAACTGTCTATAAGCAGGCTGTTCTCTCTTCAGGAATGCCTTCCCCTGTTTGTCAGCCTGGTGACCTCTGAGTCATGCCACAAGCCCTGGTCAGATGACACCCCAACCCCCCAAGCCCCTGTCTCCAACCTGAAGCTTTAGGGGGCTCCTCCTAGATGTGGTCACTGTGGCTTTTACATGCCACCATCACAGCAATTATGCATAGCATCTGCTCCAATCTCTCTCCCCTGCATATGATTATAAGTACTTTATGGCCTAGAGCATAAGGTTTTATCTTTGTAGTTGTCAGGTATCTAACACCCTGCTGAGCACATAGTCATTCAAACTAATTTTCATTAGTAAATGAATGCAGCTAAGGTCTTCATACAAGGGTCAAATGCATCACCACTATGCTTACTTGTCCTCTCACCACTAGGCTTACTTGTCCTGATGAAGGCATTAAACTGGAAGTTTTAGGACGGAAAACTAGAGTTCCCTACTCCAGTTCCTCAAACCTCTCCTCCTCCTCACTGGTGACAAATGGCTGCCACCCAGGGCCCCTGAATAAATCAGCCTCCAAGTGCCTCAAAGCAATACAATGGACTGAACTCATCAATGGTCCCCATTGTTAAGGCTCAAACTAGAAGAGAAAGTACTTCTCTGCAGAATAAAAGGTGATTGTTAAGAGGTGACTTTGAAGTTCAAAGATCCTTTCTATCAGCGCAGGCAGATGGTGCACCTACACAATAGGTGTAATTTAGCCTCACAGTCTGTCCAATCACACTGGCCTTTGGTGGCCCCCATCAGCACAGGGATGGCTGTGTTCTTTTTCTATGTAGCAGGGCAGAAAGACCCTCCAACCCTGGGAAGCAGATTCCCGGAGGCCTGGTGCCCAGTAGGCAGGGCTCTCAGGACCCTCCCCAGCCAGGTCTCCATCAGGACTCAGGCTGGCTGTAGACTCATCTGTGGAAGGGTTTCCGGAGAACCTCTGACAGCGCTCAAGTGTCTCTCCAGGGCCTGTGGAGAGGGTGCACTGAGATGTACCCACGTTTTGTTTCCCAGGTTTGGTTCCTGACTCAGCTGCCTTCAAGGGTGAAATTCACAACCTGCCACCACACCACCCTCCAGCCTTTTGGCCTCGGCTGCCAACGGACTGGGTGCCTCTGCTGCAACAGAAGATGCTGGAGACAGAAACGAAGGGGCCAGTTTCCATTCCCACCCTTCCATCCCTATCTCCTAATGCCCCTCCCTTCTTAACAGCAGGATTCTTATACTCCCTACTTCAGATATGGGGGCGACTGAGCAGAAGACAAGAACACCTCAGTCCCAGCCCTGGGACACGGGCCAGGAATCAAGCCTCCGCCTGCCCCTTCCTCTTATCTATTAACGATCATCCTTGAGACCTTAGCAGTGTCTCCTGCCTCGCCTCTTGGAATGGGAGACGCGAGAAACCAGGAGGGTGGGGGAAGAACGCCTATCACTAAAAGGCCACCGTGGACAAATTCTTCTTTTGTACGCTCCCTCCCCTCCCTTCTGATGCAACCCGGGGGAGGGGGCGGGCCCTGGCCGTCCTGGCTCCGGAGACCGCTGCCACGTTCTCGCCTCCCCGCGGGAAACCACCCCGGCCCCAGGCGGTGATCTCCATGCAGGGTCCCGGCGCCCGCGGACAAACTTTGCTTCAGCCCCTCCGCCTGGCCCGCCCGGCCCACGCCCTCGGATCCCGGCGCCCGATTTCGCTTTCGCTTTGCGGCCGGTGGCCAGCGCGGCTCCGGCCCGAGGGGCCCCGCCGGCACCTGCGGCGTCCCCGAGCGCGGCCTCACCCCAGCCTCTCCTTGCTCTCCTCCGAGGTGAGCTGGTCGAAGGTCTTGGAGTCCTCCTTGCCCAGGAAGGCCTCGTGGTCGTACTGGAAGCTCTGGTTGTCCTCGGCCGGCCGCTCGCCCAGGTCCGAGTCGGGCCGCACCACGCGCTCCTTGCGCACGGTGGGCTTGGCCCGCAGCGCCGGAGGCGCCAGCAGCAGCGCCAGCAGCAGCCCCAGGGCCAGCCCCAGGTGGCGACCGCGGCCGCCGCGCGCCATCGTCCGGAGGAGAGCGCGGCCCGCGGGAAGGCTCCGAGCGGGCGACGAGCGGCGGCTCGGAAATGGGGGCTCAGAGCGCGCGCGGCGGCGGCGGGGCTGGGGCCAGGGCCGGCGCCGGGAGGGAGGGGACGGGCCGGCCCCTCGGCCAGCGCCCGCCCCGTGCCAGAGCGGAGGGGCGCGCCCCGGGCGGCGGGCAGGGGAGCGCCGGACGGTCCCGCTCACGCGCCCATTGGCCGCCGGGCTGCGGGGGGAGGCCGGGGCCGGGGAGCCACGTCGCCCGCCCGGGTGGTGGGCGCGGGGCTCGGGTTTCGCCTGGGCCCCTCCCCGCGATCTCGTCGCGAGGGGCGGGCCCAGGCGGACTGGGCCGGAGACTGGAGGGCTCCTAAGAAGACCGGGAAGTTCTTTGTCGAGCAACAGATGTTCGGGGTAAAACTCCCTCTCTCTTTTTCCAGTTCCGGAGAACTGAGAGGAGGGAGGCGCTGCCCACCCCCTGCCCAACTTCCAACTCAGCTCTAGACCCCGCCCCAGATGTGCTCTTAAGACAAACTCAACCGCACTTAACCAAACTTGGGGTTCCCTGGTGGCTCAGACGGTAAAGAATCCGCCTGCAATGCAGGAGACTGGGTTCGATCCCTGGGTTGGGAAGATCCCCTGGAGAAGGGAATGGCTACCCACTCCAGTGTTCTGGCCTGGAGAATTCCATGGACTGTATAGTCCATGGGGTCGCAAAGAGTCGGACAGGACTGAGCGACTTTTATTCTCTTAACC
The DNA here is from genome assembly GCF_019320065.1 of Cervus canadensis. NCBI lineage: Eukaryota > Metazoa > Chordata > Mammalia > Artiodactyla > Cervidae > Cervus > Cervus canadensis. The sequence goes on along the minus strand of NC_057396.1, from coordinate 57,565,540 downwards.
AAACTTGGAGGCTGGTTACAAATTCAAGAGACTGGAAGGAGACCCGGGTGGGTGAGGTCTTCTTGAAACCAGGGTCGCAAACCTGGTGCCGGAGGAGGGCCAGACAGATGACTTCAACATGACGCGGGGCCGTCTACTTTGAGCGGAAGTGCAGGTCCCAAGCAGATCTCCAAAGAAATCAGGCTCTTGGATGTCTGCTTTCATTTCTAAAGGATGGCAGCTCACCTTACAAATGTACCGCTTGTCTTGAACAAACCTTATCTTACCTTTTCATCACTGTGTGTAGTGATGAAAATGTTCTGTATCTGGGCTGCCCAATAGGGAATGGCTAGTGGTGACTCAGTGAAGAATCCGCCTGCAATGCGGGAGACCTGGGTTCCATCCCTGTGTTGGGAAAATCCCCTAGAGAAGGGACCAGCTATCCATCCACTCCAGTGTTCTTGCCTGGAGAATCCCATGGACAGAGGATCCTGGCAGGCTACAGTCCATGGGTTTGCAAAGAGTCGACACAACTGAGCGACTTTCAGTGACTGACTTTAGTGAGCACCAGACAGGTAGCTAGTGTAACTGAGGCATTGATAGTTGAACTTAAATAGCCACACGTGGCTAGTGGCTATCATACTGGACAGTTCAGGTAGAGCAATAATTCTTCATGTGTCACAGCCTTTTGAAGCTCATTGGAAACTGTGGACCTTCTTACAGAAAAATGTACCTAGAGTTGCTGGCTTGAATGTTTGATTAAAGTGACAGAGGATGCATGGCTCTTTGGAAGCCCCACTCGTGGGCCTCAGGTTAAGAATCCCTAGGAAACTAAACTTACTTGTGGTTGAAGAGGACCCCTCCCATTCCCACCACCCCCACCCCTGACAACTGTACTCCCAGAGCTTTTCTACCATCTTGCTCTGTCCCCCATCCCTGATTCTCCAGAATCCACTGGGCTGTGTTTCTTGCTCTTGCAATAAGGATGTCAGGACATTATCAACAGCAGTATAGATCCAAGTACCCATCTTTTGAAGGCTTCTTTCAATCGATTAGTGAATAATGATTGTGTGCCCTCCATGACCTGAGCACTGGACTGGCTGCTGAGGATACAAAAGGGGAACATGATAGTCATGGTTTCTGTAGAGCTGTAGTGTATGTGAACAAATATCCATTCACTCACTCACTCATTCATTCAATATACTGAGCAGTCAGGCCTAGGCTGGGTACTGAAATAGTGGGTAGCCACAGATTACAAATCAGCATGACAATTAGGAAAGTAGGCACTCGGTATCATGGACTATGGTGGAGGGGATGGATTAGGGAAGGCCTTCTGGAAGAAGGGACATTTAAACAGAGACAGAAGGTGAGAGGGATAAGCCAGACAGCAGGGGTCTGAATATATGAGAGGATAAGGTCTTGTGTGAATTGATAGCAGCAGAACTTGAGGAGATGTCCCTGTGATCCTGTACCTCCCATCAGCTGGAAGTGAGACCTGTCAGTGGGACATATTACTTGGTGCTTCACGCCACCAGCACTGCCTTTGCATGAGACAGGAAGTGCTATGCTTGAGTAGTGAGTCCCCCACTGCCTGTCCAGAGGTTAGGATTTCAAACAATAGAGAAGCCTTACTTCGGGTTTGTAAGAGCTCCCAATGAAAAGGCATGGCCTCTGAGGCAGGTAACTTAGTACCTTCTGTGCTCTTGGGACAGGCAAGATGAGATTTGTTGAGTGGGGAGTGGGGGGGTGGGGGTAGCGGTGGGTGGAGGCAGACCAAGAGGAGGAGTGGGAGGAAGCACAGAAAAAGATCAGAACTAGAGAAAGAGAAGGATAGTTCAGTGGAGTTCAGTCACTCAGTCGTGTCCGACTCTTTGAGACCCCATGGACTGTAGCACACCAGGCCTCCCTGTCCATCACCAACTCCCAGAGTTTACTCAAACTCATGTTCATTGAGTTGGTGATGCCATTCAACCATCTCATCCTCTGTCATCCACTTCTCCTCCTGCCTTCAATCTTTCCCAGCATCAGGGTCTTTTCAAATGAGTCAGTTCTTCACATCAGGTGGCCAAACTATTGGAGTTTCAGCTTCAACATCAGTCCTTCCAATGAACACCCAGGACTGATCTCCTTTAGGATGGACTGGTTGGATCTCCTTGCTGTCCAAGGGCCTCTCAAGAGTCTTCTCCAACACCACGGTAAGGAAGGAGGAAATGAGAAAGTGGGTGGAGACTGGAGACAGTCTTTACTTATTTGCAGCATTGCCAGCAATAGGCCCTGACCCCAGGGATTGAGAATTGCACATCCTTTGCCCCGATTCTAGTTGGTTTCCTGCCAGACACTAGTAGTTTCCAACAATTAGATTGTTCCAGAGGTAGTCTTGGCTCCCAGGGGAATTGCAAAAGAATTCCAACACTGCTATGCAGTGGGAAGTTTACATCATCTCCCCTGAGCTTGCCTACATTCTCTCTCTCTGTTTGGTATCCATTTATTATTTATTTATTTGGCTGCATAGGGTCTTAGTTGCATCATGGGGGATTTTTTGCTCCAGTGCACAGACTCTCTAGTTGTGGCATATTGGTTCAGTAGTTGGGGCACACAGGCTTAGTTCTTCACAGCTTGTGGGATCTTAGTTCCCCGAGCAGGGATTGAACCCATGGTCCCCTGCATTGCAAGACAGATTCTTAACCAGAGGACCAGCAGGGAAGTCCCCTGCATTCTCTTCTTTTATATTTTCATCCCTCTACTATCCTACGAGAGTTAAGTCCTCTCAACCAGAGGGTCAGGAGTAAGTGATGATATTAAATGGTCAAAGTATTTCACTGTGTAATTGCTTTCTTTCATCTTAAAAATTGCCTTCTCTTTCTTCCTATGTGCATGTTTGGCTAAGTATGCTGTCATTTTTAATCTTTATTCTTGATGAGGCAAAGGAACCAGAAGCAAGGGGAATGACATTTAACAGCACATTGTACCAGAGGAAAGGAAAAGCAAATTTCAAAAAGGTGAGCTGGTGTGCTGATCTGCTATTTCTGGCTGCGAATAATGTCATCAAAACAACAAAATCCAGCCAGAAGTTACTGAAACAATAGGAAAACCTTGTCATCTATGGAACAAGAAGTCTTATGTTAGATCAGTTTCAGAGTGTTTCATTCAAGTGGCTTGATGATATCAGTAAGGAACCAGTTTTCTGTTTTGTTTTTTTCTCTGAGAGGCATGGGGAAAAAAGTGTTTCCTCTCTTTATCGGGAAGAAGAATCTTCCAGCAGACATCCCTTCACATCTCATTGGCCAGAATTGTGTCACAGGCCTATGCCGGATCCAGTGACAGGCAAGGGGACTGGAATTTCCAGGGCCGATTTAGGCAAATCACGATTCACTTCCTGGGGATGGAAGATATGTAGCTTCCTGTGAATCACGTGGTTAGAGTTCCGTTGGCAGGGAAGAGCAAGTCGATGGCTGTGTCTGCTAGGAGTAATCACGATTAACTGCTTTCAGGTTTAAAAGCACCTTGAGCATTCTACCTTTTTCTACTTCTCTGCTCAAAATTGCACACATTCTTCAAGGCTCAACTCAAATGTCACATTTCCCTTGAGATTTTCCCTTATACCTCTAGTCAGAACTTATTACTTCTTCCTAAATATGCCCAGAGCCTTTGTCTCTCACACATAACACTTTTCACAGTCTGCTTTGGGTTAAGAAATTTGTCTTTTTGTCTTCTCTAATTCTGAATTCCTTGAGAGGAAGGACCACATATGATTCATGTTTATGTGCTAAGCCCAGGGACCAGCACATTTACTGCCGTTCCCCACAAGTTGATCCCCATAAGACAGATTCACCTTGAGTCTGGGGACCATTATCGTTGGTTCATCATATACCCAGCACCTAGGGAAGTACCTGGTGCATGTAGGTGCCCAAAAGGTATTTTGAATAAATAGTAGAATAATAATAACTACCAGTCTCTACTTCTGGTCAAGGTGGATGAGAGAAGGGGCTGGATTTACACTTCCATTTCAAACAGGTAAACAAAAAAACAGACAAAATATATGAAACAACAGTTTCCAAGGCACTGGTCACCAGCAATGAAGGACACTAGAAATAAGTAAGGTGACTCCTACCATGGTCCCAGTTTGCTTTTCTTCACATATTTTCCAGGGTACAATTCAGAGAGGAGAAACTAAGATGAAACCTGGCAGATGCCCTGAGTTGAAAAGAGAAAGGTGAGTGTCCAGGGACCAAATCAGCCACATTTCTTAGGAGACAGAACCAGACAGCAGACAGCTGCTCAGAGAGAGACCCCAAAGATCAGCAGAGGGTCCCCTTGAGTATTCAGTAGAGGACTGATCAGTGCATCCGTGAGCCTGAGGAGTGAACCACCTGAAAGGGTGAGAAGGAATCGTGAGAGTCAGGAATGATGCCTGTTCCCAGCAGCTGGACTGGAAGGACAGTTCCTGGGGCACTGGTAGAATGTGTACTCAGGCAGGTCTTGATTCAGTGGTGGGGAATAATTAGCCGCAGACAGAGCACTACTCCAGAAAGTGTGTGATGAGCACAAAAGCAAGACTTGAAAAAAAAAAATCAAACTATTTCCAAGTAATTGAACTTCATCCCAGGTAAAAAGCTCAAGAAAAACCTTAGAGGAATGCAAAAAATATCCAGCACCCAGCAAGATAAAACAGAGTTACTAGCATCCAGTCAGATACAAGAAGGCAGGGAAACATGACCCGTAATGAAGAGAATAATCAATCAAATAAAACTGGCCCAGAATAGACACGGATGTTAGAGTGAAGAGGGAAGAACATTGAAAGTTATTATAATTGTATTCAGTATGTCTAAACGATTCAGAAGAGACAATGAAGATATAAAAATGACTCAAATTGAAAATCTGGAGGTTAAAAATTATACCTAAGATGAAAAATACACTTCATGGTTATAAAGAAAAACTATTGCCTTTGTTTACATTACATACAGTACTCTCTAAATACTACTATATTTTGTAGACTTTGACACTTCTGACCACCATGTGTCTGGGGTTTTCCCAAGGAATTCTGCAGCACCACCAGGGTCCTACAGTCTCACTCAGTTCTAACATATCTACCCAGAGATGTCAGATTGCACAGGTTAAGGGTACAATCTTACATGACTCTCCCCACCAATTTCAGATGTTGGTTACAAGTCCAAGTTGTTACATGTGCTTCTGACTACTGTCTATAGATTGAGTCCCCTCCTTGATCCAATTAATTTCCTAGAATTTTTCACAGAACTCTGGAAAACATTTTATGTACTTGATTATAAAAGGGTATAACTCAAGGACGGTCTGATGGAAGAGAGGCGTAGAGCAAGGTATGTGGGAATGGACATGGAGTTTCCATGAGTCCTCTGGACTTACCATTCTCTGAGGACTTCTGTGTCTTTGTTGTTGTTCAGTCACTAGGTCGTGTCCGACTCTTTGTGACCCCATGCAGTGCAGCACTCCAGGCCTCCCTGTCCATCACCAACTCCCGGAGCTTGCTCAACTCATGTCCATCAAGTCGGTGATGCCATCCAATCATCTCATCCTCTGTTATCCCCTTCTCCTCCCGCCTTCAATATTTCCCAGCATCAGGGTCTTTTCCAGTGAGTTCTTCGCATCAGGTGGCCAAAGTATTGGAGTTTTTCAGCTTCAGCATCAGTCCTTCCAGTTATACCCAGGACTGATTTCCTTTACGATCTCCTTTCATTTCAAAGGACTCTCAAGAGTCTTCTCCAGCACCACAGTTTGAAAGCATCAATTCTTCAGCACTCAGCCTCCTTTATGGTCCAACTCTCATATCCGTACATGACTATTTGAAAAGCCATAGCTTTGACATGCAGACCTTTGTCGGCAAATGATGTCTCTGCCTTCAATATGTTGTCCAAGTTTGTATTAGATTTTCTTCCAAGGACCAAGCGTCTTTTAATTTTTGTGGCTGCAGTCACTATCTACAGTGATTTTGGAGCCCAAGAAAATAAAAATCTGTCACTGTTTCTACTTTTTCCCCATCTATTTGCCATGAAGTGATGGGACCAGAGGCCATAATCTTAGTTTTTTGAATGTTAAGGTTTTAGCCAGCTTTTCCGCTCTCCTCTTTCACTTTCATCAAGAGGCTCTTGATGTTCCTCTTTGCTTTCTGTCTTTAGTGTTATCATCTGCATATCTGAGGTTATTGATATTTCTCCTGGCAATCTTGATTCCAGCTTTTGACTCATCCAACCTAGTATTTCTCATGATGAACTCTGCATATAAGTTAAATAAGCACAGTGACAGTATATAGCCTTGACGTACTCCTTTTCCAATTTTGAACCAGTCCATTGTTCCATGTCTATTTCTAACTGTTGCTTCTTGACCTGCTTACAGGTTTCTCAGAAGGCAGATAAGGTGGTCTGGTATTCCCATCTCTTTATGAATTTTCTAGTTTTTGTTGTGATCCACACTGTCAAAGGCTTTAGCATAGTCAGTGAAGCAGAAGTAGATGTTTTTCTGGAATTCCCTTGCTTTCTCTATGATTCAGCAGATGTTGGCAATTTGATGTCTGATTCCTCCGCCTTTTCTAAATCCAGCTTGTACACCTGGAACTTCTCAGTTCATGTACTGTTGAAACCTAGCTGGAAGGCTTTTGAGCATTACCTTGCTAGCATGTGAAATGAATGTTCAAAAGTAGTTTGAACTTCCTTTGGCATTGCCTTTCTTTGGGACTGGAATGACAACTGGTCTTTTCCGGTCCTGTGGCCGTTGCTGAGTTTTCCAAATTTGCTGGCATATTAAATGCAGCACTTTCACAGCATCATCTTTTAGGATTTGAAATAGCTCAACTGGAATTCTGTCACCTCCACTAGCTTTGTTTTTAGTAATGCTTCCTAAGGCACACTTGACTTCGGATGTCTGGCTCTCTGTGAGTGACCACATCATTGTGGTTATCTGGGTCATTAAGACTTTTTTTATATAGTTCTGCTGTTTATTCTTGCCACCTCTTCTTAATCTCTTCTGTTTCTGTTAGGTCCTTGTAGCTCACCAAACCCTTTCCTTTTGGGGCTTATGGAGGTTTCATTATATAGGCATGGTTGATTAAATCATTGGCCATTAGTGATTCACTCATGTACCAGCCCCTTTCACCTCCTTGGAGTCTGGAAGTTGGGGGATATGGCTGAGAGTTCCAATCCTATAATCTCACGGCTAGTTCCCCCATCCTTTGGCACTTTACAAAATCATCTTATTAAATTAAACTCGAGGTAGGTGAAAGCAACTTGTTACAAATAACAAAGGACACCTTTATTACTCTTACCATTTAGGAAAATCCAAGGGGTTTTAGCTCCATGTCAAGAAGGAGACAAAGACTGAACATGCATTTCATAAAACAAATCACAGTATCACAAAAGCATTAGAAAATATTAATGCACTTGAAGGCATAGCAATAGAAACTATCCTAAAGGAAACACACAGAGAAACATGAATTTAAAAAACAGAGAATCAGTGATACCTGGGACAATTTCAAGTGGCCTATTATATGACTCTGGTTTTGCTAAGTTTTCGGCATATGACTGACTCTTAGTGAAGGCCCGGTGGCTCAGATGGTAAAGAATCTGCCTGCAATGCAGGAGACCCGTTTCGATCCCTAGGTCGGGAAGATCCCCTGGAGAAGAGAATAGCTACCCACTCCAGTATTCTTGCCTGGAGAATTCCAGAGGAACTTTGAAGGCAGTAGTGCATGGGACCACAAACAGTTGCCACGACTGAGCGACTAACACTTTTACTTTTCACTTAGGAACTAACCTGAGCAGTTTTGCTAAATATTCAGCACAGCCCTGACTCCTAGTGAAGACATGAAACATACCCATTCATCACGTTATCTTGAAACCCAGTGTCTGAGGAATTTGGAGGGGAATTTTTGCAGCTTGTCAGCATTGTTTTTGAGATTTCTGGAGGACTTTGCTTTTATGGAGCAAGAATACGCTTACATGACCAAGCAGGGTGCTCTTTGGGGCTCCTTTGTTCTGAGGTATTCTGTACCTACAACAGTGGTTCCTGGCCCAATAGATTAATTGAATTTGGCTATGACTTTTACAGAAAGGGGGACAATAGGCGATTATTTCTGACTTTTCCAGACCCATTCCTGTGAGATAGCCTTTGGTTGTTGATGCATGTCTTTAATGTTGTATATTGCATCCTTTTCCTGTAGGTTTTTATGAACATTGTCATTTGGGGTCCTGTGAATGTTCTTTAGCAATCAGCTCTGTAAACGTCCATTGATAGTGTGAAAAAATGTGCTTTCAACCCTGCTGCTACTAAGTCACGTCAGTCGTGTCTGACTCTGTACGACCCCAGAGATGGCAGCCCACCAGTCTCCGCCGTCCCTGGGATTCTCCAGGCAAGAACACTGGAGTGGGTTGCCATTTCCTTCTCCAATGCATGAAAGTGAAAAGTGAAAGTGAGGTCGCTCAGTCTTCGCGACCCCATGGACTGCAGCCTACCAGGCTCCTCCATCCATGGGATTTTCCAGGCAAGAGTACTGGAGTGGGGCTTTCAACTTTAAAGCATTTATGCAAAATTATGAAAGCAAAGAGTTAGAGCTATGGTCTAACAATGGTCTGGAACAATGGTCACAGAATGGAATTATAAAAAGTACTCAATTAACCCTAAAGCAGAAGAGAGAGATATGATTTGTTGCCATTTCCTTCTCCAGGTAATCTTCCCAACCCAGGGATCAAACTTGGAGCTCCTGCATTGCAGGCAGATTCTTTACCAACTGAGCCACCAGGGAAGCCCATATGTGTGTGTGTGTGTGTGTGTGTGTGTGTGTGTGTGTGTGTATAGAGGATATATACATATATATATATGTGTATAAAATGCAAGCAACATTGAAAAAAAAATCCCAAAGCAAGTAGACAAAGAGAAAAGGGGGGGGAGGGACCTAGAAAAGATGAGATAAAATTAGAAAATAAATAGCAAAATGATAGAATCAAATCTAGTCATGTTAATGATCACATTAATGGTAATCATATGAACACCCCAGTCTAAAAGTCAGAGGCTGTCAAGTTGTGTAAAATAGTGATATATAGTTGTGCTGCTACAGAAAATACACCCTAAGTATTGAAAAGACCCTGATGCAGGGAAAGATTGAGGGCAGGAAGAGAGGGGACAACAGAGGATTAGATGGTTGGATGGCATCACCAACTCAATGGATGTGAGTTTGGGTAAGCTCCGGGAGTTGGTGATGGACAGGGAAGCCTGGTGTGCTGCAGTTCATGGGGTCGCAAAGTCAGACACGACTGAGTGACTGAACTGAACTGAGCTGAACTGATAAGGACAAATGGGCTAAACAGTAGAAAGATGGGAAAAAATAACATACTGACACTAATCAAAGGAAAGTTGGAGTGACGACTATATTTGTATCAGACAAAGTACATTTCAGAACAAAGAACATTGCTAAGAAAAAGGAAGTCTTATCATAATCACATAAGGATCAATTAATCAAGAGAGCATAACAATCCTAAATGTCTATGTACCTAATGGCAAAACTGCAAAATAAATGAAGCAAAAAAAAACATTGCAAAGAGAAACAAATACACAATTACAGAAATTTTTAAAAATGCTCTCTTAATAACTGATGGAACAAGTAGGCAGAAAATCAGCAAATAGTGGACTTGAATAGCCCTAACTATGCTTGAGCTGATTGACATTTCAGAAAATTCTACCCAACAATAGTAGAATATACATTATTCTCAAATTCACAAAATTTGCCAAGATAGTACATCTTCTGGCCCATAAAATGTCTCAATAAATTTAAATGGATTCAAGTAACATAAAGTATGTTCTTGGAGTGGATGGGCTGGTTAACTACCAACTGTTGGGTTTCATAGTCAAAGCAAAACTAACTAAAGAAAAGACTAACTTCAGGCAATCAAAAAAGTTAGCTTGCCTTGGGACTCTCAGTTTCAGATCCAAAAATAAAAGAGCTTGGAAGTTGTCACTCCTGACCTTACAACAAGAAAAAAGTTGAAAAGCAGGGACTTTTCTTGGACTCACCAGAAAACTGAGGTTTCAGAGCAAACCACCACCATGAATCTGGAGAGACAAGTGGCTGCAGATATTCAAGGTCAAGATCAGCTTACCTGAGCAGAAGCCGCCAGAACCAGAACCTGGTAGGAACAGTAGAATAGTCATGAAGATAAATTGCTGAGGCTGTGTGTGGACTAACAGGAGAGTGGGACTCCCCTGGGGGCAGTTATCCTGAGAGCAGGGGGCAGATGTTTTGTGGTTTTACCTCCAAGAACCATACCAGGCAGTTAAGTGCCAAGAAAAAAATCATCTTCTGTCTCAGCAGGTAGACAAGGAAAGTAACCATTTTGAAATATGCCCAGAATATTCTCCATTACACAGGATTGACTACTCCCCAGTGAAAAAAACTTTTCAGAGCCTTATCTCATCTTGGGAAAGAGCATTTAAAAAAAAAATACTGGAATATATTTGATTTAAAATGTTGCGTTAGTTTCTGCTATACAGCAAAATGAATCAGTTATACATATACATGTATCTGCTCTTTTTTAGATTCTTGGGGAAAGAGCATTTTCCTGTCTCCAGCCCCTCTAGCTTTTCTGTATCACCTAAGAGGGAAGGGATAGCAAAGAAACATTTGTTAAAGGATGCAAGCCCACAGGAAGACTGAAATTTAATTGTTAAGTTTATAGAATGCTTCCCTTCCCCCACTCTTTGCCACCACATTGACAGGGCTCCTGTATAAGTGAATTACTGCTGAAAGAACTGTAAGGCTCAGACTCTTTTTAAGAAGGAGTTCTTAGGGAAACCCAAAGACAACAGAGGAGATTTTTAAAAAAGAACTCTAGAGAAATTTGAAGCCCCTGGTTTCCTTATGGTTATAGCAAATGTGAAACACAACCCAACTTCTGGTTGGATTTACATAAAACTTCGCTAAATGGTTATTTGCCTTAGTTCCTATTACCTAATAGTTCATGTCTGCCTTTCAACGGAAAAGCACAAGACATGATAAAAGGGAAGAACAAATAGTCTGAAGAGGCACAGCAAGGATCAGAACTGGGTATAGATATGATGCAGATTGTGAAATGATTGATAGGCCATTTAAAACAAGTATGACAAAAATGTAAAGGCTCTAGTTGAAAAAGTATACAACATGCAAGAACAATAGGTAGTAATGGCAGAGAGAAAACCTTGAGAAGAAGGGAAAGGAAGTGCTCACACACCAGGGAGTCCCTCGAAGACTCTGCATACACAGGATCAGAGCAGAAAGAATGCTCTGTGTGGGCAGCTCATTGCCAAGAAGCAGAGGAGAGGAAGGTCCTGGATCACTGATGTGGGGCTCTTTGGGGGGCAGCAGAGAGTGGAGGCTCGGAGTGTTACCTAGTGGCTGCTTCTCCACATAGCAAAATGCGTCAGAAGTGAGGAAATTTATCCCAACATGGTGATTTTGCAAGGTGTGCTTGGCTACAGCGTGAAGGGCAGGTTAAAAAGCAGAAAGATAAGTTAGAAAGCTGTTGCCAGTGTAACAAAGATCACAACTTTGATATCTTAAATCAAGTTATTTTTATCCTTGGTGCTATGGACTGAACCATGTGCCATCCCCCCAACACCCTGTAAATCATATGTTGATGTCCTAACTTCCAGTGTGACTATATTTGAAGACAGGATCTTTAGGAGGTCATTAAGATTAAATGAGGTTTGAAGGGTGGGGCCTTATTTCAGTAGGACTGGTAGCATAATAATAAAAAGAAAAGAGAACTTCCCTACCGCCACCCCTGTATGCCCACCCCTTGAAAAGGCCACGCTAGGATATAGTGAGAGAGTGGCCATCTGCAAGCCAAGAAGAGAGTGCTCACCAGAAACTAACCATCCTGGCACTCTGATCTTGGACTTCTTGCATCCAGAACCATGAGAAAGTTAATTTCTGTCATTGAGGCCACCCAGCCTGTGGTAGTCTGCTGTGGCAGCCAGCATAGACTAATACACCTGGTAATTCTATTTCATGGTACAGCCAAGTTGTGTGTAGACAAAGAGGACCCCAGTCAAAAAGGTAAGAGCCTAAAAAAAGCAAGAAAGAGGAAGTGAGTGGTAAAAAGTCCTAGGTTGGCAGAGTCCTGTGGAAAGTAGATGAAATTTAGAGACTCTCAACTAAAAACTGGCTAAAAGACAAAATTCTGCATTCATTTCAAAAGATTCGTGGATCACCTGGAGTGCCTTGTGGACCCAACATGCTCTTCTGAACCCTCACTTACAGAACCACTGTCTTAGAGACTAACCAGGTGGGCTGAGACCACCCTTCAAAGAGCTTTGAAGGGAGCTGCTGGGGCTGGGTTGGGGTTGGGGGGATGTTGATAACAAGAAATCAAATGATAACATTTGGAGGAGGAGGAAGGGCAGTTATTGGACCTCACGTGTTAGGAGTCAGGGTCTCCATGGAGTGTGAGGTGCTGGGGCATGACAAGAATGGAAAAGGTTAAGATTAAACTCGCATTAGGGAACAAGAAATAAGTAGGAATGAGGAAAGGAAATTCAGTGTATAAGCACAGTCAGCTGAAGTCGGATTATATATGACTGCTGTAGAGTTCATCAGCCTGATGTGCAATTTTCATCAGCTCTAGCTGGAGGGTTTTAGCAACAGAAATAGTGGCAGGAAAAAAATAGATTGGGGTTTACTGCAAATTAAGGATTGTCCAGGAAAGTATAGGGATAGATCTGCTATAAACTAGTAATTATTTTAAATGAAGGCCTAACTCCCAAATATTAGATAAGGAAAGAAAGAAAATACAGAAGGAACTCTCCAAGTGATTGGGAGGGAGAGGAAATGGGGCACGGAAGGAAGGAAGCTTAAAGAAAGAAAAAGAAAGAAAGTCCTTTCAGCCTTTGGGAGGATTAGCACCTTAGGTATCCTTGGCCTGCCCTGGGGCATTGAATTTCTTATTCTGAATGTATGACATTTGACTCCCCGTTAGGAAGAACTTAGAGGAAGATTTCCTTTGTTTGCCCAAGGCATTTAACTAAGCCCCACAGGCAGGAAGTTTCTAGAGGTGTTCTACTCTGCTCCCAGTTTCCCCAACCCCTGTCTCTGAGGCAGGGACTTATAAGGCTTCCCTGACTCTAATGGTGGGCTGGGAAGACCACTGGTGTGAACTTCTCTTCTCAGGTATGCCAGTAGAAATTAGACAGGTGTCTTCTTATACTTGCAATACTTAGTGAGTCCTGGAAGAGGTGCAGTGTCCACACGGCCTGCACAGGATGCTGCAAGAATAACTTCTGGCGCCCTCCTGTGCAAAACGTAATCAAAAAACTTTCAGGATTTTTACCAACAAGCCAAAGGATAACCAAACCAAATGTACTATACAGCAAAGACTTTTTCTCCCTTTTGAACATTATATGAGTGACATAAAATGAAACTTCAGTTCAGTTTAGTTCAGTTGCTCAGTCATGTCCGACTCTTTGCGACCCCATGAATCGCAGCACGCGAGGCCTCCCTGTCCATCACCAACTCCCGGAGTCCACTCAAACTCATGCCCATCGAGTCGGTGATGCCATCCAGCCGTCTCATCCTCTGTCGTCCCCTTCTCCTCCTGCCCTCAATCCCTCCCAGCATCAGGGTCTTTTCCAATGAATCAACTCTCCGCATCAGGTGGCCAAAGTATTGGAGTTTCAGCTTCAGCACCAGTCCTTCCAATGAACACCCAGGACTGATCTCCTTTAGGATGGACTGGTTGGATCTCCTTGCAGTCCAAGGGACTTTCCAACACCACAGTTCAAAAGCATCAATTCTTCTGCCCTCAACTTTCTTCACAGTCCAACTCTCACATCCATACATGACCACTGGAAAAACCATAACCTTGACTAGACGGACCTTTGTTGGCAAAGTAATGTGTCCGCTTTTTAATATGCTATCTAGGTTGGTCACAACTTTCCTTCCAAGGAGTAAGCGTCTTTTAATTTCATGGCTGCAATCACCATCTGCAGTGATTTTGGAACCCAAAAAAATAAAGTCTGACACTGTTTCCACTGTTTCCCCATCTATTTCCCATGAAGTGATGGGACGAGATGCCATGATCTTAGTTTTCTGAATGTTGGGCTTTAAGCCAACTGTTTCACTCTCCTCTTTCACTTTCATCAAGAGGCTTTTTAGTTCCTCTTCACTTTCTGCCATAAGGGTGGTGTCATCTGCATATCTGACGTTATTGATATTTCTCCCAGCAATCTTGATTCTAGCTTCTGCTTCTTCCAGCCCAGCGTTTCTCATGATGTACTCTGCATAGAAGTTAAATAAGCAGGGTGACAATATACAGCCTTGACGTACTCCTTTTCCTATTTGGAACCAGTCTGTTGTTCCATGTCCAGTTCTAACTGTTGCTTCCTGACCTGCATACAGGTTTCTCAAGAGGCAGGTCAGGTGGTCTGGTATTCCCATCTCTTTCAGAATTTTCCACAGTTTATTGTGATCCACACGGTCAAAGACTTTACAGCAAGTCTTGCCACAAAGAGATAACCATGTCGGCATCTTGTTGTGTATTAGACCTGATGTTTTCATATGCAAGTATAGAAATGCATGTTTTATGAAAATGGTATCATATTATACACATTGTTTTTCAATCTTCTCCTCCTTCTGCAGTTTATCAGTTTGTTGTGAACACTTCAAGTCTGTTTACAGTCAGCCCTTCCGATCTGTAGGTTCTGTGTCCAACGAATTCAACCAATAGATTGAAAAATACTTAAACATTTTTTCTCAAAAAGTTCCAGAATGCAAAACTTGAATTAGCCATGTGCCAGCAACTATCTATATAACATTTTCATTGTATTACTTATTATAAGTAACCTACTGCTGCTGCTGCTAAGTCGCTTCAGTTGTGTCCGACTCTGTACAACCCCATAGATGGCAGCCCACCAGGCTCCGCCGTCCTTGGGATTCTCCAGGCAAGAATACTGGAGTGGGTTGCCATTTCCTTCTTCAATAAGTAACCTAGAGATGATTTAAATTACACAGGAGGATATGCATAGATTATATGTAAATACTACTCCATTTTATGGGGCTTCCGTGGTGGTGCAGTGGTAAAGAATCTGCCTGCCAATGCAGGAGACATGGGTTTGAACCCTGGGTCGGGAAGATCTCTGGAGAAAGAAATGGAAACCCACTCCAGTATTCTTGCCTGGGAAATCCCATGGACAGAAGGAGCCTGGCGGGCTACAGTCCATGAGGTCACAAAGGAGTCAGACACAACTAAGCAACTAAACAACAACAACACTCTGTTTTATACAAAGGACTTGAGTATTCTCTGATTATTATATACCTGGGGATTTGGGAACCAATCCCCTCACTGATGCTGAGGGATGACTGTACATCTACACAGCATCCTTTTTATATATTCATTTATTTTTATTAGTTGGAGGCTAATTACTTCACAACATTACAGTGGGTTTTGTCATACATTGACATGAATCAGCCATGGAGTTACATGTATTCCCCATCCCGATCCCCCCTCCCACCTCCCTCTCCACCCGATTCCTCTGGGTCTTCCCGGTGCACCAGGCCCAGAGCACTTGTCTCATGCATTCAACCTGGGCTGGTGATCTGTTTCACTATCGATAATATACATGCTGTTCTCTCAAAACATCCCACCCTCGCCTTCTCCCACAGAGTCCAAAAATCTGTTCTGTACATCTGTGTCTCTTTTTCTGTTTTGCATATAGGGTTATCGTTACCATCTTTCTAAATTCCATATATATGTGTTAGTATGCTGTAATGTTCTTTATCTTTCTGGCTTACTTCACTCTGTATAAGGGGCTCCAGTTTCATCCATCTCATTAGAACTGATTCAAATGAATTCTTTTTAATGGCTGAGTAATATTCCATGGTGTATATGTACCACAGCTTCCTTATCCATTCGTCTGCTGATGGGCATCTAGGTTGCTTCCATGTCCTGGCTATTATAAACAGTGCTGCGATGAACATTGGGGTGCACGTGTCTCTTTCAGATCTGGTTTCCTCGGTGTGTATGCCCAGAAGTGGGATTGCTGGGTCACATGGCAGTTCTATTTCCAGTTTTTTAAGAAATCTCCACACTGTTCTCCATAGTGGCTGTACTAGTTTGCATTCCCACCAACAGTGTAAGAGGGTTCCCTTTTCTCCACACCCTCTCCAGCATTTATTGCTTGTAGACTTTTGGATAGCAGCCGTCCTGACTGGCGCTACACAGCATTCTTAAAGGTTGCATGACATTGCACCTTTCTTCAATTGTTGAGTGTTTAAACTGTAGTGTATTGGATATCCATTGACAAAATAATGCTATGTAGTGAGAAAAGCACAAAATCTCAGTGGCATACAAAAGTAAACATTTGTTTATTGTGCCAGTTCACAGGAGTTCAGCCGTTCTGGGCTGGCTTGCTGCTCTCTACTGGTCTTGCTTCTGCCAGCTGTGGTTGGCTGAGTCGTCCTCCTCATTTTGACTTGCTCATGTGTCTGAGACTGGCTGGTTATCAATCCCTTTAGGATGTCACAACTGAGACAACTAGGGCAGCTCCACTGTGTGCCAGGTGAGTCATCCTCCAGGAAGCTGGAGAATTCTGGGAGAGGCCCCGTTTGAGGGCAGTGGTCCATTTTAAGTTCAGATTAGACATGCTAAATTGGGTACCTTTGGTATCTTCAAGGGGAGGTTTTGAGAGGTGGGGTATGCTGTTCAGAGGACAAGTTTGGGCTGGAATGATTAATATTTTAGTCTTATGTATTTTAGGAATTAATTGAAATAGTAGGTCTGAATTAAATGACTTAATTTAATTTGAGAAGAGATTAAAGAGATGTAGGAGAGAAGAAATATAGGAGAGAGGAGACTTAGAGCCCAGCCTGGAGGACTGAGGCAGAGGAGACCTACAAACCCCTCTCTCTTGTCAGAGAAGTAGAAAGAGAACAGAAAAATGGTTTGTTATGGGAACAAGGAGACAGTGTTTCAAAAAGTGGATGTTCACAAGGGCTTTGATAATTTTAAAAATTTATTTATTTGGTTGTGCCAGGCATTAGTTGCTACAAACGTGATCTTCAATCTTTGATGCAGCATTCTGGGTCTTTAGTTGTGCCATGTGAGATCTAGTTCCCTGACCAGGAACCGAACCCAGACCCCCTGCATTAGGAATGCAGAGTCTTAGCCACTGGACCACCAGGGAAGTCCCTCTGATAGTTGTCGAAAGTCAAGTAGGAGAGTTGGTCTCCAAAGATGGCCCCCAAATGAATTATGCCTCCTGAAATTCACACTTCATGTAGGACCCTCCTATACTGAATGAGACCTGGGTTTGTTCAACTGATAGAATTTGTAACTTTTGAGGATAGGTCATATGAAGCTTGCAGCATCAATCTGGGTCTCTTAAAGTGCATGCTCAGAGGGATGCCAGCTACCATGTAAAAAGTCTGTTTACCCTTAGACCATCATGTTGTGAAGAAGGCTAAACTGACTATGTGGATTCCACATGGAGAGAGAGAGAGAGAGATGATGCCTGGCCACCTCCTGGTTGTGGCAGCTGTTCCAACCTGGGTACCTAACATGTAAGGAATGAGCACCTTAGTGTCAAGATGACACCAGCCCTTTGAGACAACCCAAGTAAGACCTGCCCAGCTTATCCCAGTCAATTAGTAAAATCACAAGACAGAAAAAATTAATTCTTAAAAAAAAAAAAGAAAAAAAAATTAATTCTTGTTTCAAGCTACTAAATTTTATACTAGAAGAAGATGGAATTGAAAAAAAAAGTCTGCTAGATTTGGTAGTCATTATTATTTCTAGGAGCTACAGGTGTAGAAGCCAGACCAGACCTAAATGGGTTAAGAGTGGGTAGAAACTGAAGAAATTAAGAAGGCATAGAGGACTGCTTTCTGGAGAACTTTGGCTATGGATGGGTAAGAGATAGAAAGGTTGGTAGTTGGAAGAGGAAATGAGACAAGGCAGAGTGTTTCTGATAGTCTCTACCACACACACACACACACATGCACAGACACAATGGAATGTTACTTAGCCATAAAAAAGAATGAAATCCTGCCATTTGCAACAGTATGGATGGACCTTGAGGGTATTATGCTAAGTGAAATAAAGCAAAGATAGATACCTTATGTTTTCACTCAGATGTGGGATCTAAAAAAATGAATGAACAAAATGAAAATAAAAACAAACTTGGACACAGAGAACAGATTAGTGGATACAAGGGGAAAAGTTGGTTGTGGGGGGAGGCTGTGAAATGGGTGAGGTGGGCCAATTGTATGGTGACAGATGGCAGATAGACTTGTCATGGTGATCACTCTGTAGTGCATATAGATGTCAAATCATAATGCTGTAACCTGAAATATATATATATATGTGTGTGTGTGTGTGTGTGTGTATAAGTTGCCCTTGCATGCTGGCTCAGTCATTTCTGACTTGTGACCCTGTATAGCTTCTCTGTTTTTTAATATATTTGAAATTTTCTATAATCAAAAGGCTTAAAAACTGTTCTGAAACATATTCTTCATTCTAGTAAGTATTTATAGATAACAAGTTAACATTCAGTTGCAGTAACTGAGTTTAAAATATGTCCTACTGATGCATACTTCTCCTCCTAGGATATTGGAGAGAATTCCCCATTCCAGTGATACTCTACAATGGAAGGAAAAAAGAGCCAGAGGAAAGGGTTGGGTTGAGAGGACAAGACTGAACATATAGGAGAGAGGAGGCATACGGCACTGCAGAAGTTCTGAGGAGGGTGAGGTGGGATCCGGGATCCAGGTCAAGGTGAGGGATGGGTCCAGTGGAGAAAGGTGTGTGAGGGTGGGTGGGGGCAGGGGGTTGAAGTCTAGAGGAGGAGGCAATTCTCATTGTTGTTCAGTCACTCAGTCGTGTCCAATTCTTTGTGACCCCATAGACTGCGGCACACCAGGCTTCCCTGTCCTTCAGTATCTTCTGGAGTTTGCTCAGATTCAAGTCCATTGAGTCAGTGATGCCATCCAGCCACCTCCTCCTCTGTCCCCCCTTCTTCTCCTGCCCTCAATCTTTCCCAGCATCGGGTCTTTTCCAATGAGTTGGCTCTTCACATCAGGTAGCCAAAGTATTGTAGCTTCAGCTTTAGCATCAGTCCTTCCAATCAGGGTTGATTTCCTTTAGGATTGACTGGTTGGATCTCCTTACAGTTCAAGGGACTCTCAAGTGTCTTCTCCAGCACCACAGTTCAGAAGCATCAATTCTTCGGTGCTCAGCCTTCTTTATGGTCCAAGTCTCACATCTATACCTGACTACTGAAAAAACCAGAGCTTTGACTATATGGACCTTTGTCAGAAAAGTGATGTTTCTGATTTTTAACTTGCTGTCTAGGTTTGAAATAGCTTTTCCTCCAAGGAGCAAGGAATTCTCAGTGGACAGCCTCTAAATTTTCAGAGATTAGGAGAAAAGTCAAATGCTACAAGGTGATGGGATTGGTAATCAGGAAATTGTAGTTAGAAGAGAATAGAAGAGATATGATAAAGTTATTCAGGTGGGTGGGGAGTGAACTTACTGGGACAACAGAATGGAATTACAGGAAACTTTAGAACTGAACAATAGACCAGGGACTTTTAGCAGGCTAAGGAGAACAATGGAAGGAAAATGCTAATGGACTGGGAGGGAAGAGAAGCCTTGCTAATCTGACTGTACTGGTGGTGTTGATGAATGAACCCACTTTGAGGGATGTGGTCTCAGGAAGGGGGTATAGGGATCAGCCACCTGCATGTTTCAAGAGTCCAGGTGATTTGGATGCAACTGCAGTTGGTTCTTAAAGCACTGTTTGAGAAACACTGCCTTAGGGGCTGGAAAGGGAGTGAGGCTGGATTGGGGCAGGAGGACTGTCACATTCCGGTGGGGAAGCCTGCTGGACAGACAACAGGACAGAAGTCTCTGTCGTTCCAGGTGGCCCTGTAGCTTCCTTGGCCCCTGGGAGGAGCTCAGACCCAAATGTGGGTGGCCTTCAAAGTAACCCTGCCTGTGCTTGCCCCAGGGGCTTCTCATCCATGGACGGTCACAACTGGAGTTTTTGTTGTTTGTTGTTTGTTTTTGCAACTTTTGATTCCAGAAATAAAAATGGGCTTTCAAAATCAACCAACCGACCAATCAACACTGTTGAAGTTGGCACATTTGGGCTAATTGTTTTCCTTTTCATTTAGGCTTATTTCCTACCGAGTGTGCGGTAGCACTTTCAAGTAAATCTTTGGTAATTCCTAAGCATCATGCAATTGCCTTCATTTCCCAGCAGGACATCCTAAAGTGGGCTCATTTGGAGAGAGAACGGGAATAGCAGTTTTTATAGCTTAAAGCCTGAAAGAAAACTGCTTTTTTTTTTTCCTTGACAGTCATAATCCACTCATGGTTTAAAAATGCATTTCAAAATCAAAAGGACTCGGAGAGTCTGGAATGTGCTAGAAGGATGTAACAAGACATTTTATTAGCCGGTTTATCTATAATCTGGATAAACTTACGTCTTGTGTCTCTTCTCTTGAAACTTCCTCAGCCATACACTCTCTGTGTTGCCTAGATGTCAAAGAATTAAGCCTGTGTTGAATTAACAGAAGTAACAGGGGTACAGAGGGAATTGCTTTCTTTTATCACGGTCTCCACTGTGACTCTCTGATTTTAATTTCCAGTGGCAGGATGAAGGAAAGGCCAGTACTCCGGGAGCGGAGCACGGCCTGAATAAAGGCCTGGAGGCCGGCAGGTCATGGGGCTGCTGTCGGGGCGGCTGGACTGAGGCAGAGAGGAAACAGGGCTGGCTTGATAGGGGAGCTGGATTAGGAAGCTGAGCAGGGGGGGCTTTGAGTGGTGCCTGGGGAAATCCTGAGCCATTTAAATGAGCCATTTAAATCTGACAGGCAAATTGGTGTTTTAAGAAGATTTACCAGGCAGTGATGTGCAGGATGAGCTAGAGTGGGTGGGGGCAGTGTGCGTGTGTGTGTGTGTGTGCATTGAGGGGGTGGGGTGACAGAAGAGAAGGGGGAATGAAGCTAGGAGAATAAAGTTTCTGCTTTGAGGCACACTTACTGAGCACCTACCATTTATCTTGCCTTGTGCCGAGCACCAGCTTTACATGCGCTGTCTTTCAGTGAATACAACCAGCATCGGCTCTCTTGTCCAAGCTGGAACCTCCGAGTCCTCCCTGACATTTTCCTTTCCTTTTCTCCGCAGTCTATCAAGCGGTCCCATCAACTTCACACTTCTCACATCTGCCTCTTCTCTTGCGTCCCCACCACCTCTATCCCACTTCAGCCACTGCTCCTCTCCCTGATGAAGGGCCTCCCTGCCTCCGTCTCCCCTCTGACTCCTGCTCCACCTGCTTGCTAGTGGTGGTGAGGATGGTCTTCCTGAAACACGTAGAATCAGGCCACGTCCCCCAGCAGAAACCCTGCAGTGGGCTCCCCACCGCCTTCAAGGGAAAAGTCTGAATCCTCAGCAAAGCCGGGAGGTCCTTAGAATGTGGGTTTTGCTTAGTTCTCCCTGCTTCCCAGCGCTCTTGCCTTCCCACCTTAAAGCCTGGGCTGTGGCCATGCGGAAACGTTGTCAGTGATCCTGAGAAGTCTCTTCTCCCTTGTGATGACATCCTCCATTGTACCCCTCCCCTCTGACTCATTCTTCAGAATACATTTAGCCATCCCTTCCTCTTGGCTCTTTTTGGCCACCCGGACCTCCTGGGTGCTTTCAAAGAACTGTTGCTATTGCTGTCCTAGAGCTTACCACAACACACTGGGAGTTCTTTCCTCGGTATGTGAACTTCAAGAGGCACCTTCCAGGGACCGCATCTTCCTCTTCACCCAGCACCCTCCTGACACATAAAAGGTGCTTAGTAAATATTCAACGAATGGGAATGGATGAAGGTACAAGAATCTGGGTGGTGGGGGTAGGGAGGGAGTGTTGGTCCCATTTTACAAATAAAGAAACTGAGGATCAGGGAGGGATTTAATAATCGGTCCAAGTCTTCTCAGCTTCACAGCCCAAAATCCACTTCAGGGTTGCTAATTTATTGTTTAGGATTTTTTTCCTCTTTCTTGCAGTCACAAAATGGAAATCATCAAGGAAAAGAGCTCTGTGTAGCACCTTGGCTGATGGTTCAGAAAGCTAGCAGTGGGGCCACTTCAGGAGTGAGTGTAACAATAGATGAAAGGGCGTTGCTATATTAGTAGGGGATTTCATAAACTGGACTATTATTAGGTTTGGGGATTGCAAAAGGCTAAAAGACCAAATGAACCATTTCCAACATAAATTGAATATTTATTTCACTGGAAATTATTCAAATCACAAATCCTCCCTGTTTCTGAAAGCTGAAGGAGGATCTGGTTGCGTGTGTTCATTGCCATTTTTTGTTTCTCCAATAAAATGTTCGTTGCCTACCTTTTTTTTTTTTTTTGATTGACTGGAAAAATCACATTGCAAAATGATAGATATTGTTCATTTAACTCCAGCATTTACTTTTCCCCTAAAGTAGAGTTCTGTTTATGACAGATCAGACTTCTCCCCCATTTAGCACCCATGTAAAACATTGCAAAAGATTGGGTCTGCGGCTCGAATGACATGTTTGCCGCAATCTGTTCAAGCCGCAGTAGGCATGGAAGCTCTTAATGAAACGTCGGCGGATATTAGGGTTTTATGGACTGGAAAACAGTACAAATCAAAGCACTTTGCTTACTGTTTATCTGTTTAGAACATTTTTATTTTCTAAACCTAGCAATGTTCATCTTTTTCATCTGGCACTTCGGTTTGGTTCTTTACATATTGATTTTCCCGTTCACTGGCATTCTCTGATGAAGTTGGAGCACCCAGGTGTGCTGTCTGAGTGAGCAGTGGCTAGGGGTGCAGGACGGGGGGGCATTCTCTGCCCTGACACCCCTCAGTTCAAGGGCTGGGAGAGAGCAGGGTTCACTGTATAAAAAGATCATTATAAGGACTTCGCTAGTGCTCCCAGGGCCTGGGGCCTGGATTCCATCCCTGGTCAGAGAACTGGATCACTGCAACTAAAACCCTGCATAACCAAGTAAGTTTTTAAAAAAAGGATCACTACACCTTTCTATCCCCTGTGTGGTTTCCCCTTGAACCAGCAGTATTGATCTATATTAGTTTCTTCTCAAAAGTTAGGTACAAATCTTATAGTAAAAGTAGCATTCTCTTCTTAAATTTTATGAGGAGATAAAATAGAAAGGGTCCCAGCAGGAAGCAGAATCCATCAGAGCTGGTTTATCCAGGGGTCAGCGATTTTTTTCTGTGACGGGCCAGAAAGTAAGTATTTTGGGCTTTTCAGGCCGCCTACAGTCTCTGTCACAACTGGCCACAGACAACACCTAAAGGATGGGCGGTAGGTGTGACCGTGGGCCAGTAAAACTGTCTTTACAAAAAGCGAGGGGGTGGTTATTGGCTTGTGGGCCAAAGTTCACTGACTCCTGGTTTAGATTAAAAGATTTTAAGGGACAATGTGCAGATATGTGGGCAGCGTCAGGGGAACAGACAAGGGGCATTGAGGTATCAAGATCACAGCAGCAGGAAGCTGTTACTGCCTCAAAGGCTGGAGGGGCAGGGAGATAGGAGGTGGTGTGAGCTGTGAGATGGGGCCGTGGGAGGTAGTAGAGCAGTGAGCGGGCAGGGAAGAAACACCCACCTCTTTTCCCCCCACCCGCAGACCTGCTGTGCTTCTGGTTTGTCTGATCCAATCAATGGTCAGAGGCAAGGGGCCTGGGAGGAAGCCTTGCAGCGACAGCATCTCAGAACGCAGAGTGTGGATCAGGTTGAGCAAGGGTAGTGGGGAGAAGAGATGCGGGGGTGAGGGGAGGCAAAAGGAGAATAAGCAGCCCAGGTGATGTCTCACCACTAACTTCTTAGATCCCTCTCCTTTGGGGAGAGAAAGTAAGTTTGGCTGGCTGCGTCCCTTGACCCTGACTTTGTTCTAGAGCAGAAGTCCGCAGCCCTTTTGGCATCAGGGACTGGTTTCATGGAAGGTGATTTTTCCACAGATTAGAGGGTGGGGGATGGTTTGGGGATGAGTCAAGCACATTACATTTATTGTGTACTTTATTTCTAATCTAATGCCGCCGCTGATCTGACAGGAGGTACTGGTCTGTGGCCTGGAGGTTGGGGATCCCGGTTCTAGAAACGTATGCTTCCCCGCAGTACTGCTTCAGCTTTGGGCATGTCCCCGGTCACAGTGATAGGTTCAGAGATGGGCTTATGTTATGATCTAATTCAGGCTGAGACCAAGGTGCAGACCTTTTGTTTGTTTGAACTGTTGAGGAGATAAGCTCTCTTTTTTTCCTGGTCAATCCAAGGCTTGAAATTTGGCAGCAAGCTGACCACGTGGTGAGGCCTTCACAGGGGAACTCAGGAGAGCAAGCAGATTGCCTAGGGGTGGAGTGCCATGAGCTCAGTCGCTCAGTCGTGTCCAACTCTTCTGCAACCCCACGAACTGTAGCCCACCAGGCTCCTCTGCCCATGGGATTTTCCAGGCAAGAATACTGGAGTGGGTCGCCATTTCCTCCTCTAGGGGATCTCCTTGACCCAGTGATCGAACCTGCGTCTCCTGTGTCTCCTCTATTGGCAGGTGGATTCTTTACCACTGAACCACCTGGCAAATCCTGATCCTGAGTCCCTGGATCAAGCCGTACCTGACACAAACACTCATTTCTCAATGAGGTGAGCCAATACACTCTAGTTTAAGTGAGACCAGTTTTTTGTTTGGAGCCAGAGAATCCTGGCCAAGAGAGTAAGTCCAGATTTATCACTGGAGCCAAGCCAAGACCTGCCTTCCTATAACTGTGTGAACCTCATGTGAAGTCCACAATCTAACCACCAAAGCACGCAAGAGACGATGATTCTCCTGTGCGTATGAGTATTTTCACGTGTGTGTGTGTGTGCAGCTGTGTTTGAGCAATGCCATTTATTGTCAGCATGCACACTTCTCAGACACAAAAACCTTTCTTTTTTGAATATCTGCATGGCACGGACCTCATAAGTCTCAAAGACAGCAACTTCCAAGGTAATTACAGAGATCTGGTGATAACCATAGCAACCCAGTGATTCTGAAATGTAATGTCATGCAGACCGCTGAAGCTCAGAGACCCTGATGGCAACAGAGTACCTGCCCAGGTTGTGGGGTCTTGCAGGGCTTTTCTTTTCCTTGAACAGAAGGGCTTCTCACCACACAACACCTCCCACAATGATTCTTAAAGTTTTGAATTTTTTACAGACCAGAAAAATGTCCAAAACAAAAGTACTGACATAAAGTTGCCAACTTTACTTTGCTAAGAACAGTTCACAAAAGAGATAAAACAAACAACTGCCATCTACTATTAGCATCATTTCATAAAAGAAAGGATATTTTCCCATGTCTGAAAGGAGAGAATAAAAGAGAAGCCCTTCAACAGAGCACATTTATCTTTAAGAGAAATGCACGACTTTGGGGATGCTGCGCCTCGTGGGGCACATATACATGGCGAGGCTGCCCGGATGAGGGAGGTCTGCAGGGCCTAAAGCCACTCACTCTGCCTGCCAAGGCATGAGGCCAGCATGGGCTGCGTCCACTCGAATGAAGGGGCACTTTTTTACTTGACACAAAGAGTCTTCTCGCTTGCCAAACTGTGTGCTGACGGGGCTGTATCTGCCAGAAAGGGCAACCTTTTCTCATCTGCACAAAGCACTTTTGGGGCTGGCAGTGGCTGTGCTTTAGCCAGCACTTGGCACGTAGTAGTTGCTCAATAAACATGTACTTACTGGATGTTGCAGGGCTGACAGAAGTTCCATCAAGGGCCGTTCCTGGTCTGCTTGCTGACTTCAGGGGCCAGGCAGTCCTTGGCTGTTCAGCTACAGGAAGGTGTTTCATGTCTTTTCTCCTCTCACAGTGCCTAAATGGACGTCAGCGGAGAGGAAGATTACAGAAGCCTCTCCTGCTTTGTTCTTTTAGAGGACCAGAAAGAAACCAGCCTTGTTTTTTTTGTTTGTTTTTATAAATTCAAATCTTTATTGAATTTGTTACAATATCGCTCCCATTTTTTTTTTAATGTTTTGGTGTTTTGGCTATGATGCATGTGGGTGCTTAGCTCCCTGACTAGGGATCAAACCCACACCCGCTGCATTGGAAGGTGAAGTCTTAACCATTGGACCACCAGGGAAGTCCCCGAAACCAGCCTTGTTTAAGTGCCTGCTCTGTGCCAGGTAGGACTTCGTCCTGTTAACCTCTTCAGCATGTTTTAAAGCTCAGGTGTGGAGCCTTTGAAGGGTTAAATAATATGCTCCGGGGCACCCAGTAGCCCACTGAGATTTTGACTGCAGCATCTGTATCACTAGGACTTGTGGAGTTTTGCTCTCCACACTGGGGTTTCGCCCTCAAGAAGTGCTCAGTGAGTACGTGGAAGACTGTCCTATGTTCCTTGGAAACTGCCCAGTCATGGGGTTCATGGTCAGCTTCCCATCTCACTTCTCCATGTATCTGTCACTGCTCCACCTCTACATCAGCTCCCCGCCCCCATCCACCCTGGGTCAGCATGCTAAGTCTCTTCAGTCATGTCTGATTCTGTGTGACCCCATGGACTATAGCCTCTAAGGCTCCTCTGTCCTTGGGGTTTTCCAAGCAAGAATACTGGAGTGGGTTGCCATGCCCTCCTCCAGGGGATCTTCCTGACCCAGGGATCGAACCAGGCTCTCCTGCATTGCAGGCTATTTCTTTCCCATGTGAGCCAACAGGGAAGCTATTTAGGAAGCAAGTTTAGGAGTTAAATCCAGGTAGATTCTCTCTAGACCACATCTTATCACATAGCTGTTCTGCTGAAAGACCAGCAACCCAAACCAGTATTTGCATCAGAGAAGGCCAGGACTTGTGATCCAGACACGGCTATTCGCATGAAGCTATTACATTGCCTGCAGTATTGTTGGCGGTGACGCCAGAGGGAAGAGAGTTCCTCTTTTTGTAAAAGTGAATTTAACCAGCTCAGCCCTCTTTGCGGCTATGCCACGTCTCTGTCATTTTATACAGAATGTCCTTATGTAGAGGAAATATTGGTTTGCTTTATTATGCGTAGCTCATCGTTGGACTTGGGACCTATTAATAAATTTGAAATATCTGATAAAGGGCTAAAGAGGGGAAGGAAAGGAAGGCTCTTAAGGAGGAGTAACAATATATACCCAGGGAACTGCATTTTCTTCTCAACCACATCTTGACTCTCAGTTGAGGTCAGGGGACTCTGGTCTCATGGGGGCCTTAGTGCTCCTGGGTACCAATGCTGCACAGAGTTATCTGTGGTCCCTTCACTGCTTGGCCAGCCTGGAAACTCCTTTATCAGATACTTTTCTTACCTTGCTGTGTGTTTGCAAGCCAGAGAACAAAGTGCAGAGTGAACAGACGGGGTGCAGTCTGATTGATATAAAGATTCTGGTTTTAGAGGAAGAGAGAACAGGAGAACAGTTCACACCTAACACTGATCACAAGTCTACAGTTGTCAGACATGTGTTATATATTAATCTCCCTTATTCCGTTTCACAGCTGAGGGAACTAAGGCCCAGAAAGGTGAAGTAACTTGCTTAAAATAAAACCTCTAGCAAGCAGGAAAGCAAGAACTTGAATCCAAGTCTGTCTGGCTCAAGGTATGCCCTATGTGATTGATTTCAGAAGGCCCTAGTTCTCCTCTTCTTGTCCCATCTGTTCTTTAGGGTAGAGGTCAGGTGCCTGGGCTCTGGAGGCAGAGTACAGGGGTTCAATTCCTGGTTCTACCATCTCCCGGTTCTGCTACCTGAGCTCCAAGTTGTGTAGACAGAGTATCACTATGGGTCACCATCACTATAGGTCAATGTGGGAATGTGTCTAGGGGAGGTAGGATCTGAGCTTGATTGACACTGGGAGACCTGTTGGGATTTGGATAAAGAAAGAGCTCAAATGAAAGATACTGCTGTGGGAGGGGGACGAGAATCAGCAAAGATGCTGAAGGTGGGAAACTCACACTGAAATTCACACTGAAGTGCCTACTGTACTGGGCATTCGATGGTGTTTCTTCATTCATTCACTTGCTCAGTGTTTCCATCGGAAACCTCTGGTGGTGAGTCACAGACAGACTTTTCTCAGACTGAACTAAGCATCATGTTTTCCTGTTAGTAACTCAAGGGTTGGATTATTGGCTCAGGTAGCCAGGCATCCAGCAGTAGAGTGGGATTCACAGTTCTTACAGGAGGGAGATGAATTAGGCTAGAATGACGGGAAAGCAAACCGAGAAGAATGTGGGGAACTTGAAGAAGAGAGCTCAAGAGTGAACCAAGAACTTAAAACTGCAGAAGACAATGAGTAAGTGGAAGACCTATTTTGCAAAAGTCCTGTTGTGATTTGTTTTTGCTGGTTGCTTCTCACCTGACT
The DNA here is from genome assembly GCF_019320065.1 of Cervus canadensis. Classification (NCBI taxonomy): domain Eukaryota; kingdom Metazoa; phylum Chordata; class Mammalia; order Artiodactyla; family Cervidae; genus Cervus; species Cervus canadensis. The sequence goes on along the minus strand of NC_057396.1, from coordinate 57,537,193 downwards.
GGAGAGTTAAGGAGTTTATCCCCTGTTACCCTCTCTCTCTGGGATCCATCTGTCTGTAGAGAGCATATGTGTGGCTTTGCTCTTAGGGGAGACAGGGCAGTGGGACAAAGCCCGTGGCTTCTCCAGTGAGGCCTGCTCTGGGAGAACACATCTCTCTAGCTCTGGGGCTCAGGGTAGGGGGTCCGTAGTAATGGAGCTCACATGAGGCCAATGAAACATGAGCAGAGGGGATGTGGTCACCCCTGGGTGGAGGCTCTGAGAGTCAATGTGAGGCTTGCCATACTAACATTTCCCTCTCTGCCACCAGGATTGGCAGTTTTGCAACTGCTGTGTTCCTGAGTGAAGCTGACATGGAGCAGAGCTTCAGCTGGCCCAAAGTGGACATGTGATGCGGACCAGAAATAACTCTTTGTTTTTAATCTGCCACTCCTGGGTTGTTGCTGCAGCATAAGCTACCAGTCCTAATACAAGGCATACTTGTTACTGCGCATCTAAGCCACACTCTCCAGCAGTCATGTCAGAGATGGATGGACATCTCCACTGCCCCACTTTTTTCCCCCTTTCCTCAAACTCTGATGGGATAGAGGCTCTTATTTCAGCTCCCTTACACTCTGATAATGTCCAGTTTGCAGAACTACAGGTGATAATGAATCCTGCACTTCAGTCTACAAAAAGGAAGGTTGGAAGCATTGGTAGAAAATGTATTGGTGAGTTCTGATGTTGTGAAGTGAGTGGAAGATTATTTAGATAAACGGATTAATCTGATTGAAACGGTTCCCAGAAGTAAATGTCAATGAACCAGACGTGGTAATTTCTTGCTCATGAAGTAGTGTTAGTATGCATGTGATTTGAACTTTATGTTAAAACACAAGCACAAGATTGCCTCTTGGACTATGGATGGTATAAATGGGATGGGGCCACCATGAATGAGAACGGTTTGTGTCAGATATGGTTAGCTCAAGCAGGATGATGAGTGAGAGTGGAGGTTCCTAGAATGTGGTGGTGAATCACAAACAATACGCCAAGGCCAGAAATATATATATATTTTGTATAGAAATTAACACAAAGCTATCTGTAAACATCTAAGCAGATTCCAAATGTGCTGGAGGTTTTGCTTCAGTGCTTCAGAATAACAAGTGTTGCCTTCAGAGGGAACAATTGTCCTCTTAAAAGTATGTGTGGGATCTAAGGAGAGAGAGAGTTACACAGTCATGTACATGTTTCCCAAATTGGATTGCTGTTAAAATGTCTGCTCAAAGAAGGGTTCTGTGATTCAATAACAAAACAAACAAACAAGCAAAAATCAAGGAAATATGGAGTTAAAGAAGTTTCTTTACTGCAGAACTTCTCAAAGGCTTTAATACATTAATGTTGATTGTGATTCTCCAAAAGTAGGCAGTAATCACAGCTTCTGAACTTTTCTGACTGTGGAACTCATAGCTAGATTAAGAGATGGACAGAGGGATGGAAGGATAGAAAGATGAAGGGATGAATATGGATATAGATATATAAATATATTTCTCATTTCACTCTGCTATTTGTAAATAATGAAGAACACTAAATGAACCTGTAAGTATACCTTTGACTGGATAAAGAGACCTCCTTTGATATGAGCTCTTAATGAAAATAAAATCAGCTAATTCGATTAGGATGCTTTTGAGTACAGGAAACAGACTTTCCTTTAAAAGGACTTAATTTCAGTTTTTTGCTTCCCTGATGGCTCAGCGGGTAAAGAATCCCCAGGCATTGCAGGAAACACAGGAGACAGGAGATGGATGTTCAGTCCCTGGGTTAGGAAGATTCCCCCGGAGTAGTAAGTGGAAAATCACTTCAGCATTCTTGCCTGAAAACTCCCATGGACAGAGGAGGCTGGCAGGCTACATTCCAAAGGGTTACAAAGAGCCAGACACGACTGAGTGACTGAGCACTTACCCAAACAATGAGAATGTCTGTTATGTCACATAAGAAATCTGGAGGCAGGGTGATTTCTGGATGGTTAATTCAGCCGCTCTACAGTATTCTCGTGAATTCTGAACTCTTGTGTTTTATTTCTTTCTGCTCTGCTCTGCTCAGCACAAAGGCCATGTCTCCGTCCTGATGGCTAGACCTTACTGAGGTTTCCGGCACTGGGCAAGTGCAACTCTACCCAGAGCTGGAGGAAAACATTTCCCCTTTGGTGGCTTCTTTTCTAGAAACGAAATGTTTCCTTGTAGCCCCTGGTAAACTCTCCTTTAGGTTCACAAGGCAGCGTCTGCGTTGCTCACCTGTGCTCTGAATGTACTGGGAGCTGGGAAGGTGAGGGTTTGGCATTTTGAGTCTCCGTTGGGAGAGGTGGGTCCTCCTCGCAAGGGAATGGAAAGGGGGGGGCGGGTCTCTTTGCTGAGAAGTGGCGGGGGGGTGGGGTCTCAGCAAACTTGGTAGACAGGCAACCAGGAGTGCTTATCATACAATTGTGTGATCTAAGTTCTTAGTCTGGGTTCTCCAGAGAAACAGAATATGATAATACTGTACACACACACGGTCACACACATACATGGGCACACACACATACACAGCTACACATACACATATGTGTGTGTGTATATATATAATATACACATTTTGGGCTTCCCTGTAGCTCAGCTGGTAAAGAATCTGCCTGCAATGCAGGAGACCTGGGTTTGATCCCTGGGTTGGGAAGATTCCCTAGAGAAGGGAAAGGCTACCCACTCCAGTATTCTGGCCTGGAGAATTCCATGGACTATAGTCCATGGGGTCACAAAGAGTTGGACACAACTGAGCAACTTTCACATATATACGTTTTAAGTGTGTATTTAAACACATGGGAGAATCCCATGGACAGAGTAGCCTGGCAGGTTACAGTCCATAGTTTCACAAAACTGAGTTCAAGTTGTACATGCAAAGAGATTTCGTACAAGGAATTGACTCACATGATTACAGAGGCTAGAAGTCTGAAGCCCTGCAGTTGGCAGTTTCATTGACTCGCTCTTATATGCTGCCAGAGCCTCTGTTCCCTACAAATGCTGAGTCAAGGACTCCCAGGAGGTATCACACATAGACTCAGAAATTTGTCGTCTTTAAATTGCCACACAGCCATGGTCATTCTCTCCTACCCTGGCCCCTTGCAGATGTCAGTTGCCTGCACATTCACTTGAGGTAAGAATATTGATATCCATGCCAGGGCTATGTCTCTGCTGCTTCCAGGATGGCATCCTCAAGGACTCAAGAGCTGGGTTTTAAGCAGAAGTGAGCAAAAATCCCTTCAAGTTACATAGAATCTTCCATGAAAGCCACTCCTCCAGTTTCTTCTGCAGCCCTTCTCTCCATAGCCCACTCATTTATTTAACAAACATTTAATGAGCATCTGCTATATTCTAGCTGTATATTCTAGTGGCTCACAGATGGTTGGCAGCTGGGCTGAACCAAAGGTGCCTATTGTGTTGGCATTGGGATACTGGAGAGTCAGGCAGATGTTGCCTCTTCCTCAGACCCAAGTGCCCGGAGGCCACAGTTCTTGCTCTCCTGAAGCCTTGGCAGCTAAAAGGATGAGGGCAGGAGGACACGTAAGGATTATGCAATGATGACCTTTGACAGTAAGAACCATTGGATCTTCATTGGATCCTCTGCTGGCTTCTGGCTAGTATGTTATTTTGGAACAGAAGTAGATTAAAACAAATAGAGCTTCTCCCTCTTTTCTTATCTGCCCTCTTCTGAGATTTTCTATCCATGCCTGAGCCTAAAAACACCAGAGGATGGGGAGCTGATAAGCTCTTTCTACCCAAACAGGACTATGTATTTTAAAGGAAAACAATGTTTTTGTTTCCCCATATTGGTCAACATAGCCAGGGATGGCACAGCTTAAGTTAGTTGGGTTCTAAAGTTAGTGAGCAGAGTAAAGATCACTGGCCATTAAACTAACCCTTGAGAATTCAAAATCCCATAGGTATGGTTTTGTGGACCCCAAGCTATAACTTAATATGTCCAACACAACAGTTTTTCTGTGAACATGGGAACTGTTTCCTATTTCTATACTTGCCCACCAGACGAGATATTCGGCTTCTGTTTAGGAATCATAATAAATGCAAAGTAGCTCTGCTTTTTGTTCTTTGTTTTATTTTGGCTAAGTGTGAGCAGTTTGCATATATTTAAATAAGTGTGTCAATGATGTGAACTCGCTGTAATGTCCACTGATGAATAATATGTCAGTTATTTGGTCATGTAACATTTAAAAAATAATTCAAAATCATTCCTATTTCCCACCCACCCAAGTTTTTACTTTCAAAAATTTCAAACCTAGAGAACAGTTAGAGAACAATATAATGATAATGCATACTCACAGATCCTTCCCCTAGATTCATCATCTGGTGGTATTTTGCCACATTAATGTTATCTCTCTCCCTAATACACACACACACACACAGAATGGACTCACTGTAATAGGCTTTCACAAAGGGAATAAACTCTTGTAACAGGCACTGAGGTAAGAAATTGAACATCATCAGCATCCTGGAATTCTTTCCTGGGTGCCCTTCCTGACATCACTCCCTGAGGGAAATCACTGTCCTGGCTCCTAACACTTAAATGGGTTTTGTCTTCCAACTTTATGGAAATAGAATCATGTTTTATATACACTTCTTGAACTTAGCTCCTCTTATTCAACACTGTGAGATTTATCCAAGTTATATGCAGTACTCTTTTATGTTTAGTCCCTCTTAGTGGTTGCTGCTGTCCAGGGCACTGACTTTTCTGAAGAGTGCCCTGTGGTCTGGACTTCCCTGGGCATTTTCTCTGAATTAGACTCAGCTTAAACATTTTGGCGGGCTTCCCTTGTGGCTCAGCTGGTAAAGAATCCACCTGCAATGTGGAAGACCTGGGTTCAATCCCTGGGTTGGGAAGATCCCCTGGAGAAGGGAAAGTCTACCCACTCCAGTATTCTGCCCTGGAGAATACTGTATAGTCCATGGAGTCACAAAGAGTTGGACACAACTGAGCGACTTTCACTTTCTTAAACATTTTGGCAAGCACACAACAAAGGTGAGGTTGTGTACTTCCCATTGCATCTCATAAGAAGGCGTATAGTGTTGTTGTGTCCCTTGATCGCTGAGTGATGCTAAGCTTGATGGCTTTGTTAAGCAGCTCTCTGGCAGATCTCTCCATTGTAAAGATACCTTCCCTTTGGTAATTAACGAGAAGTCTTTGGGAAGATACTCTGAGATCATGTAACATCCTGATGACCAACCAACATTTTGTTGTTGTTGTTGTTTAGTTGCTAAATCCTGTCCGACTCTCTTGCAACCCCATGGACTATAGCCCGCCAGGCTTCTCTGTCCATGGGACTCTCCAGAAAAGAATATTGGAGTGGGTTGCCATTTCTTCTCCATGAGATCTTCCTGATCCAAGGATCAAACAATGCAGTCTCCTGAATTGGCAGGCGGATTCTTTACCACTGAACTACCAGGGAAGCCCAATCAATATTTTATTTAATGGTTTTAGCATCTGTGGATGATCCCTGCTTGAGTCAATTACTTCATTGAAGTTGAAGTTCTTAGGAAATTCTCTTATAAAATTAAAACACTCAAGTATGTTCACTCTTCCAATCCCCCAACTCTTGCAGAGATACAAGATGAATACAAGTTATTCTCTTTCTCCTCTGAGTGTCACTTTCTGCCTTAACTGTCCTATTTTGTCACCATGGGAGACTGACCCTGAACCCTGCACCACCTCAATTCCCTTGCAGTTGGGTTTCTGGTTGGGTGTGCCCATGGAAGCATGTTACTGGCAAGTCATCCAAGGGGAGGAGAAGAGAGAGGTCAGGATGCCCCCATCCCCCTACTTCAGCCCTCTTTGCTGGCAGTAGCTGTGTCCCTGATCACTGGAGGCCCCACCCTGCACTCTCCACAGTGCAGCTACTTCCTCCTCTTCAGGTCTGGGTGCTTCAGTATTTCTTGTTTGTATACAGTGAACACTGTCCATGAGTCCTTTTATTAAAAATCTCCTTAATTAAACCATCGGGGAAATCCTGCTTCCTGCCAGGACTCTGATTCAGTGAATTTCACTTCAGATCCCCAGTTCTGATCTGAATGATAGAGTTTTAATTTTGTTTCAATCAGCATCACTTGACAAGGCTGCATCTGTCAGAGGAGTAAAGACAAACTTCAGGGACAAACAAAGAAAAAAAAAGGAAGAGCCGCTAGTCCCAGTGGTGGAGGTCTTGAATCCTGACTCCCCTGAGCTTGGATCCACACATTTTTTTTCCCCACAGTTGGAGTCCATGAACCAGTAAGTTCACTTTTTTGATTTACGTCCATAAATTGACTTTGTGTCATTGCATCCCAAGAGCCCTGATATTCAGGGACAGCACAAGCAGTCAGCAGTTTGCACGAGCAGAGAGATGGGAGGTTCGGGAAACACGCCATGTTCTCTTCTATTTGCTTAAAGAGTGTAACATTATAGCTCTTTACTCCTGTCTTGACCTTCTCTAGGAGCTTAAATAAAATATTAAATGACTTTCTATCTTCCATCTTTCTTGTGTCCATTTCCTTGAAAACAACCTCTGCCTGGTTGAACTGGGGCGGGTCTTCCCTGCGTTGTTCATTGCTCACAGGGAGGACAAGCAGCAGGGGAACTGCCAGAAAGGACAGGCAGCGCCCCAGGGCTGGTAATAGTGGGCACGTGACCACCCTGAGCCTGAAGGGGCAAGGAGAGGTGCATCAGTAAAACCTGGACGCAGAGAGGGCAGTGTAGCCCCTTGGCGGGAGCTGTGACCTCCAGGTGGAGGGCATGGCCAGCTCCTGACAGCTCTGAAGTGAGGAAAGTGAAATGAAAGTCGCTCAGTCGTGTCCGACTCTTTGCGACCCCCTGGATTATCCAGTCCATGGAATTCTCCAGGCCAGCATACTGAAGTGGGTAGCCTTTGCCTTCTCCAGGGGATCTTCCCAACCCAGGAAGTAAACCAGGGTCTCCTGCACTGCAGGCAGATTCTTTACCAACTGAACTATCAGGGAAGCCCAAGGTGAGGAAACTAGAAGAATAACCTCTCCAGCCCCACATGCCTCTCTCCCTCCTATTTCCTGCCACTGGAGCAAATTGCCCCAGAAAATATCTTGAGGTTGAAAGAATACTGGCTTTTTAACCGGAACACTTGGGTTCAAATCCTCCACCATATATGCTCTTCCTGTACGCAATCTTACTTCTTCTGAGCCTCAGTTTCTTCACTATAATGGAGTGCAAATACCCGCTTATAGACTTAGATGAAGACCAATGCAGATGAGATAAGCGTACAAGAAATTGTTTTCTAACACACAATCGCATTCTGCTAATGTAAGGAATTATAATGATGAACCCAGCAAAGAGTGTTCTGTGGCAAGCACTTTTCTGGTGATCTCGCTTTCCGCTCTCTTGTTGACTCAGTACTCATCAACAGATGACTCCATTTTAACCTAAGTGTCCCTTGCCCAAGCTAATTGCTAATTTAGACTTAAATTGTGCCCAACTCACGATTAGAATTCAAACCTTGGAACTCCATTAGGGATGCATAATGCTACATTTTCCTTCACTGAAATTAATCAGCTGCAAATGATTAAATTACTATATATAGTGTGAAACACAACAAAGCTGTAATTTTTATATAAATTCCAGAATGTTACATTATTTCCCTTCAGCACTGACATCAGAATAATTCCTCCACAATCATTGCTTTGTCTTCTGTAAAAATAAAACTGTAAAAACCCATTGCTCTTCAAGCGTACCAGAGTCTGCGTTCAATATTTAATATGATTAATGTTTACTGTATTTGTTGTGGGGTTGTCTGCTAATTGTGGCGTTAAGCCGCACCCCCTTCATCATCTTTGGGGGCTGAGGGATGTTGGTTCAGAACCACTGTTAGAAAAAGTATCAATTAAAATTCAGCTTCATTGAACACATGAATCTTTTTTGTTGTTTGTTGTGGCACAGGCCTATCTGGGGGCAACACTCTGCTTCTCTCTCCCTCTCCTCGCTGCAGGAAGAGATTGAGATTCTAGGCAACTTCTCAGTGCGATGTAGCCTGTGGAAAAGCCCCAGGCTTGCTCAGGAGGCATGCAGGCACCAGGGTATCTAGCATGAAATCCCAACTGCGTGCTTCTCCAGCAAAACCCTCCACCACTAGAATGAGACCAGTGATTAAAGAAAGGTCTGGATGCAGGTGAGTCAAGCAAGGCATATCCAGGGGCTAAAGCTGAGACGGCCACCATCGCGCATACGTGACCAGGTGGGGAGCCACTTCACAGCCACCTCCCTCTTAAGGACCTCACCTCCTTACATACTGCTCCCCAGGAACTTCACTTGATTCCCACTCTGATTAAGAGGACCCACTTGAGAGTCAGGAAACCTGAATGGCAACCCTGTGTGCCCTGGATGGCCTATCACCGTCACAGACCTCAGATTCATCTCTCAACCTCTCTGGGTCTTTGCTATTTTATCTAGAAAGTGGCAGTGATCATCTCTGCTGGAAAGATTTAGGATTGAGGCAGCGCTTTGTCAGCTGGAGGATGCCCTCCAGATGAGGGGGTCATGGTCAGGACTACCAGTCATTTCTCTGGCTAGCTTCCCCATCAGAGCAGGTCCACTCGTTCCCATCTCCAAGCCCCTACAGCTTTTTTGGGGGGCAGCCCTGGACAAAATCTTGAAAAGGCAGCTGACCAACAACTCTCAGCCCCTAGATGGCCTCAAAGCCCAGGGAAGGGTCTCCCATGGCTGCTGCCGCCCACAGCACCTTCCGGATAGTGGGGCTCCATCCTTCTCTGCCTCTGAGGCCCAACTGTGCCAACTATTCCTGGGGCCATGGCAGAGGTGCAGTGATCTCTTCTCTTGCCCTCCCCCTTTCTTGTCAATTCCAAAGGAAAACTGCCTTGCTCTCCCAGGCTATCTCAAAGAAAACATGGACAAATTTCTCTTGGGAGCCTCGCTTACTCCAGAGCCCACACACACGACCAGGAAGGCTAGCTTCAAAGTCTTCTCTCTCATGAGCTTGTTCCTTCCTCTCATCTCCCTTACCTCTGTTGAAACTTGCCCCCAGGTACACGACCACTCCTTTCCACCCACCACTTGAGTTCCACATTTTGGTCTCACTGAGTATTGACTGGGTACTCTCTGATTTGGGGGTACACAGAACCAGTCCTGCTTCTCACCCAAAGAGCTCACCACGCATAGGGTAGGCCCTCGTGATCCCTGTGACTCACCAAGCCCACCTCAGAAGCTCTTCTCTGCATTAGTGGGCTTTCCTTTCATCCTTCCTCCCAGACTGTCAGCATCTAAAAGACAGGGCTTTGGAATATTTTAGCCTCCATTAGCTATAGAAGAGTAAGAACCAACCCTCTGCCTTTTTGTCATTGATTTGTCCTTCCAGAATTAGGGAGAGCTTTCTTCTGAATCTATTCATTTATTCCCCACTGATCTATTTTGCCAAAGAAGACATCTTTGTAAACAGGCTGTTCAGTCTGGCCAATGAACTGATCCACATTTTGTTGCCCGGTCATGTCCGACTCTTTGCAACCCCGTGGACTGTAGTCCATTGGGCTCCTCTGTCCATGGAAATTTTCAGATCGGAATACTGGAGTGGGTTGCCATTTCCTCCTCCAGGGGATCTTCCCCATCCAGGGATTGAACCCGCATCTCTTGTGTCTCCTGAATTGCAGGTGGATTCTGTACCCACTGAGCCAGCTGGGAAGCCTAATGGACAGATGGGTGCCACAGGAAAGCCAGCCAGGTGACGATGTGACTGAACTTTACACCTTGACCTGGAACTGATACTCAGCCAGGGTGCACCAGCCTGTCCACACAGGTTATTAACATGCTGAAGTACTTCTGCAGTTGATCAACAGCCACTGCCGAGCATCTGCATCTATTCTGCCCAGCATCCACTGGGTCCCCTGGGTTTCCCACAGTCCAGCAGAAGGGGCCTGGCCCCCCAGGGGTTCTCTAGGACTCTGCTCCAGCACTGCCGCCTGTGTTTTTTCCCATGGGCTGGTGCTCCTCCCATGTGGGTTGTTAATTAGTCTGAAGATCATCGAAACCCTCCCGGCTAACTTATCACACAACTGTCCCCCAGACAGCCACTTGGAAACTTGTGACAAGAAACGCATTGAATTCTCCTTTGAAGCATACTAAATGTCTTAAATTATTTCAGTGACAAGAAGTATTGTCCCTGGACACAACTGCCTCTGATGAACTTTCCCCTTGGTGAATGAGCTCCAGTTTAGCAATTTCAAGCTGCCCGTTTATTCTGATGCTTTCAGAAGATAATAATAGTCAACATGTACATAGTACCACTCAGTGCCTGGCACTGTGCTAAGTGCTCCGTGGGCAGAATCTCACTGAATCCCCTCTGCAATGCTGTGATATGTAGGTATCTTTATTATCATTTAACAGGTGGAGCCTAAGATTCACAGAACTTTAGTAATTTGTTCAAAGTATCATGCTAGAAAGTGGCAGGGCTGGAACTCAAACACAGGCTGAGTGACTTTGAACTCTTAAACCTGAAGCTAAATTATTTGGTATATAGTCTCATTAGTTATCTAAGTTAGTTATCTTCTTCTTGTTATATGATCTTTTCTATTCTAGTGCCGTTAGGAATGCCTCTGTGTGTGAGAGAGAAAGAGAGAGAGAGAGAAAGAATAAGAGAGGAGAGGAATGGACATCTGTGTGGTGATGTTGTATATGAAAGAAACTGAAAGCGTCTGTTAGTCTCTCAGTCATGTCTGACTCTTCCACAACCCCACAGACTATAGCCTGCCAGCCTCCACTGTCCTTGGGATTTCCCAGGCACGAATACTAGAGTGGGTTGCCATGCCCTTTTCCAGGGAACCTTGCAGACCCAGGGATCGAACCTGGGTCTCCCGCATTGCGGGCAGATTCTTTACAGTCTGAGCCACCAGGGGAGGCCATGTTGCATATACACAGACAGTTATTGCCAGGTCCCTGTTCCCCATCATTTTATGCTGTTCCTTCCAATTGCCTGGGTTGTCTGAGATTGAAAGCAACTCTATGCCAATGGCTTTGACTCACTCAGAGCCCAGATGGTGCCACATGAAAGCCAGTTGGCTGTGAAGGCATCGGGACCACAGCTGGGCTGAGGACTCAGTAAGTGAAAACATCTGGGACCAAGCTGGAGAAACCCACTTAGCTTCTCTCTGCAAAGATGAGCTGAGATGGTCTTTTCCCTCCCTTCCTTCTTTTTCTCCAAGTCAACATCAAGAAGGACCCTGAAGGCTTACTGAAGAGCTATGAGAAACAGCAGCAAGGACCCAGAACACTCCATATCTCCAGACAGTGTGCATCTTTGCGGGTCTCGGTGGAATGGGGACCCTTTTGGTGGACTCTGATGGGTTTTATTTACATCCTGAATTCCCTTCAGAGTAGTTTTCTTGTGGGCAGTCAATTTAAGATGTAAAACAAAAGTGGAAAAGATGAAGTGGAGCTGGTTCTTCTGAGGGCTCTTCCCCTTCTGGACCAGGCAAAGGTCATGCCTCAGCTGTGACCCATTCATTCCCTGGGGGTGTCCAGGCCTGGAGGGACTCTGTCCCATTCAGTCCCTGGAGGCTGCTTAGCCAGGCTGCCAGGCTCCCTGCTTTCCCTCCCCCATGACTGACATTGGTCCAGAATGTCCATTATCTTTGTGAACAAGGTTTGCTGTTCATTAAAAATTGCCTTTCTTGTGAACAAGAAAAATCACTTGCTTTTTTTTTTTTCCCCCACCCTTTAGCTGACAGGCTCACTTATCATTAGGACTTGAATGAGCTGCAAACCCAATCTAATCCAGAAATGCCCAATAAGACTAATTTGAATTTTGTCCCAGGCCAAATGATGGGGCGGAAGTAAGTGGAGAGAGGAACAGAAACCGCATCTCATTGCATTTCTAATTATGTTGTTTCTCCTAATGTGGGAAGAATGGAACCCTGGGCCAGGCAGCTCCTGGGTCTGGGTGGTTTCATCCAGAAATTGAGTTCATCTGGAGTGAAACTCAGATACAGGCTCACATTGTCATTGCGCCACCTGCTGGAAGTTTGGAAAAAGAGTCTGAAACTCGGGGTTTGGTTGTAATTGGTAACTTCACAATCCTAGTGATGGTACTACTTCTCATCTTGTTTTATTACACAAGTTACACAGATTTTTTTGGAAGACAACTTAGGGAGTTCATATAATTAAAACAAAACAAGTAGTTTACAATCCTGTCACCTAGAGATTACCACTGTTTATATTTTGTTAGCTTTCCTTCCATCCTTCCAGTCTTTTTTCTATTCAGGTATATGTAAATTCATATACACTGTCTCATTCAATATACATTATTCTGTAGCCTAATTTACAGGCTTAACATTATGTATTAAATCTTTTTGCATGTCATTAATTATAATCTGTAACCTGACTTTTGCTGAGAAGTTTTTAAATATCTCTTTATCATAATTCTATTAATTACAGTTGTCTATGCTTTGAGTTTTTGCTAAATATTTCCCCTCTCCCTTTTCTTCCCTTCTTTCTTTTTCCTTCATCCCTTCCTTCCTTCCTTCCAGGTTTTCATCTTTACTTTTGTTTTCCCTTCAGTAGAAAGCTTTTTCCACAGCAGATGTTGTTTGGGGCAATTCCTGGCAGTATCTCTGGCCTCCCTCACCCCTTCATATGAGGGGCTCTAGAGTATGTGGATCACAATAAACTATGGAAAATTCTGAAAGAGATGGGAATACCAGACCACCTGATCTGCCTCTTGAGAAACCTGTATGCAGGTCAGGAAGCAACAGTTAGAACTGGACCTGGAACAACAGACTGGTTCCAAATAGGAAAAGGAGTACATCAAGGCTGTATATTGTCATCCTGCTTACTTAACTTATCTGCAGAGTACATCATGAGAAACGCTGGGCTGGAAGAAGCACAGCTGAAATCAAGATTGCCAGGAGAAATATCAATAATTCCAGATATGCAGATTACACCACCCTTATGGCAGAAAGTGAAGAAGAACTAAAGAGCCTCTTGATGAAAGTGAAAGAGGAGAGTGAAAAAGTTGGCTTAAAGCTCAACATTCAGAAACTAAGATCATGGCATCTGGTCCCCATCACTTCATGGCAAATAGATGGGAAAACAGTGGAAACAGTGGATGACTTTATTTTTCTGGGCTTCAAAATCACTGCAGATGGTGATTGCAGCCATGAAATTAAAAGACGTTTACTCCTTGGAAGGAAAGTTATGACCAACCTAGACAGCGTATTAAAAAGCAGAGACATTATTTTGTCAACAAAGGTCCATCTAGTCAAGGCTATGGTTTTTCCAGTAGTCATGTATGGATGTGAGAGTTGGACTATAAAGAAAGCTGAGCACCGAAGAATTGATGTTTTTGAACTATAGTGTTGGAGAAGACTCTTGAGAGTCCCCTTGGACTGCAAGGAGATCCAACCAGTCCATCCTAAAGGAGATCAGTCCTGGGTGTTCATTGGAAGGACTGATGTTGAAGCCGAAACTCCAATACTTTGGCCACCTCATGCGAAGAGCCGAGTCATTTGAAAAGACCCTGATGCTGGGAAAGATTGGGGGCAGGAGGAGAGGGGGACAACAGAGAATGAGATGGTTGGATGGCATCACTGACTCAAAGGACATGAGTTTGGGTAAACTCTAGGAGTTGATGGACAGGAAGGCCTGGTGTGCTGCAGTTCATGGCGTCGCAAAGAGTCAGACATGACTGAGTGACTGAACTGGACTAGACTGAGAGACTTTCTACTGAGCCCTGGGTCTCTCTTCTGGGTGGGCGCTGCTATCATGCCTTGGTAGACAAGGCCCTTTAAACTTTTGAGCTGGGCAAGAAAGATGGGATCCCAAGTTAGTGCCTTCTCCAGTGTCTAAAAAACCCCCAAAGCTAAGAATTACTGATCACTTACTCTGTGCCAGCCAGGTTCCATCCTAAGAACATTACATGAATTATCCAGGTAATCATCATAAAACCCTTATGAGATAGAGTACCTCTCCTTTTTTGTTTCCATCTGCTGAACAATTGAGGACCCCAAGCCAGAGAAAAGCAAATGAACTTGCCCAAGGTCACCAGTTATTAGTCCCAAACTTCAATGTGCAGTGATTGTCTATTAAAAGGAAGCAAACCAAAAAAGGTTTCCAGATTCTCTTTGAAAAATTGGAACATCTAATAATGTGGATTTTGTTTCCCCCCTGCCCCAGCAATAATCAGCTCAAGCAGAGTCATGGTGCCCACTTCAGACTAGCATAGGCTGTCCAGTTGGACTATCTCCACCTTTCATATGTTCTCCCCAAAACAGAGGAGGGAGGTCTACAGCCAGCTACACTGTGACATGGGCTGGCTTCACCAAACAGAACAAGGGAGCTTACAAAAGGCAATCATAGGCTTAGGGTTTCACAATTCCTGGCTTTCTCAGTCTGAGAACCAGGGCGTGCCTATGGTTTCCCTAAAACAGCCTCTTAACTCTCTCATCCGTGAGTATGGGGATGGATTCTGAGGATGCTGGACCAGGAAAGGAGGAACATCATTATCGGTAAGAGTGGTTGCTATGGGTATTATTACCAGGGCCACTGGAGTAAATGCACCACAGACACAAGTGATTGCCTTAGCATGGTTTGGTTGACTGGAACCAGAAAACATCTAAGGAGAACCTACTCAGTGCTCTGCGGTGATCTAAATGGGGAAGAAACACAAAAAAGAAGGGATAGATATATACACATCTGATTCACTTTACTGTACAACAGAAACTAACACGGCTTTGTAAAGCAAGTATACGCTACTAAAAACTAATTAAAAAGTAGAAGATGGAAATGCAAACAGAAATAGTTACCAGTGCTACGTAAAGTTGATAAAATAGCACGTTGGTAAACGTTTTCTATAAAGGGACAGCAAGTAAAATCTTTAGACTCTGCAAACCACACTGCCCTGCTTGCAATCACTCAACTCTGCTGTGGCAGCCGTAGATGATGTGGAAATGAACAGGCGTTGGCTGTGTTCCAATAAAACTTTATTTACAAAAACAAACGGTGACTTTCTTTACAAAAGCAGACCATAGTTTGCTGTGCCCAATAAAGAAGAAGGGATATACAGACCTAGGAACAGGAGTGTCAGAAGGGGTTTATCCTGTGAAAGCCCTGCACTAGTTAAACTAGGTGGATTCTGTCTCCCAGGGTAGATTCAATTTTCTTCAACGGAACCTTCGCCCGCACATCGTTTCTCTATTTTTCAGTGACTTTTGAAAGCAGTCAAAATAACACGACTCCCTGGAAACGGTTTGGGATTGGGGATGGGAAAGCAGATATGGATTCTCTATACCTGAGTTATTTTCTAAGCTGTGTTAGTGATTCGATTCCCAGAAGATCAGCAGCCTCCTGGGGGCTACACAAGTTATTAGACTGATTGAGCCAGATGAGGCAGAATCACCCTCACAGAACTGTACCTATTAGCTACCACTGTCCTTCAGATGCTTCCTCCAAGGACCTGGCTGAACATGCCATTTTAACACAGCAGTTCCTAAGCACCAAGTCAGATGAGAGGGAAGTTAAACAATGACTCAGAAACCTGAGGAGCCTAGGCGTCTCTCATAAGTCTAGAGACTCCAGACTTGAGGGTGAGGCTCAGAAGATGAGAAAGTGAGTGAGGAGAAGACCAGCCAACCAGAGAAAGACATCAGGAGAGGACCCTGTGTTTTACTTGATAAAACACTTGATACATCAATGATGTGTGTGGTATAGAATAGACAGGGGGAAAGACTCTTATATGCTAACTTAGGTAGGCAAAGGTAGGTAGGTAGGCAAAATTCTGTAAAGTTAGAGGGGAAGAGGACTTAGGAATCCAGAAATCTCCTCCATTACAGGGAACTCCCCCTCCCGTGCCTGTGGAAGATGTAGATGATTATGGCATTCATTTCCAGTGAGCACTGATGTGGTCTCATATCCTTGTCAACACAGCACTCCAGGCAGCCTCCTGCAATCTGTCAGGGTCAGAACTTAATAATAATAACAATAATTATAGCTAATAGTTATAGAGCATCTGTTCAGTCTCAGGCACTGGGCTAAGTGTAGTTTATGCATTATCTCTTCTAATCCTCACAACCCTACAAAGTAGCTGCTGTTATTTTCCCTATTTTGCTCAAGGTGAATTCCATTTTTACGCATCCCACGTTCATTCCAAATGCCTTATCTTACACAAGAGGAAATTGAAACCTAAGGTCACATTTTAGCAAGTTATAGAACTAATGAAAACCCAGATCTGTAAATAGCCAGTCCACTGTCTCACAATGATTCCTTGGTGGATACATGGTATGTTAGCATACAGGCTAAGCTGCTATACTAAAGAAACCCAAGAACACAATGGCTTAAATAAAAGTGTTTCATTTACCTCAACACATGGCTGGAAGATGAATCATTCAAGACTGATGCGTTGTCTCTGCTCCATCAGATAATTCAGTGACCCAGAATCTTTCCATCATTTTGGTCCACCATCTCCTGGGCATAGTCTTAGGAGGACTGAGGCTGGTTCAATCTGCCTTCCAGTCTAGGAGAAGACAGAAAAGTCCAGGGCATGCAGTGTCAACTTTAAGCATAAAACCAAAAAGTTGCACAAGACACTTCCCCACATGCACTAACCTGACGTTAACATGTGACTTCCTACACCACACCCCTCCCAGCCACGAGACAAGCTGAGAAACAGAGTGTCTTGCCAGGAGGCCATGGGTCCAGCGAAAACTCATGTGTTCTGTTACTAAGAAAAAGTCAGACAGGTAGCAAGTAGCCTAAAATTACAGCCTGTCTAATGAACTTGGTAGCAGTCAGAATGTTAGCTTTTGACTAGCTTTCTTTCCCAGTCTCTCATTCATGTCCAACCCTTTGCAAACCCAGGGAGTGTAGCTCACCAGACTCCTCTGTCCATGGGATTCTCCAGGCAAGAATACTGGAGTGGGTTGCCATTCCCTTCTTTTCCAGAGTCTAAAGCTGTGATGCCCAAGATAGTAGCCACGATGACATGCAACTTTTAAAATGAAAATTAAAGTTAATAAAATAAACAGTTTACTTCCTCACTCACAATAACCACATTCCAAGTGCTCATTAACCATGTGCAGGTAAAGAATATTTACATCATTGCAGAAAGTCCTATTGCAGAGCACTGGTCTACAGACTGTGGCTCCAAATGTAAATTACCTTGAAGCCACTGGAGTTTTATTTAATGGAGAGCATTGTAAAAGGAGATGGAACTTGTTGAGGGATGAGGCTTAAAGATTCTCCGCTGGGGACTTCCTGGTGGTTCAGAGGTTGGGACTCCATGGGGACTTGGAATTCTACATGCCTTATGGCACAGCCAAAACATTAAAAGTAAAAATGCTCTGGATAAATTCCTGAGACTGGAGAAGCTGAGTCAAACTTGATATGTGGTCAGGCCAATGTTTTTAGCTGCTGTGTTCCAGGTACACCCACCCGCTTCCCCCCTCCCCACCCGCTCCCACTCCCACCACACACACACTTTTTGAGATCAGTCACTGTTATCACAGATAATTCTGCAGGATTTGGTGAAATGGAAACCTTGGCAGGAGTTTGTGGCTAACATAATCTAGTCTTCCCAGGGGCAGCATATTAAGGCTGTTTGTAAACATCGGTTGTTTTCACCCTCCCACTGTCAACCCACACTTCTTTTGGTAACAGTAGTCTTATTTTCTTCTGGAGCAGGCAATGGCACCCCACTCCAGTACTCTTGCCTGGAAAATCCCATGGACAGAGGAGCCTGGTAGGCTGCAGTCCATGAGGTCACTAAGAGTTGGACACGACTGAGTGACTTCACTTCTTTTCACTTTCATGCATTGGAAAAGGAAATTGCAACCCACTCCAGTGTTCTTTCCTGGAGAATCCCAGGGACGGGGGAGCCTGGTGGGCTGCCGTCTATGGGTTCGCACAGAGTCGGATACGACTGAAGTGACTTAACAGCAGCAGCAGTCCTATTTTCTTCTAGGGAATCATGCTCCCCTTCTCAGTGAATGTGGGTATGATGGACTCCAGGGTTGGTCATGTAACTCAGGCCTGGCCAATCAGAGTCATGCTCATCAGCCCAAGGGTGGGCATGTGTCCCAAGAAGGAGCAAGGAGAGTCAACCTTGGATTTCTGTGGGAACCAGGCACTCTCCTTACAATGGAGCTGCTAAACAGATAAAATATGGGTCTTGAGTGATTCTGCCCATTTCTACCATCATGCAAGGAGACCCTGAGAATAATAAGAACAACAGGGAAAACCAGAGTCCAGAAAACAGGAGAAACAGAATCCCAGTGATTTGAGCCCAAGAATCTAGTTTATGAATGAAGGCAATCTACTTCTGGACTTTTAAATTTTGTAAGCCAATAAGTTTAATTTTTGTTTAATAATTTATCTATTTATTTACTTTTAATTTTTAGTTGTGTTGGGTCTTCACTGCTGTGTGGACTTTCTCTAGTTGCGTTGAGTGGGAACCACTCTTCCTCATGGTGCACGGACTTCTCATCATGATGGCTTCTCATTACAGTGGCTTCTTGTTACAGTGGTTTCTCTTGTCGCAGAGCCCTGGCTCTAGGCACATCGGTTTCGGTAGTTGCAGCCTGCCATTTCAGTAGTTGACACTCGCAGGCTCTAGAGTTCAGTCTCAATAGTTATGGCATAGGGGCTTAGTTGCTCTGAGGCATGTGAAATCTTCCCGTACCAGGGATCAAACCTGTGTCCCCATCATTAACAGGAAGATTCTTATCCACTCTACTACCAGGGAAGTCCTGCATTTTTGTTAAAAATTGTTTATGATGAGTTTCTCTTACTTGCAACCAAAAGAGTCCTAATAAATATTAGGTCATTTCTTCACTTTTCCTGCCCTTCTTTCATTGGCATAGCTCAGTCACACATCACAGCACTGATTCTGGAGAAGAAAGAAATTCCACCGAACTAAAAAAGCCCTGATGCTCCTAACCATGTCTTCAGCATCCCCTTCTTGCCCAAACATCTCCTTAGCACTGCTCATACCGCTTTTCCTAAACTCTTGGGAAAGGCTACTCTTATATGACTCTTTTATTTTAACTAACTGCATCAGGATATGTGTGTGTGTGTGTGCATGCATGCATGTGCACATACACACATATGACAGTGATTCTCAATCCTGAATGTTCATCAGAACAACCCAGAAGCCTTGGTAAACATGGCTTTCTAGGCTCTACCCCTAGATTTTCTGATTCAGTAGGTCTGGGGGCGCCTAAGTGTTTGAATTTCTAACAAGTTCCCAGTGATGCTGCTGCTGCTGGGCAGGGTCTATACTTTGTAAGCTGCTGGCATATGAGATCAGGGCAGAGTGGGCGGTAACACCTGCCATTTCCAGAATGTCTTACAATTTGTAAAGACCTTTGCAGCTTATTTTAATTGAGCCTCATGGTGATCAAGTAAGATAGATAAGGGAACTATTATTGGCATACCTATTATTCCGACAAAGAAACTAGGGCTCAGAAGGATAAACTGATTTACCAAGTTCACACAACTAGGACTTGCAAAAGCTGAAACCATAACTCCAATCTCCTGACTGCAGTATTTATTGCATTATTTAACATGCCATCTTGCATGAAAGCAAAGTCAATACTGAAGAAGGGAGGAAAGCGGGGTGGGGGATAAGAGGGGGATCTGGGCAGACAGGACCGGAAAGGAGAGAGAAGGAGAGAAGAATCTGCAACTGAAACCCTGGGGGTGTGGGTCTACCAAAACCATCATGCATTTGTCAGACCTGGATTTGTTCCACTTATATCACTTTGAGCCTTAAGAACATTTCTTAATCTCCTTGATCTCCAATTACAAAACAGACATGATGAAACCTACCTTGAAATATTATTTTTATTATTTAATGAAATCATGTATGTAAGCATGGGGCCCTGTACACAGTCATGAAAGTGAAAGTGTTAGTTGCTCAGTTGTGTGTGACACTTTGCGACCCCATGCGACCCCATGGATTATGTTGTCCACCAAGCTCCTCTGTCCATGGAATTCTCCAGGCAAGAATACTGGAGTGAGTTGCCCTTCCCTTCTCCAGGGGATCTTCCTGACCCAGGGATCAAACCCAGGTCTCTTTCATTGCAGGCGGATTCTTTACCATCTGAGCCACCAGGCAAGGCAGTAGCTCTGCATAAATGTTAACCTTTGGAATTTTACTTAATCCTCATAACCCTTCTAAGTAAGATGTATTAGTGAAGGGTAAGCTGGGTCACTGTAACAAATTAACTCTCTAGATGGCTTACAGAATAAAAAGTTTACTTTTTTTTCACATGACCATTTAAGGTAAGTGCTCTAAGACAGTGGGCACCTCTGCTGCACCCAGTCACTCAGGGACTCAGGCTGATGGCAGTCCACCTCCTTCAATACTTGGCTTCTGAGATCTCTATTAACATCGTCATTCCAATCACTGGCCAACAGGAAGGGGAATCAGGGAGTAGATGAGGAATGGCCCGGTCTTCAAGTGTCACCCTAGAAGGCACACACATCTTCCCCTTTTATATTCTATTTCAGAGAACTAAGTCACACAGTCACATCTAATCACAAAGGAGCTGTTAGGAATACTGTTTGAGTCTCTTTTGTTCTTATACATCTTGCTGGGTGCATCAAGATGGAAGGGCCCTTGCTGCTCTTTTTCCAGGTCATTTTTCAGGCCATATTTTTATGCAGACAATAAACTTAAGAAGTGAAAAAGCATCTACCCATTCCACACACACAAACACATACACTGCTAGCAACAGGGATCATGCTTGCTTATTCCCTACCATAAAAATGGTGGCTTTCCCAAGCTCAGTGCTCCTCAGGTGTCACACAAACCCACTGGGTGCATAACATCCATCCCGGTCAATCTCAACATCCCCATGAGACCCGGGGGCAAGAGAAACTGATGCAAATATGCTCATGCCCTTGCTGTATCATGAGTAATAAAATCCTATGTCTCTGACCTAGAAGTCTCATGTCTTCTATCAACATCAATTAAACAGTATCAAGTTAATGTATTCGTTCATAAGAGAATAAGGTCAAATTCCACAGGAAGCAATTGGTTAGTAGTGTCCTAGCTGTGACTCCAAAACTACAGAAGAAAGGCAAAGGGGGCTTTGGTGATTAACTAGCGGTCTCTTCCATAGGTGATCTTATCCCCAATAGGAAATAGAAACTCAAAGAGGTGAAGTAACTTGCCTAAGATCTGGCAAGCATTAGAGCTGGGATTTTAACACATGTCTGATAAACTCCTTCTACTAAGAATGAGAAGACACACGAGAAATCTTTTATTGCAGCCATGCAAATGCCTATTGAGGCTTGTTTGCGTGAAGCTAATAGTAACCCTGCGACTGATGCTGCTAAGTCACTCCAGTCGTGTCTGACTCTTTGTGACCCCATGGACCATAGGCTGCCAGGCTCCTCTGTCCATGGGATTCTCTAGGCAAGAATACTGGAGTGGAGGAGGAGTGGGTCCTCCTCCTATGGACCTTCGTGACCCAGGGATCAAACCTGTGTCTCTTATGTCTCCTGCATTGGCAGGCAGGTTCTTTACCACTAGCGCGCTTGGAAGCCCTTGTGTCCACCTTAATCCTTACCCTAACCCTTCCAAGGCTCTGACAGGGGCCCTAGCAATGTGCTCACATGACCCTGGATGCTGTACTAAGGAGGCCAAGCTTTATCATACAGGTAGTAGGAAGACACAAAGTTCTTAAGCAGGAATACAACACTGTGACTGAAATGTGGGAGATGAAATGGATGGAGGGAGACCCTGGGACAGGATACTGTTGTTATGGTGCCTGGCACCTTAGTAGGTACTCAGGGTGTGCTGAATGAAAGCTTTGGTTAAAAGTGATA
This sequence comes from Cervus canadensis, assembly GCF_019320065.1. NCBI lineage: Eukaryota > Metazoa > Chordata > Mammalia > Artiodactyla > Cervidae > Cervus > Cervus canadensis. The sequence continues at coordinate 57,515,350 of NC_057396.1, read as the reverse complement.
ATGGCCTGATCCAGTAGAAGGACAGGATGTGTGGGCTCAGTGGCAGATTATCCATTCATGTGACATCCCATGCTTGAGAATGGTACACCACATTAAATTCAAGATGGTAGTCACTTCTACAGGCCAGAAATCGGTTGTGATTAGGGAAGAGATCAAAGGGGCCTCCACTCCATTGGTAATATTTTATATATTAAGATGGATGATGGGTGATTATTTGCCTTTTGTAAATCTGAAATAGTTTATAATTGTTGTTTAGTTGCGTCCAACTCTTTGCGACCCAATGAACTGCAGCATGCCAGGCTTCTCGGTCCTTCACCATCTCTGGGAGTTTGCAGGTGGGGCTATTTTATAATCAAATTTGTAAAAGAGGGACTTTTCACTGGACCAGCCACAGGGTGGTCCCGTGGCTCCGTGCTCCCAGGGTAGGAGGCCTGGGTTCAATCCCTGGTTGAGGAGCTAGAGCCCACTTGCCACAACTGAAAAAGATCCCACGTGCTGCAACTAAGACCTGGCACAGCCAAATTTTTTTTAAAAAAATTGTAAAAGACATTTCAGAGGCAGAGTAGAAAGTTTGAATGTTTTGGCACAACAGGTGTGTGCAATCCCTTCCAGAGATCTGTGCATATTCAGGAGATAATACATTAAGATAAAGGAGAGCATGTTTAATGGAGGAATGTCTATTCTCAGCAACCTGTCAATGGGAAAAATATTTTAGGGCAAAGAAGAGTCTTTGGAGCCTGCCTGCAGTCACAAATGCACGACCCGCCCTGAGAGTTCTTCCCAGTGGAATACAAGGCTGGCCGTGGGGAGCCCCTAGTGGGGAAGACTGTGCCTACCCTCTGGAGGGGATCTTCTTGGCAAGCTGGCTGGTGTTTGCTCTGAGGCTCACCAGAGGATCATGTCAGCAGCAGTCATTTTGATAGTCACACCTCTCATCCCCAAATGCCTGAGTTTGCTCTGTAAATTTTTCTGAATTTTGTTTTAAAGTCAAGATGAACGTGCTGATCTTTCTCCTCTCTGCGCTTCAGATCAGGCCGTGGTGCATAGCCTTGCATTATTCATGAAGCTTTACATTAATCAAATGCTTCAAAGTTTCATAAAGTTTCTATTTTGGAGCACACATTCTTTGTAGTTTGGCACTTAGTGGACAATGGGATCATATTTTGGAGACTCTCCAGCATTCTTAATTCCCATCTGCTTTATTTGCTGCAGCTGTTTTATTTCTTCCCCAGAGACCGAATCTCGGCATTCTGCAGCATGTAGACTATTTTCAAATAAACGCAAGCACCAGGGAATGCTTTCTGGGTTGAATGAATGTAAAAGATGTTGAAAATATTACACTTGATTTGTGTTCTCTGCCTAATGATATCCCGTGATGTCCACATGTATGGCAGTTTTTGGGGAGTGGTCGTCCCAGGTGGTGCTAACTGGGAATCCACCTGCCAAAGCAGACCTTGATCCCTGGGTCGGCAAGATTCCTTGGAGTAGGAAATGGAAACCCACTCCAGTATTCTTGCCTGGAAAATTCCGTGAACAGAGGAGCCTGACAGGCTACAGTCCATGTGGTCACAGAGTTGGACGTGACTGAGCACGCAAGCACTCTTACTACAGTACGCATTTCTGTTTTTTCTTTAAAAATCAACCCCTAACTTGCAGTTTAACCAAGTAGAATAAAGACTATTTCTCAGATTCCCATAGCATTCCCCTGCGGTAGCTGTGTGCCCAAGTTCTGCCAGTTCAGTGTAACAGGAGTCTTGCCCGTGAGTTTTAGACTTGGAGCACTCCCACCCCATTTCCCCTTCTGCCTTCCTACTCCCTGGGATGTTCTGTCACGGCTAGAGCTTAGACTATAAGGTGGAATCAATGTACGGAGGATAGTAAAGCAACAAGACAGACGTCCCTGAAAACCCTAACCTTCAGAATGGTTTACCCTCCCTGGACTGCCTAAAAGTGAGAAAGTGACCATTGGGTTTTCTGGGGGAGGGTGGGGACTGAGAGGTAGGGAAGAATTGTGATACACAGGCTGAGCTAATCCTTACCAATTCACTCTTTAAAAAGACAAGGTCTTCTGAAAATTTTGTAAGAAGCACTTTAAATTAATATTTTACTTGTATATATTGAAGGTCATAGCTGGAAAGGAATACATTAAGTTGCCAAGTCCTGGAAGCATAAAGAACTTCCTGTGAGATACCAGACCAACTTCCTCCGTGTCTCCTTTAGCTGATACCCACATCACTACCATTAATGCATACAGTCACCCAGGGGTGTTACCTACTGTACTCGAAGGAAACAGGACCTGATCCAGCGAAGCAAGAATAATGATGCCTCCAACATAACTGAGTTACAAATGATTGAATAATACTGGATTACTGGTGTTTTTCCCTTTGGGCTTCCCTGGTGGCTCAGATGATAAAGAATCTGCCTGCAAAACAAGAGACCTGGGTTTGATCCCTGGGTCGGGACAATCTTCTGGAGAAGGGAACGGCAACCCACACCAGTATTATTGCCTGGAGAATTCTGCAGACAGAGGAGCTTGGCAGGCTACAGTCTATGGGGTCGCAAGGAGCTGGACACGACTGAGCAACTAACACTCACTTATGCTGGTGCTTTTCTTATTATAAAAGCACAAGAGTGAAAATCAACAATAGTTCCACTATCAAGTTATCATTTTGATTTCATTTTTTTCAATGAAAATATAGATGTTTATCTTTTCATAAATGCTGTTGTAAGATATATATTGTTTGTAGCTTCCCTTTACATCTTTTTATATACTGAACATCTTCACATGTCATTATGAATTCTTCTTTCAATAACATTTTTAATCATTTGTGCTCCAGTCTATCATATGCACTCTAAAGTATAGTCTTGGATACATTTTCCTTCCTTCCTTTCTTCCCATTATAAATAACACTTGGGTGAACATCCCTGTAGATAAATATTTGTACACATCTTAATTTTTTACAAGGGTAAATTTCTAGAACAGAAATTCAGGAGGATATAGCCACAGTCTCTATTTCTCCACAACACTCTTTTGAAGACCCATTTTGATGTCACTGTCTCATCTGGTTTCCAGAACAATAATCCATTGTCTGATTCATGTTAAATAATAAGAGAACATGAACATTTCTTGTTCTGAAATATTCATAGGTTTTTGTTTTCATCTTCTACCATTGCAAGCAGTTAAAAACACAGCCTGGAGAAGTGGCATTTTTCTTTCAAAAAGTGAATTGGTAATTTATTCAAATGAGTCTCGGTAGTTGTTTTAAATTATTACCTTATACAAATCTCTAATGAAATGAAGTCAGTTTACATCTTTAAATAACCTTTAATATTTGTACAAGTAAATATCTCCATTTGACGATAATGGAAATTGTCAGAAATGTTCATTTTCTCACAGTTTAGCTCACTCACAAAGGCTGTCAGACAGCCAACTGATGTGACGCAGAGCATCGCCCGTCGTTTCTGCTGAAGACAGTATTTCAAAGGTAAGGGAAAGGAGGTGCAGACACTAATGAAGTTTTATTATCAGAACATAGAATTAGGATTGTGACAAGAGACAATGGTGCCAATGACATATAGTTAGATGTTCAAGCTTGTGAAGTCTCTAGCTGAATCTCAGGGACCAAGATGTTGCAAAGGGCAGACTGATGAATTCCCCTGAATGGAAACAGACCAGGTCTCAGGATAACTAGCTTAGAAAAAAGCAAAACCAAAAAATCCAGGAAGCAAAAAAAAAAAAAAAAAATCAGATCCAAGCCAATCCACAGTTTGTTAAATTCAGCAGGGTGCAGGGTTGTATAATATCTGAAGGATATTCATATCCAAAGGATGAATTTAGTGTGTTTGAGTGTGCTTGTTAAAATGCAGTAGTGAAGGCTGGCTCCAGTGGATCCAACACAGTCTTATCAGGGTTTTGTAACTATTTTGTACGAGAGGAGGGAGGGAGGTGAAGAGGAGAGTAGAAAAGGAGAAGAGGGACCATCTTCATCCAAAATGAAGCCCAGAAATGTCAATCTTGATGAGATGTCTACTTCAGAATAGTCCTTAGCATTGATCTTTCATTCATTTGCTCACTTGATATGTATTTATTGTCTACTAAGTGCTGGGCTTCCCTGGTGTCTCAGATGGTAAAGAATCTGCATGTAGTGTAAGAGACCTGGGTTTGATCCCTGGGTTGGGAAGATTCCCCGGAGAAGGGAATGGCAACCCAGTCCAGTGTTCTTGCCTGGGAAATCCCATGGACAGAGGAGCTTGGCGGGCTGTGGTCCATGGGGTCACAAAGAGTCTGATATGACTGAGTGACTAACCCGTTCAGTTTTTCTTTCAGGTGCCAGCACTGCTCCACTCAACAAAACGGTTACAGTGATGAATAAGACAGGCGAGGCACCTATTCCCACAATTTGCATTCTTCTGCGGGTTAGAGAAATAACAAACCAATAGGAAAAGATAGCAGCTAGCACTGCATACTATGCTAAGAATTTTAAGAGAGTGAGCTGATGGAGGGCTTGGGAGGCTATTTCTTCCATGGTATGAGGCAGTTTTAAAACAAGTCTACAAATTCTTTGACACCCCTCCCATTATGAGGGGGCTTCTAGGTCCCTTCTCCTTGTACCTTGGTGGCTTCTGTGATGGCCTGGAAGGATGAAGGGTACAGGAGGGACACTCCACTCAGCTTCTTCTGGGTTTTCTCGGAACACGCACCCTGGGCATCTTCGGCCGAATGTAAGAAGTCAAGCTTCTGCGAGGCCACCACGTGGAGAGAATCCGCAGAGGGACCACAAAGAGAAGGAGCAGCCAGCAATGCCGGCTTCTGGCTTGTTGAGTCTTTCAGCCCCGCACCAGAGGCAGAAGGAGAATGCTTTCAAGGTGCCCATTGGACAGTGACCATCTGAGAGACCAGTGGGAGAACTACCAAGCCAAGCCCCCAACCCCTCAGATCCTAAGCCAAATAAATGATTATATTACCGCTTAAGCCACACTTTGGGGGTGATATATCCTTTGGGGAGGTGACATTTGAGCTGAAGACCTGTGTTATGGAGGAGCCAGGGGAGGAAGAGGAATGTTTAGTGCAAAGATTCTAAGGCAGAGATGGATTCAACAACTCAAGGGAAGGAAGCCATTAAGGACTTCCCTGGTGGTCCAGCGGCTAAGCCTCTGTACTCCCATGCCGGAGGCCTGGGTTCGATCCCTGGTTAGGAAACTAGATCTGACATCCACAACTAAGGATCCCACATACCAAAACTAAAACTCGGTGCAGCCAAATAAATAAATATTTAAAAAATAAAGATATAGGGAGTTCGGGATGGACATGTATGCACTGCTATATTTAAAATGGATAACCAACAAGGACATAGAGTGCAGTACATGGAACTCTGCTCAGAGTTATGTGGCAGCCTGGATAGGAGGTGATTTGAGGGAGAACACACACGTGAATATGTTTGGCTGAGTCCCTTTACTGTTCACTGTTGACCTGAAACAATCACAACATTGTTAACTGGCTATACCCCAATACAAAATAAAGTTTTAAAAAATAAAAAATAATAGCCATCATTAACATTATTGAGTGCCTTCTGGTGCCAGGTTCTCTCCTCAGAGTTGAGCTAGATAAATAAAACTTTCTGACCTTAAAGGAACTTTGGAGGATGGTGCAGACTCACCCAGATAATGTAGAATGATGTGGAGTGTGGCTACAGTCACCTTCCAAGTTCAATGGAGACACTGGGATAGCTTGAACCCATTTCCTATCCTGTCCCAGTGGCATAGGTATGGTTGGTGTTAAAGAAACTTGCCCAAGCCTTTTCTCATGCCACTGAAATTCAGGGGGAAAAGAAAGTGGATGTTTAGGTTCTGCACTTTTCCTGAAAAACTACAGGATTTAGCACCTTCTTGTTTAAAATAAATAATTCCTTCGATTAAGGAGTTTGGGCATGAAAAAGTTCAGAACAATACTATGTGGATAGATGTTTCAAAAGACTGCAAACATGCCTGTGAATGTCTTTGAACTGTCAAATCATCTGGTCTTCGAAAGTCATTTTGCTATCCTTGCCTTCTTTAAACTAATAGTCTAACTTGGGGTTAATGTATAATAACACAATAGGCAAATATTGAAGGACGTTGTCAGAAAGTCGAGAGAAGCAGTCTGAATCTATATTTTGTGTCAGTCACAAATTCCCTCAAACTTGTAAACAAAGGAATCTCTGATCGAGGTGCATGGCCAATGAATTATGCATGGAAGACCTGCCCCAGTACAACCAGGCCTAAGTTGCAGAGATGGAAGATAGGAAATCACTCAATATTTTATTTAAACACCCAGAGAAAGTCAAGACAGTAGTAAAGAGCTATAGTAAGACCCTCCAAGCAAACCGAAGCGAACACAATGCGTCTCTGGAACCTTGGACCCCTTTGCATGTGCAACCTGCTGACTGTTTATGCCATCCCCAAATATCAAGGCTCTTCAGATGCAAGTGACATGAAAGCAAAAGTGTTTGTTGCTTAGTGGTGTCCGACGCTTTGTAACCCCAGGGATTATTTAGCCTGCCAGGCTTCTCTGTCCATGGGATTCTCCAGTCAATAATACTGGAGTGTGTGGCCATTCCCTTCTCCAGGGGATCTTACTGACCCAGGGATTGGATCTGTGTCTCTCAGATTGTGGGCAGATTCTTTACCGTCTGAGACACTGCGGTTAGGGATTGGCTTAAGCAAAGAAGTGAACGGCATTAGTTCACAGAGTCAACCTGTGGAAGAAGTAGAGTGGATCTGAGCTCAGGGAAGCCCGGATCCAGGGCCTCCACTGCCTAGAGCATGAGCTGTCTTTGCTTTTTTGCTTCTCTTGAAATGCTGCCTTTACTCTCCAGACCAGATTCTCCAAATGACAGGACACATGACCTTGGGCTGCTCCAGGCTAACATTCTGACAGCTTGCTACCAAAGATGAAAAAGCTGTTTCTTCCCAGCTTATATTTGAGGGAAATTCCCATAAATTCACTCTGACTGGCCTCGAGTCACTTGGCCACTTCTTCTGGCCAGTCACTACACCACTAGAAGGGTTTACATAGGTAAGAGATGTTGGGCAGATGAAAATCTTAGCATCATCTTCTCAAAGAAAAAGCATTAGGTGTTGTCTGAGATAGCAGATCTGGTATCTCCCTGGTACTTCTCCCCTGCCCTAGACAGAAGACTTAGGACTTACCTGCTAGTGACACAGGAAAGGCACAGCGCTACCATTCGGCTCATTCAGGGTATGGATTTCTCCTTGTAAAGCACTTATCTGTCAAGAACACAGATTTTGCAGAATCATTGGCTGCTCAGATGAAAAAAATGCCTTAGCCCAACATCACTATTTTAGGATACAAGACATTCACACATAAGAATTCAAAAATTTGGGGGAAGGTGTAGAGAAATACACAGGAAGCAGCTGTCATGTTTAGTTAGATCTGCTGAGAAAAATGAAAGGAGAGAATCATCATTAGGACCCTGGCTGGAGGTCATGTTGGGTTTCCCAGGTGGCTCAGTGGTAAAGAATCTCCCTGTCAATGCAGGAAACCTGGGTTCAATCCCTGGGTCAGGAAGATCTCCTGGAGAAGGGCATGGCAACCCACTCCAGTATTCTTACCTGAAAAATCCCTCTGACAGAGGACGACCCTGGCGGGCTACAGTCCATAGGGTCACAAAGAGTCAGACGTGACTGAAGGATGAGCAAGCAACAACTGGAGGTCACGCTATGCTATTCTCCCCCTCAGTGGTCCTTGAACTTTTTCAAGGTTTTTTTTTTCTTAGAATTGGGGTTGTGTTTAGAGACATCCCAATGTTAACAGTGGCTCGAAGCAGCCTAATTATAGTATCTGTAGTGTTTTTGGTTCACTTGCCACCCCCCACCTCCTCCTGCGCCTCCCACAGCAGTGGCACCCACCACACAAATGCACATCCTCGCCTATGCATCTTTGAGCAGCCACAAGCCCCAGTTTTTTGCTATGTTAATGCAGATAAAGGCGAGTGGTAGAAAACATGTAGAAACAGGCGAGGCAGGAATGTTTAAATTGGAAAGACAGAAAACTACAGCTCAGAGGAAGAGAATAGATAAGGAAAAGCGAATAGAATACAGTAGAACAGAATAGATACTGTGAAGGGGAAGAAAGAGCCTCCTTGAGCTGTGAGTTTTAGGCAGTCTTTGGGGATGCTTAAGAGTGAGGGCTTCTGAGGTGGCACTAGTGGTATAGAGCCTGCCTGTCAATGCAGGAGATGCAAGAGACACAGGTTTGATCCCTGGGTCAGGAAGATTCCCTAGAGGAGGGCATGGCAACGTACTCCAGTATTCTTACCTGGAGAATCCCACGGACAGGGAAGCCTGGTGGGCTATAGTCCATAGGGCCGCAAAGAGTAATCACACGCACTCAAGAGTGAGAGAAGGGAAAACTTTGGAGGGTTCTGCTGTATAGGTAAGAGATAGAATGAAAGAGGGAGGAAATTAAAGAAAAGCAATCTCAAGACATTTTATTGTGTATTTTTAATGTAACCCCTCTCATTCCTAGATATATACCCAAGAGGATTTAGAACATATGTTCATATAAAATCCTGCACACAAATGTTCCTAGTAGTATTTATAACAGCCCAAAGGTAGAAATAACCCAATGTTCATCAACTGATGAATGTATTAAGAGTGACGTCCATACAGTGGTATACTATTCAGCCCTAAAAAGAAATGAAGAGCTGATACATGCTACAGCATGGATGTACTTGAGAGCATTATGCTATATGAAACCATCATAAAAGAGCACATATTATATGGTTACACTTACATGAAATGTCCAGCATAGGCAAATCCTCAGAGACAGAAAGTAAATTTGTAGTTGCCTGGGATGAGGCATCCAATCAGTCCATCCAAAAGGAAATCAGTCCTGAATATTCATTGGAAGGACTGATGTTGAAGCTGAAACTCCAATACTTTGGCTACTTCATGCGAAGAGCTGATTCATTTGAAAAGACCCTGATGCTGGGAAAGATTGAAGGCGGGAAGAGAAGGGGACGACAGAGGATGAGATGGTTGGAATCGCCAACTCAATGGACATGAGTTTGAGTAAACTCCGGGAGTTGGTGATGGACAGGGAGGCCTGGTGTGCTGCACTCCATGGGGTTGCAAAGAGTCGGACACGACTGAGAGACTGAACTGAACTGAACTGGAGTGAGGGGAGCAGGAAGATTATTGCTAAGGAGTACAGAGTATCTTTTTAGGGGGTGAAAATGTTCTAAAATGGATTGTTGTGATGGTTGACTAATTCTGTGAGTATACTAAAAGTGATCGGCTTTTAAGTGGGTGAATTGGTCTGTGAGTAAAACCTCAATAAAGCTGTTACAACAACAACAACACACACACAACAACAACAACAACACACACACACACACACACACATACCAGACAGACACGTGGGGGGAAAAGTTCGGAATCAGTGTAGTTGTCCAAGTGCAGCAGGTTTGAGTGAGCAACGATTTTGAAGTTGTAGGATCTGCACAGAAATGATTTATATGTGTGAGGTTTGGCTTGTGACTTGCAGTAGTTGTGGTTGCTGCTATAAAGCCACAATGTGATGATCCAAAGTGAGGTGCCTACTAAAACAAAGCAAAACAAACAAACAAAAAAACCAGTAGCTCTCATGTCCAGGAATGGTCTTCCCTTGCCTCTTTTTATATCTCACATTCCATCATGGATGATGTTTTACAATAACCAGTCATTTCATAAAATGCAGGGCAATGTTTTTCTAAAACCACCTGCCTCATTGCTGGTGGTGGTGATGATAGTGGGGAGGGGTTTTGAGTTGTTTCCTCTGCCCAGATTCAAAGCAAATCATCTGGGGCACTTTGGGATTCCACCTGAGATAGAATCAGATTTTTAGACCAAAATGTGAGACTGCCATATAAAGCAATCATAGCAAGAATGAAATGAGTCTTTCTCTGTTGTTCACTCGGTGTGTTAACAAATGTAGTGTTCAGCATCCAAATGAAAATCTTGGGTGCATATTAGTCATTGTTACTTCCTCCAGCAACTTTCTGATTAAGTGATATTAATAACCAATAGATTGGCTAATAGGGTACAAATGATAGCTTTAATTGTATTAAGCACCAAAAAGAAATATTTTCTCATTTTAAAAGGTCAGAATTTCTCCTTTAGATCTGTACTCTTGTCACTTGTTAAGAGGGAAAGTGTTAGTGTTAACTGCTAAAGTGAAACATAACCAAAACTTATAGTTGTATATATACGTATGATAGTAATCTGTCACTTAAATGAGTTTACTATTTCTAGTCCCTGAAAAGAGGCACTGACTGGAGAAAATATCAGCTCAGTTCAGTTCAGTTGCTCAGTAGTGTCTGATCTTTTGCAACCCCATGGACTGCAGCATGCCAGGCATCCCTGTCTATCACCAACTCCTGGAGTTTACCCAAACTCATGTTCATTGAGTGGGTAATGCCATCCAACCATCTCATCCTCTGTTGTCCCCTTCTCCTCCCACCCTCAATCTTTCCCAGCATCAGGGTTAGAATATAGATGTTGTCTAAATGTTGTGTGAACCTTGACAGGTTGCTTAAACTCTGAGGTTTAGCTTCCTTGCTCTCAAATAAAGATCATAATTTTTGAGCTGTGTATATACACACACACATATATATAATTGCTTTTCCTATCCAAAGGCCCAGCTACCTATTAACTTATGTTTTACATGGGGAAATATTCAGACAAGAAGATTATCTCTTCCAGAAATTTGAACTAAGAGAGGCAGATGCTGGTAGTTGGTGGTACATAGCGAAGCTAAGGACTTCCCCAATGGCACAGTGGTAAAGAATCCACCTGCAATGAAGCAGACACAGGAGATGTGGAAAAATCTCATGGACAGAGAAGCCGGGTGGACTACAGTCCAAAGGGTCCCATAGAAAAGAACATGACTGAGCTACTAAGCGTGAAGCAGAGCTGAGGAGTGGTGATGGCCACCATGTTGGACCATGTGTGACATGAGGAAGAAGGGGAATCGGAGAGAGAAAAGTAGGAGCAGAAACCCACAGAGCAGCAGAGAGAAATGGAAACCACCTGGCTGCTAGAGGGAAAACAGCTCTGGCCTCAGCTTTCCCATGCTAGTTCATTTGAAGCCTACTTGTACTTTGATTGCTGCCCTTGGAGCCCTTGAGGCTTCTAAATGTGCATGCTGAACTTCACTTTTACTCACTTTGATCAAGTTTGAGTATGTTCTGTTTCTTGCAAAGGAAAAAAAAGTATATGGCAGGGGAAAGTGTGGTGTAGTCTTGTTTAAAGCACCTTTGTTGCTACCTTATAAAATTAGATTAAGGATCAAATGATTTCCTTTGATTGAATGTGAGTGGGAACCATGCCTTTTAAATATAGATGATACTACTAATAAAATGTCTGCTTAATTGAACTGAAATTGGTAAAATGTATGAAGACACTTTGAAAACTGCAAAGCACAGTGCTGATGGAGAACATGAAGGATTATTAATAATCTGATTAGGATTTTATGAAATCCTCATTAGTCAGCTTTGTATATCTGCCACAATGAATCAAGCCAAGAGAAACGGCTAAAATATATAGAAATGGGATGAAATTTTACTACTTCATCGAGCAATTTTAACTTTAACCCCCTTCTATAGTAAAAGTAAAATTTAAGGGAGCTCTCAGCTGATGAACAAGACATCTTGTTCAGGTCTGTTCAGGCAGAAAGTACGTTTGGTTTGTAATCCTTCTAGTGTGGAGCTGTTAGAAATCGAGGGGAAAAAAACAGATTTATCCAAATTCCTGGTGCCTCTGCTGGGGATGAAGTACAAGGGGGAGTGAAGGGTTGAGTTTACCCGCTTCACAAATCTCCATTTAGTGCACGTGAGCATTAAGACAATAACAGAAGACCCTGTTCTTGGAGAAGTGTTCTGAAAATGCTCAATTGCCCAGATTACCTGGGTTGGTCAACTTCACCCTCTTTACTCACTTTATTTATGTCATCCTCAGGCTACATATTTAAACACGGAGAAAAAGAGAAGACACAGTCACGAAAGATGAAGGAAAACATGGACTCTTCTCTCCATTGTGTGGCTACCTACACTATCTAAGCTTCTGGTTCTCATTTTGCAGCAGCAGCAGAAGTCCTAGCTGCTAGGATGCCATGAGGAGCATGTCCACTTTCAGATCAGTGCCTACTAGCTAGCCGGTCTCCTTGAGGCTCACTCTGCTCCTTGCTGTCCTCAGTCCTGTTCAGCCCAACCTCCCAACCACCACCACGTTTTATGAGGCAAAGACATGCATCTGCTAGGATGGACAGGAGGGACCACATTTCAAATGTCTGCAAACAACCTCTCCCCATTTCTGATACAACCTTCTGGGTTTTAATTACTCCCTGAGAGTGAGTGCCATCCCAGGGTCCTTCAGTGACATTTTCCAGTATCCTGTCGGCTCCACTTATGAGAAACAAATGGGCTGGCTGGCCTCCCTCTAGATTGAGTTTTTCATGAAGTCATTACTTCTGTCACGGGGAGTATTTTCAAATTGAAAAATCTGAAACAATAAATGATGGTGAAGCAGTTAATAACTGTTAAGAAATCACATTTGGAAAATTGCATTTAAGCAATAACCTTTCTCCCTGTAATTAAATGACAGAAAGGTCCTGGTTTTAATTAAGTCAGCAATTTATAGTTATGAAGCTATACTTCACTATGCAGATTAGCAAATGGTAGGTCACAGAACACCCTGAGTGCATTTTGAGTGGGCCTGATATGGTAATTACTCCACTGTTCAGTGGTGACCACATTGAACCGTATCTCTAGATGAAACAATTTTCTTTTCCTTGCTCCATGATGTATAACTAGGATGACTAAATGGACCACGAGCACTGCCTTGTGCATCTTTAAATTAAAATGGATTTTAAATGAGGGGGGCAGGAGCGGAGGGAGCGTGTTTGAAGAACGGCCCCGGCAGCGAATGGCCCCGCTCCTTGATGCCCAAGAGCCAAGAATATATCATTGTTTTACAGGGCTTTCTATCTTGTGCCTGAGTGTTTGCTGCAGATTTATGAGCAAGTAAAATGCTAATGTTAGTGTATTTATAAACATATGATGGGGGTTTCATCTATAATTTATTTGCTGGCCCTACTCTCTGCCTCCTTAGAAAGGAAAATGAAATGCTATGTTGGACAGCCCCAAGGGGTCATTAATACGGCTTTCACATTTTATTTAACTAACCCCCAGCTCATATTACACATTGATGATCACATTGTGAGATGGTTTTTGAAATGCTTCTTGTGTCTTGTCTCCTGTCTGCCCCAACCTCAACTATGCAGAATTCCCACAGTTATCAAAGGTCTTCAAATAGCCTAGTGGCAACCTGCTAGTGAACCATCATATGTGTGTGAGTGTGCGTGTGTGTGTCAGGGGCCTTGGAGGGAAAGGAAGGCACAGCTGAAAATCATGTCTTTTTTCATTTATCTTCAAGTTTGATGAACATCGGAACTCTAAGAAAAGACTTCAGGTGTTTGCTTTCTTTCTCAAACCCCATATTTCCTTGCATTTCTTCATTAAAACACATCTCCACCCAAACACATGGAGAATGTAGGCTGCAGAGAAAGAAATTAGAACATCAAAACAAGCCTCAAAAGGCAAGAACATGACACATGGCAGAGAGGACGAGGACAGAACGTTTATGTGGTGGCAGTATTTCTCCCGGATGGAAACACTGGCTGCTCTGTTCATCAGCTCTCTCTTTATACCCTCTGCTCCCCGCACTGCACACACAAGTAAAGAGGTGAAATGAATCAGAACTGATTCAAGCTGACCGGTAAATCACTGAATGCATCCCAACTTGTACTGATTCACTAACAGTGAATCCCTGTTCCAAAGAATCAGAAACAAACCAAGATTCTTCTAAGAGTTTCTTATTTAAAAACTGAATCTTCTTTTAGAGGGGGAAAAAAAAAACCCAGTACAAATTCACTTCCCACTCATCCTCTTTTGGGGTTTTATGGAACTCTAGAGATGACATCAAAATTGCTGTGTTCCCAGAAAAATTATATTATATTTAAAAGGAAAAAATATCACTGTAGCATTTTAAAGAATCATAGTATGCATGCTGAATTCAAATGTCAGTTGCATGGATATTCCCAAATTATCCAGACTGCCAGGGACATGTTGGCCTTTGAGATTTTTTTGTCTCGAAGCCTTGTTCAACTTCTTGAGGGGAAACACAGAACAGGGGATGGTTCTTGGGGTGACTTGGGTCTTCCAGTCACCTCTGATCTGAATTCCTGATTTTGCTGAATTCTACTGCCCCTCTCTGTTTTGCTTTTCATGTAAACCACCTCTTTTCTGGTCTAGGCCACCCCATTAGGCATCATCTCAATTTCTTCCCCAGAGTGCTTCTGGTTCAAGGCTTGAGAGGCAGCCAGTGCCTCCTGAAGGTTTGAGGCAATGGAGCGAATGACTTCACCCTCTGCAAATTGCTTGTTGTTGTTTAGTTACTTAGTTATGTCCAATTCTTTGTGGGCCCATGGACTGCAGCATGCCAGGCTTCCCCGTCCTTCACCATCTCCTAGAGTTTGCTCAAACTTATGTCCATTGAGTCAGGGATGCTATCCAACCATCTTCTCCTCTTTCACCCCTTTCTTCTCCTACCCTCAATCTTTCCAAGCATCAGGGTCTTTTCTAATGGGTAGGCTCTTTGCATCAGGTGGCCAAAGTCCTGGAGCTTCAGAATCGACCTTTGGACAATGTTCTTAAAGGTCCTTTGCATGTTCCTGCTGTAGAGAAATTCTAGAACGAGAACCCATTTGTGCTGCTATGTTGATCTCTGTCTCCCTTCCCTTATCCAACTTGCTCCTCTCTCCCAAATTCCTGTCTCTCACTTAGACCACACCATGGGGTTCTCTCTTTGCCTCCTTCCCAGTGCATTCCTGCCCTGCCCAGAGGACCTCATCCTTGAGATCAAACCACCCCTCTCTTTCTGAGAGGAATCCTGCTCTCATCTTTGAAATGACCACATAGTTTCCTGCCAACCACAAAGAAACAGTAAAACCCTCAGTGCGGGAGCGGCCCTTCTGTGAGGAAAGTGCCTGGGCATCCTAAGGAGAGGCAGTGGGGCCCAGACTCTGCCCAGCTGATGGCACTTCTGAGACACTCAGTGTCATTAGCTGTCTTCTTTGGAAGATGCTATTCTGCAGTTGTTGTCTTTCCTCTGCCCCAGATCCAAGAAGCCAGTTGCCTTCTCAGCTCATAGATGTTTCTGTGAGAAACCTCAGCCTCTGTCAAAGCCCCAATACATGTGTCAAAATTACGTCTGGTCCCTGGCACCAGTTTAGGGTGTAACTTGGCAAGAATCTCCAGGCACAAAAGGAAGAAACTGCCGGCTAGCATTTCCTTTGGATTAACCCATGTGAGTGGGCCAGATCCCAAGCCCAAGTCCCTGCTGGCTGGGTGGAGAGCAGCAGAGGGACGTGGAGCAGGAGAAAAGGAGTCATCCTTGCTTTTGCAGACTTGGTTTCAGAAACAGGTCCCATTTATTTACAAAAGCAAGTAAAACTGCGCATGTCCAATCTGACTGGAGATAGGTTCATTTGGGAGAAAGGTGAGAGAAAGATTTTTTCAATTTCTCGTCGCAATCTTTTCCTGGTAGTTGTCCCACAGTTGGGTCACCTGATATAGATAAGTGACGTCTGTGGCTCAATTTCTGAGTTAATAGAGACATATATGAGGGACTCCTCTTCTTCCTCCTTGAAGATGTAATGCATCTTCAACCAGAATTAGCATAGAGATTTCACATGAACCAGTTACTGTGGCAGGAAGACCTAACCCATGGAGCTACTTCTCATTGGTTGAGCATCTGCCATTTGCTATGTGTTGTGCTCTGGGCTGGGCAATAGGGGTATGACAGTGGAGAAGACCAATGCATGCTGGGGTCCCAGCAGGAGTGGGGTCAGGGAGGAAGCAGAAGGACAGCAGACTCAGAAACAGATCATGATAACATTTCATCAAAGAGTGTAAGAGTGGGGCTTGTAGTCAGACCATCTGAGATCAAACTCTACTTCCAGTACTATGCTTTTGGACTGTGGTGTTGAAGACTCTTGAGAGTCCCTTGGATTGCAAGAAGATCCAACCAGTCCATCCTAAAGGAGATCAGTCCTGGGTATATAGATATACCTATACATACATCCCTCAAAATTTAAAATTTGATGGTTGTTCAAGGGTGCATTCAGTTAAGGGGTAGTGGGCTAAATATTCTTGGGAAAAGTGGGAAAACTTGAATTTTACCCTAGGATTCTAATTCTGAGCATTCAATCAACAAATTTTATTTCACTTATTTCTTATTGGAAATTACTGGAGTTAAGGCTAATGTTTTGGGGAAGGGAAAGCAACATTTTTGGTTTTGGTTGCTATAAAGAAACCTTCATCAGCGCTTCTTCTTTCATTATATCCCAACGAGTGGTCATTAAAGCCTCCTCTAATGCTGAATTCCATGGGTCCATCGGGTGGATAAATTCTGAAACATCAAGGACACAAAGTATGTCTCTTGCTCCTGGAAAGACAGTGTGAGATATTTTCCTAATCCTGTGCACCAATAAAGGAACTCTCCCCAAAGGATTGCCAAGGCAAACAGAAGTTTAACTTCCCCATCATCTTTAATACTCCAGTGAATTATTATCAAGTGGAAATGCATGTAATTAAGGTGGGCGGAAGGCGGGACTTGAATTATGATAAAACTCATGCCCGCTGATGTGTTTGATGACAGAGGAGAAAATCATAAAGGGAAAGATGATGAATTTCTGTCTTTTCTCTGGGAATAACTGACTTAGAATCAATGTAATGAAAAATTGTCAAGTGAACATTGAATGGCACGAGGAAAGGATAAGTTTCTGATGGAAATACACTAGCTCACAGCAGAGCCACACTTTCAATTTTGATCTCTGGGAAGAAAATACCATCAAAAATGTATTATTTGGAGAACAACTATGATCATGTCACTTTTCTTTTTTTTTACTAAAGCTTCCAGTGACTTTTCCTTATCTCCTACAGAATAAAGTTCAAAGTCCTGAGCACAGTATTCCAGGACTGTTATGACTGACCAAAGTCTCCCTCTCCCAGCTAATATCCTGCTCTGCCTAGTGGTCATATATGGGCATGTGTGTACATGTTTGCACACACACACACACACACACACATGAATGCATGCATCCTAGTACATTCCAGACCAAGTACATTGCTTCCCTTTCCTTAAATGTGACATATTCAGGTACTTTGCTCATGTCATTCTGCCCTGCCACCAATCTCCAATGGTCAGATTCCAACCCCGCCTAAGGTCCAGTTTAAATATCCTTTCTTCCATCAAGTCTTTTCCCAGAGTTAGAATTAATCTCTCTGCTCTTACTGTTGCCATGAATTTTCTGTAGATGGTAATTAATAGTACTTGTGTTATTTAATAATACCTCATATTAATATTACTATTATTATTTTTCCTCTTTTTATCTTACAATATCTTTGAGGGGAGAAACCATGTCTTACTCATTTTCGTAGCTTTTTAAATGTCTGGTGTAGTGCATTGCATGATATTGGCTTTAAAACAGGAAGCTCAGAACTACATTTTGGGGCTCAAATATAGTAGTTCTTTGTTTAGATTTTCTTCACTTCCTTACTTGGATCTTATCCTTGAACTCTTATTTAATTGTTCTAGTATATCAGACCTTCTATTATAAGCTCCCCAAATCCATCTGGAAGCCGACTGGTAGAAGAATAACAGATATAAAGTTTGAACTGGAATCAGTAATGTATGATGAAGTTAAACGCAGACTTAAGTTATCAGACATTAGTGTTGTCCAGGGGACTGACTAAGGAGGTAAGAAATGAAAAATCAATCAGATAAAGAAAATAATAACATCTACATTGAGATTTTCAGCCTTTTAGGATTACTTTACATTTGCTCTTCTCAGAATTGTGAGACGTTGTATGAGATAGGAATCTTCATTTAATCCATTTGGCATGGATTGAGGCAGATTGAGGCTCAGAGAGGTTAAGTGTCTTGCTCAAAGTCACACAGTCAATTAGAAACTGTGTTAGGTAAAGCTCTTTGAAGATCTTCTTTTTTCAAGTCTCTTGATGTGAGTAGTAAGCACTAAGGGTGAAGTGTGGCCAGTGAGAATCCTTTAGAAGGCCTGGTGTGCTCCAAACTGGGCTCAGGATGGGAGTTGCTGTTCACCGCTACACCATTCACTGCTACTGCTCCTGCTGTTGAGATTTCTGGCCTCCTCCATTTTTTTCCCACCTAACTTCCAGCCTGTGTTGGAGAAGAGTTTGCTCCTTGGCTTGCTTCAAAGAGCAATCATCATTGAGGGCAAGTCAGTTAGGAAACTTTCAGCTGTAGGTAACTGAAAATGCAACTCAAGTAGTCAGAAAAACATAGTTGTTGATTGACTCCCAAACTTGTGAAGTCTAGGAGCCAGGCGGGCTTCAAGGTATATTTCATTCAGTAGCATCTACTTTCTGTTACTCTCTTCACTGCACTATCTTCCTTGTGTTGGCTTCATCCTCAGGTCAGTGGCAAGAGGGTAGCAATTTTTCTGGGCCTCAAAAGAGGAAAGAAAATCACTTTGGGGGGGCTCTCCTAGGACAGGAAAACTCCCAGAAATCCCTAGCAAACTTTTTGTACCCTACTGACCCCAATGAATCATACGATCATTGCTGAACCAATCACTTGCAAGAGGAGGGAATTATCCTCAGCTAATCAGGCCCACCTGGGGTTGGAGTCAGTTTCTTCAGAGTAAGGGGGGGAGATGATTATGGGAGGTGGGGGTGAGTAGGGGATGGGAAGAAAAATGATCTGATTAAAATATGAGTATTGAGGTTAGTACTCTCTTCCTTGCAAACATATCAAATCTTCTCCGCTCTCTCATTGGGCTATGCCTTTTTCTATCGACAGCCCTTCTTAGTCGATTTATTTTCTTTCTGTCCTTCTGTCCCTTCCTCCCACTCTTCCTTCCTTCTTTTCATTCATTCCTCAAATATCCTTTGCATAAGGCCCTGGGCCAGACACTGGGGGCACCTAGATGGTCAAGACACAGCTGTCCTTCACATGGGCAGCTCCCTCCTGTCACTCGGGGTTGGAGTCCAGCATCTCCAGTGAGTTTCCCCCTGAGGTGTCCCACGGAGGTTATCAGAGCTAGGAGGACACGAGCAGTCCTGAGAGTTATGATGCTAATCAGGAAGTTTGTTTCATTTAAAGGAGAGAGCAGCGAGGCAAGGAAGACTGATTTTTGTCCACCCAGAAACGAAATACCACATTAAACTGCCTCCTAGCTCGGAGAGGTTTGTCCATTAAATTTAATTAAGCTTTCTCTAGAATCACATGTCTCAGGAAATCTACTACACCCAGGGGACAAAGCATTTGCTTTTGCCAGCCTTTGCCTTGCTCTTCGCGTTATTCTTTCTAACCAGAAAGCCCCCGTGCCTCTATTGTGTAGTAGTGATCATATTTAATGGCCAAATTCTAGGCATGTGAATTGAGGAAATTCTTCTTGCACAACCTACCCACAGTTTCTGGCTTCAACAGCCTCTTTAGTGAGAGCCCCGAGGTCCAGAAGCTTGATTTTCACTCTTAAACTGGAATGCCTTTAACAGAGATTTGCAGTGTTTCACAGACAGCGTCCCTGGGTCTCTGAGATTCTTGTATCTCTCCAGCAGATCAGACACTCTGGAAGCCGAGACTCCCTCATAGGGACCAGCTGGGAGAGGCATGTGCGCAAGCCAGACTCCGAGTGGGTGTGAATTCCTCAGTTCCCAAAAGGAGCAATTCTGTCTGTTGGGCTGTCCGTGCCAATGCTTACCCTGGCAACTTTCTTGGAAGTGAAGTCTGGCATGCTGCAGGGGAAATATTTCCGTGTTTCCCATCCTTCTGCACTTGGAGGGATATGCCACTCAGCCGCTGTGTTAAAGCTGCTACTGAAAGCAGCCGTCCACACCGCAAGTGACAGCCTAACACGTGCTGGCACATTCACCCCTCTCTCTTATCCTCCAAATCCCGATGCAGAAAGTCGAGGTGGGTGAGGGCTCCAGCTTTCAGCCTCCACTTTCCCTGGGGTGTTCCTAGAACCTTAGTTTGTGTGGCAGGGGCTGGGGCGTGGGGAGGAGGCTCCCTGGTCAAATGGGCCCAAGGCATAATGGATTAAACAAAAATAAAAAGGTTTATGGCAGGACTTACATAACGTTTAATGTGCTAAAGGGCTAATGGGTATGAGAGAAGAGGAATTAGGGGTATTGGTGTTTTTCCAAAGTAATTTGACCACAGAATTTTTTTTTCTTGGAACTTTACCACAGAGTTGTATTCAAAGGAACATCCTTTTTTTAAGAAGTTAAAATTCATTTTTTAAGATATATGGATCATTTTTAAAGTCTTTTTTGAATTTGCTACAACATTGTCCCAGTTTATGTTTTGGTGTTTTGACTGTGAGGCTTACAGGATCTTAGCTCCCCGACCAGGGATCAAACCCACAATCCCTGCATTGAGGGTGAGGTCCTGACCTCTGGACCACCCAGGGAAGTCAGTCCCAGAACATCATTTTTTAACATGCAAACCCTCCTTGATTCTTCCTTGTCCTTCTTTCTACAAGCAAAACTCAATCTTCCTTGCTTTTTTGTTGTTTAGAAGCAGAGGTCCTGGGTATGTCTAGTGAACTAGGGTGGGCTCTGTTAAAGATTTCTGTGCAAGAGAAATGAGTGGCCTCTGGGAGGGAAGAAGGAATATGAATCTTAGGGAAGAAAAAATACTCAGGACAAGCTTGACCCAGTGGCAGAGCCTGAGTCAGCAGAGGAAGGTGCAAAATAGAGCCTGGAGGGATCTCTTTATCTGGCTTTGTCCACTGTGCACCATTGAACACCAGCCTTAGAACCAAGGAGGACAGCAGGGCTGGAAGTAAGCACTCTGGTGAGCATTACTTAAGCAGCACTGCTCTGGGGCCTCTCATAGAATTTAATGCACAGAAAGGAAGGGGGCTTTCTCTCCTATTTTGTAGCAGGACCCTGTTTGACTCTGGTGTGTACCTCCTCTGGGCCAGAGGGAGCCGTATCCAGGGGAAGAATTTGGGGGGACCAGGAAAAAGTGGCAGATGGCGTGTGTTGACTGACAGGAGAGCTGGTCTCTTTGCTTGTACACTTGCATGCTTCTGGAGGTCTCAGGGATCCTATGGGCACAATCCTGCAGAAGTAAATGGGGACAAAAGATATTTGTACATTATTTGCAAGGAAATTCGATTTGTGCTACTAGGCAGGTGAGGCTTGAAGAATAATTAGTTAGGATATTCATCTTTCAGCTTTAATAGAGACCTAAGTAAGAGTGTCATTTAAAAATAGAAAGTATGGTGTGAGCTAAGTTGTTTGAGTAGTGTCCGACCTTTTGTGATCCTGTGGGAGATTCTCCCGGCAAGAATATTGGAGTGGATTGCCATGCCCTCCTCCAGGGGATCTTCCCAACCCAGGGATTGAACCCACGTCTCTTACAGTCTCCTGCACTGACAGCTGGGTTCTTTACCACTAGCGCCACCTGGGAATTCCAGAAAGTATTAATATTTTGGAAATTTTTGTCTCTTCTGCAGAATTTCAAACCAACTGTGGGCTCAGGAGGTGGCTCTTCTCTCAAGGTGTCCCAGGGGCCCAGGTCTCTTCTCTCTGGTTGCTTCACCATCCCCTAGGGTCTCTCCCTGGGTCAAGGGATCAAAGCTAGCTCAGTGTCACCTCTCCATCCCACCAATAAGGCAGAGAAAGAAGTGGAAGATAAGCAATTTCCTTTTAAAAAGTTAATTTTGAAAAATTTCTAACATACATAAAGTAGAAAAACTTAACTATATATATTGTTCAGTCACTCAGTCATGTCAGACTCTTTGTGACCCCATGGACTGCAGGCTCCCCTGTCCTTCACCATCTCCCAAAGTTTGCTCAAACTCATGTCCATTGAGTAAGTGATGCCATCCAATTACCTTGTCCTCTGTCATCCCCTTCTCCTCCTGCCTTCAATCTTTCCCAGCATCAGAGTCTTCTTTTCCAAAGAGTTGGCTCTTTGCATCAGGTGGCCAAAGCATTGGAGTTTCAGCTTCAGCATCAGTCCTTCCAATGAATATTCACAATTGATTTCCTTTAGGATTGACTGGCTTGATCAACTTGCAGTCCAAGGGACTCTCAAGAGTCTCCACCAGCACAGTTTAAAAGCATCAGTTCTTTAGTCCTCAGCCTTCTTTAGGGTCCAACTCTCACAAGCATATATGACTACTGGAAAAACCATAGCTTTGACTAGATGGGCCTTTGTCAACAAAGTAATGTCTCTGCTTTTTAACAGGAGAGTTAAAAAGTTGAAGAGTTCTCTAGTCTTTCCCATTCTATTGTTTTTCTCTATTTCTTTGCACTGAGCACTTAAGAAAGGCTTTCTTATCTCTCCTTGCTATTCTTTGGAACTCTGCATTGGGATGGACATATCTTTCCTTTTCTCCTTTGCCTTTTGCTTCTCTTCCTTTCTCAGCTATTTGTAAGGCCTCCTCAGACAACCATTTTGTCTTTTTGCATCTACTTCACTCAGATTGAACAATTATGAAGACTTTAACAGCATCCTTGTAAAGATGGATCTGAAAGTTGCACATATCACTTCTCCTTACATCCCACTGGGAAGAATTTTGGCATGTGGCTACATTGACCTGCAGAAAACCTGGAGATGAGGATTATGCCTGGATCCATGCATACTGCTAAATAAAAGAAAGGGAGATACCTTAATGGCTGATAACCCTATCAAGTGCCACAAAGATAAAATTGACTTATGTGTGCCCCCTGAAGCAAGATTTCAGGATTAGAATTCTTTTCCATCAACAGGCCCAGGGTAGGAGGTTGTGTGACTTTGGACCTCAATTTAGGCTCAGCTATATCAGTAGAGATCAATGCATATACTCTTCTGAGTGGGCGGCCAATATTTTAGAAACACTATTTGGATATATTGGATAACTGGAAGTTAGACATTCTTAAGCAGAAAGCAAGAAAGCTGAAAGCTAAGTGGGGTCATATTTCTGGGCAAGTTTTAGGTCATCTGCTCTTTAGAATTTGGGTCTGTTTCCTAGTCCATGGAGTAGAATGGTTGATGATGGTCTTACCTTTGAAGAGAAGGTTCTATTGAAATCTTTTGAGACGCTATCACAATAGTGTGGGAATTAGGTCAAAGAAATGGTTGTGGCTGGTATTGTTTAGGATGCGTTATGGACTAAACGTTTTTGTCTCCACCCCTCCATTCGTACATTGAAGTCCTAACCCTCAGTGTGATGGTATCTGGAGATGGAGCCTGTGGGGAGTAATTAAGGTTACATGAGATCATAAAAATGGGGACTCTCATAATGGGATTAGAGCCCTTAGAAGAAGAGACCCCCGAGAGCATGCTACACCCCTGTCCGCCACCCCCACCCCCAACTCTCTGCCATGTGTGGCTGAGAAGGCAGCCGTCTGCAAGGCAGGAAGAGAGCCCTCACCAGGAGCTGAATCAGCCAGCACCTTGATCTTGGACTTCTCAGCCTCCAGAACTGTGAAAAAACTAATTTTTGTTGTTCAAGTCACCCAGTCTATGGTATTTTGTTATGGAAGCCTGAGCTGACTAATGTAGGATGCTTAGGTTACAATGATAAAAACTTGAAGTGGCTTCTGCAATAAAAAAATGTGTTGGTTCGTGTGTCGATGTAGCAGTAATCATTCCAGGCCTTGAACTCCAAGCAGGGCAGCATCCATACACAGAGACTGGCTTTCCTCCAGCCATCTCCTAAAAGCAAGGACACACTTTTCCTGGATGCCTATATAACTTGTTGGCCTCAATGAGACCCCATGTCTATTCTTGTACTGGTTCTTGAGGCCAGGAGAATGCCATGATCTGATTACGTTAGATGACAGCTCCTAGACCAGAGGGCAAAGGATTCCACTGGCAATTGGCTTGGACTGTTCAGAATCCAACCCTAGAGCAAGAATCAGCTCCTCAGCCACTACACTGTGCACAGTGGGGAGGGGAATAGTGGTGTTCAAGAGAGAATGAAAGTGCTTACTTCATAATCCTTTGATTTTACTTTATTAAAAGGATTTAATAATCTAACCCAGAAAAAAACTTAAGCCAATATCCTATAAACACCATCATTAAAATCTTCATCCCCAGATCTGTAAATTATTCTTTATTGCAAAGAGGATAATATATCATAATGATATTGCTAGTGAATCACCAAAATGAATGTTACAAAAGTCTTAATGCTCAGCTATTGGCTGACAAAGGAAAACATGAATTTAGCAAAAAATATTATGCATGCCTTTGACAAGTTATGGTTTATTCCTTGCCAACAGATTTTTCTTCCTCCTGAAATGAACTCATTTGTGCAAGGATTTTGCTGCCTTGTTTAAGAACTATCCAAGGTTTGTAATATCTAAATATCATAGAACAATAGGATGAATGCATCTTGATTGCTATAGCAATTTGTACAAACCAAGGGAAAAAATTACTGATGGGACAGATACTGCAGGTGAGTAAGTAAGTCTTGGGGTACCTTGAAGACTTTCAGAGGGATATTAGCTTTCCATGGTCATTAAATAGATAACATTTCACTTTCTGCATCCTAGAAATTAGAAAATGGAGGCAGGCAGGGGGAGATGAAGGTACAGGCTTTGTTGCTTGCTAGCTTGTGACTTTAGGCAAGTTGCTTAAGCACCATGGGTCTTGGTCTCTTCCTCTATAACATGGGAGGGATCATCTCTACTTCTGAAGGTTTTGGGAAGATAAAAGGTGATGCGCGTAGCTTAGCACAGTATTTGGAACTCGGTGTTTAATGTGAAAGCTCTTATTAAAATGCCCAGGGTATTCCAGAGACCTCTAGATGCTCCAGGAAGCAGAAGGGGAGCATTCTTTTAGGGGACTCTTGGCTTGCTTGATCAATTAGCTCTTCGTTGGCTCTATCAAGGGCTTCCCACGTGGCACAGTGAAAGAATCTGCCTGGCATTGCAGGAGATGCAAGAGACTCAGGTTTGATCCTTGGGTCAGAATCATCCCCTGGAGTAGGAAATGGCAACCCACTCCAGTATTCTTGCCTGGAGAATCCCATGGACAGAGGAGCCTGGAGGGCTACAGTTCATGGAATCACACCATCTACAGGGACACGACTGAGCAAGCACAGATGGACTCTATCAAGCCAGAGACTGAGTTAGTGATCTCTCTTCTATCCACAGTGACTATAAATCGGGAAGTGTCTTGAGCCTGAGTTTTTTATGTAGAGTCATTAGATGGACCAGAGTTTTCTGTTAAACATAGCAGCACTTGATCAAAAAGGAGAACTAGTGCTGAAACAGAAAAGCCTGTTGTCTGATATGATCTTTCTGGGTTTGTTGTCTTTAGTCTCCTTCATGGTTCCTCAGCTGACAGAATGGAAGACTGCACATGAAAAATCCTTTTTCATTTTGTTCTTTTAAAAATTTTCAGCTGTCTAAAAATTATTTTTGAAAATGCACTGTACACTGCGAAAAATTAAGCAATATGAAGTAAATGAAAATCTCTCCATGATGAAGATTCCTTTGAAGACTGGTTCATATCATTCTTCTAGAACTTTTAAGCAAATGTAGATATACTGAAACTATGTAGATTTCAATATAAATGGGAAATACTCTATGTACGAGGTTAAAAAGCAAGAGAAAAAGAGAGGAGGAGAGAAGAAACTGTGCTATTCTATGAAGTACTTCTTTTCTACTTGATGAACACCATTCAGTATTAATGTTTTAAAGGCCTATCTTTTTTTAACAGAAAGCTCTTAGATTTTGGTTGTTTCCAACACTTCATTATTAAGAAAAAGAAAGGCGTGGACATCTCTGGTACAACATTGTTTTGAAGTAGCTTGTCAAATATTTGAAAATATAAGGTAAATCTTTGAAGAAAGCCTCCATTTCTCTGTATCAAATGTTAGGACAGATTGTGGACAAATGACCAAGCTGATGTGGGTAAAGCAAGTCAAGCTGCTTGAGCTTAGCTGAAATCCTAACCAAGCCTCTGGCCTTGCTGGTCAAAAGGTCATCTTTGCAGGCAAGAGAGATCTTGTCCGATGTACTGGGGCTCCCAAAGATTCTGGAAATTACTATCACCTGGGTCATTTCCAGAACCACCTGGTCAATCCTTCTTTACTGGGCTCAGTCCACCAAGTACGTCAAAATGGACTTGAACAGACCAGACTTTCTTCTGTCTCCCAGAGGTTTTATACAACTACACAATAGGAGGCTGCTGTGGTGAGTTTTGGAGCAATTTATTCTTTTTGATATCAGCATGTTAATTTATACCTCTATTTATCTGTGTCTCTATCGTCTCCCTCTCTCTGATATATACACACACATACAGGGACATAGAGTACCTTTCCAATTTTTTTCTGAGCTTCCTGCCATTTCAGAAATATCATTGACTAAAGATATTACCCTAAGTCAAAAAGTACTCCCCAGTGTACTATTCCTCCATATTGATTAAGGAATTTCCATGGTAGTCCTTCTAAGAGCAAAGCCTCGGCTCTCACAGCGTACTATGAAAAACATATTATTTCCTTCTGGTACATTAATTTTTGGATTACTCTGGGGGACAAAACACCACCAAAGTAGTGGTTTGGCTATAAACTCCCTTGACATCTGGCCAAACTTCTAAATAATAAGGATGTAATTACTTTCGAGCTCTCACCACTGAGATTTTCTGGCTACTTCTTACATAAATGAGAAAGTTAGCATTGATATTTTTGTGGTAATAAAACCACAACTTTCATAATATTTACCAAGCCGCAATCAGATAAGAGCTCATTTTGGGGGCATCAGGGATAATATTTAACATGGTCAATTAGGGAGTGGTGAGTGTTGCCAGAAGTGAAGTGACTTTTTAGAGGACTTATGGGATTTCAGCTTCTCTTGGGATGCTAGAAGGAGAAGACAATGGCACCCCACTCCAGTACTCTTGCCTGGAAAATCCCATGGACGGAGGAGCCTGGTGGGCTGCAGTCCATGGAGTTGCTAAGAGTCAGTCCGACGCGACTGAGCGACTTCACTTTCACTTTTCACTTTCATGCATTGGAGAAGGAAATGGCAACCCACTCCAGTGTTCTTACCTGGAGAATCCCAGGGATGGGGAGCCTGGTGGGCTGCCATCTATGGGGTTGCATGGAGTCGAACACGACTGAAGCGACTTAGCAGCAGCAGCAGGATGCTAGAAAAGGCGTGGAGACAGCTTCAAGGTCCTGCCACTCACAACTTTCGTAAGCTAGTGTCTGAGACATTGCTTAAGGTGAGCAGAAAGTTCAGGGTGAGCTTGTGGTGGTGAATTTGGGTTTCTTTCAGCTCTTCCTTTCTGTGTTTTCAGAAATGTGACCGCCCTCCCATGGAGTGTTCTTCTCTAGGACTGTGTTTTTCAGACACTCTCCTCTAGTGGCAGTAAGAGTAATGGTTGCGTGCGCGTGAAGTCCCTTCAGTCATGTCCAGCTCTTTGCGACCCTGTGGACTGTAGCTCATCAGGCTCCTCTGTCCATGGGATTCTGCATGCAAGAATATTGGAGTGGGTTGCCATGCCTTCCTCCAGGGGATCTTCCTGACCCAGGGATCAAACCCACGTCTCTTATGTCTCCTGCATTGGCAGGTGAGTTCTCTACCACTAGTGTTACCTGGGAAGGCCCACAGTAATGGTTACCATTGGTTGAATCCCTACAACATCTCAGGTGCTGTGCAGAGCACTTTACACCAAAATTTTCATATTTAATCATTCTTAAGCCAAATCAGAGGCTTCTCAGGTGGCACTAATGGTTAAGAATCTGCCTGCAATGCAGAAGACACAGGAGATGGTGAGTTCGATCCCTGGGATGGGAAGATCCCTAGAGGAGGAAATGGCAACCCACTCCAGTATTTTTGCCTGGAGAATCCCATGGACAGAGAAGCCTGGTGGGCTACAGTCTACGGGATTGCAAAGAGTCAGATACGACTGAGCATGCATGCACACAAGCCCAATGAAGTGTTAATATCATTATCCCCACTGAAAGATGTGGAGACAGGCTCATACAGATGATCCGGAGTGACATGTTAGTCTGTGACAAAGTTGAGTTACCTGCTACTGTCTGAGATAAAGGTAATGCCTTTGACCACTACACCTCCCCACTGCCATCTCCCCACCCTGTTTTTGATTGCCTTGTAGCCGTCCAGGAGGGTATATTGCACAGTAGAGGTCATCAGCATTAGCTGTGGCATGAAATCAACTGGGAAACTTGGAATAAAAAACAGATTTGGGGGCCCATGTCCAGACCTTCCCACTGGTGCTGAATCACTGGCATTTTCAAAGCTCCTCAAGTGACACATATGTGTAGCCAGGGCTGAAAGGCAATGCTCCTTAAGTTGACTTGATCTGTGATTTCTCTGTTGTTGGAAATGCAGGGCTGCACTGATGTTCCAACCAAGCTGCTAATAATTAAAAACAAAGCAGGGTCTGGCCATCGTACAAGGGCCAATTTCCATGTTCATAAACTTTTCACTGGCACTCAGTTGAAAGCAAACATCAATCGCTTTACATATGACCTCTGGTGAGGGTAAGGTGGGCCAATAGATGGGTGGAAGCTGGTATTCAGGATCCCAAATGTGAGCACCCCAAACCCTGGATGTGCACAGAATGTTTCAGGTCACTGGTCCATGTGTGCCTGAATGAGTACTTAATTTCCTTTTTCAGACCTCAGTAATTTCTAGCAGAGTGCATAGAGTTCATGACACAAACACATCTGGATTTGGGGGTGTGGATCTGAAATATTTGCCGGCCAATATGTTGGGAGCAGCTGTTGCCTTGGCAGCCGGGGAGGCTGGGGGTGATCTCATTGGAGGCCCCACCTGGGGCTTCACTTGCCATCACACAGCTTCCCCTGCTGATTTCAGCTGCGCTTCCAAGCTGGGTGCTCCCTCTCCTGCCCAAAGGCATGTTGTAGCCTTCTCCCTCGCGATGAGGGGTGCCCAGAGCCTTGACACTGCTGCATCTCATGCAGAAAATGCCAAGAGGGTGGAAATCCTTCACTTCTTAAAGGAGACGGGGTCACCAATTGAGGCTGGTCTGTGCCAGATTCCATGACCGCCCAGAAAGGCAATCCTGAAACCCAGCAGTGAGAGGCAGGCCCTCCTTCTTCAGCCTGGCGTGGAGGATGGATCAAGGGCCATGGAGCCAAGCAGAGCTGGGTCTGAACACACATTCTACTGCTTTCTAGCCTTTTGACCTTTCTTAGACAAGCCATTTCTCTGAGACTCTGTTTTCTTGCCTGTAAAGTGGAGACATGAAATCTCCTTCACTGGATTGTTTGGAAAATTAGATGAGTGGCTGGCACATATAGCAGGGGCTTTTGCCCCTTTCTTCCCCTCATGCAGCTGCTTCTAGATTGCGTGTGGTCATCTGAGCAAGACCCATTTGTCAAGGTCAAGCTAGCAATTTAGCACCGAGTTCGCAGAATTTCTATATGCCAGGCACTGTAGTACTCATTGCTGTCTGAACTTTCCTGTCTCTGAGCTGTCCCTCATGCTATTCCTTCTGCCTCGAAAACTTTTCTCCCATATTCCCTCCTGCTCTTCTCCAACCAGTTCTGTTCTCACCTTCTCACATTGATTCTCCTGGCTGCATGTCATCTCTCGCCTTCTAGATCACCAAGGTTCTTAGGCCAGAGGCTCTCATATAAGGGACACCCAAAATGGTTAATGCTCTGAGCTTACTGTCCACATCCACAAAATAGAGATAAATATACTATTACCCTTTTCCAAATTGTTTGTGAGGCTTAGATAAGATGTAGGGTGTAAAATATTTAGAACAGTGTTGAACACAGTAGATGCACAACGAACATTAGCTAACAGAAATATAATGAAAATACCTTACAATAAATAGTCATAGTATTACATAATGTGGGCTTCCCCTGGTGGCTCAGCAGTAAAGAATCTACCTGCAATTCAGAAGCCACAGGAGATGAAGGTTCGATCCCAGGGTCTGGGAGATCCCCTGGTTGAGGGCATGGCAACGCACTCCAGATTTCTTGCCTGCAGAATCCCATGGACAGAGGAGCCTGGTGGGCTAGTCCACAGGGTCCCAAAGAGTCAGGCACAACTGAAGCGACTTAGCACACACAGTACATAATGTAACAAATTTTGGCAATAAGAAGAGGAGGGGAAAACACTATGAGGCTGGCAGTTGAAAGAACAAGATTATAAAAATCCAAATGGATTCCCAGTCCCCAGCTTCTTCCGGAAATGTGACTACACTCTTAGAGTTAATGAATTTCTAGAGTAAGTTCTACGTGGAGGGAAGAGGTTTCAGATGCCAAGTTCTATCCACTCCAATTCTCATGCATTGTAACCCTTGGCAAATCTTCTTCACCCAAGAGTTCTGATTTTGGCTCAGCTTTCTAGCAAGGTACCTGTTAATTATGGTAATCGGATCAGGCATTCTTGGGCAGCAGAGAGATACTGGACAAATGTGTGACAGCAATGTTGGTGGCAAGGAGTTTATTGTTTATTATAAGCCAAATAAATGCCATCAGGGGATTGAAGAGGAAGCCCATGTCCACTGTGGGGGAAGCTAAGTTCTGGCAGGGTGGGTGGAGTGGCGACGGCTCCTAAGGAAAACCGGGGAGGATATTGGAACCATAACTATTGCTTCATGGGACGGGGAATCCTGACCCCTCCATTCAAACAGCCCAGTCTCAGCCCATCCTGAGGCCTCTCTCTGGTGACCTTGGAGCATGCATGGGGTCCTGGGATCCAGAGTTCTCTGAGATGTCAAACATCAGTAATTCTTCTGTCTTTGACAGCCCGAGTCACATTCCTTCGTTCAGCATATGATTTGGGATAGGTAGAGCGTGAGTGCTAAGTCGCTTCAGTTGTGTCCAACTCTAGGAGACCCTATGGACTGTAGCCCGCCAACTTCCCCTGCCCATGGGATTCTGCAGGCAAGAATACTGGGGTGGGTTGCTGTGCCCTCCTCCAGGGACCAGCATCTCTTAAGTCTCCTGCCTTGGCAGGTGGGTCCTTTACCATTAGCGCCACCTGGGAGGACTTGAGCAGAAATCTTAGCCTTGCCATTCCCTTGTTCTCTCACTTTGCACCAAGGACCTCTCCTTGCTGACTTCCAGGTTCCTTGACTGTAATGTGGGGATCTTTACATTTACCTTACACTGGTTTTTCAGAGAGAATGGGGAAGCTGTATAATAGAATTGGGTGGGGGAGGCTGTGGTTGGAAAAATAAGGTCTGTCTTAGCAACTAACAAGCTGAGAGCTGATTAGTTCATTTCATTTAATCCTCCCAACCATTCTGTACGTTGATTCCCATTTTACAGATGAGGAAACAATGGCTCAGAGAGGCGAGGTAACCTGTTCTAGGCCTCAGGAGGAGAAAGGGGCCGCACTGAGATTTGAACCCAGGTTTCAAAAACTACTACGCTCTGCCTCCCACCTAAGTACCTAACACATCTGTAGGTTATCTCGTTTCTGAGCACAGCCAATGTAGGCTGCTCTGCTGGGCATGAAGAAACCTTCTTGACTTGCTAAACTCACACTACAAGCCCTGCTTCTTGCCCTTTCTCTTCTCATCTATCCACAGACCCCCAGATGGCCATGGAGGTAGCCAGGTGGCCAAGAGTTTCAGTTAGAGAAAATTCCATTTGCTTCCTATCCAAGATGACAGTGCATTTTCCAGGTAAAGTCAGGTATCCTTAATGCACGAGAGCAGTTGAGAGTGGCCTGGGCGGCCCCTTCATTTCTGAGCCAGTCCCAGCAGAGAGCTTGCCCGTGTTGTTATGTGTCCTTATTCGTTAAGGATTCTCTGTATTGAGATGCAACCTAATTAGGGTTGAGCTCAAAGCCTGTTCTTTCGGGGGCTTAGTTCATAAAAGATTAATGTTCATTTTCCTTGGGTTTTGTTGCAGAATTCAGCTGGAAAAAATCCAGGGTGCACTTCTTCCAAGAGAAGTAGCACTTTGGTGGTTTGTGAAAATCCCTTTTCCCTCATGTCAAAACCTTGTTTTTTTTATGGCCCATTCCCCTCCCTCCACGTGAGCATTTTAGTTTCTGAAGATGTATAAGAGAAAAAAAAAGGGAATTCCATAAACAGAGAAATCTGTTGGCGATATTATTCACAAGGAACACATTTGATTATAGATAATTAAAAAAAAAACAGGTAGCAGATAAAAAGTGCACAATAGAAAACAGTTCTGCTTTCATTCATTTATTCCAGTATTCAGCAAACATTTATTGAGCACCTGTTATATGTCGACAACAAGTATTTCCATCTTGTATTTCATCTAATTTTTCTTTTTATGATTTGCTTGAGCAATTTAACTCCATCATTAGAGCCCTAACAGGAAGAGCTTCCTACATATGAATGGGTAGCTTCTGACAGTCTTCTGCCAAAAGGAAAAACTACCTATTCAGGTTTTTAAAAATTAACTGTATTTTCTGATAAGAAAAGTTAGCCATATGTCAATGGTAAAAAATGCCCAAGCATATGGGTTGATTAAGAAGTAACAACCATTTAAAATCTCAACCCCTGGAGAATTTCTTTGTTAATAGATTGGTGTCTGTTCTTCTAGGTTTATTTTTAAGCAATAAACTATAATAACAATATAATTTTACTTACAAAAATGAGAAACAGACAGTACTTCTGTTCTGCAACTTGTGTTATTCACAAAGTTAATGTAACTTATCCTATCATGGTAATATTTTCACATCAGCCCAGAGAGAACTTTCTTGCTATTTTAGTGTCTGCATAGTATTCCATTGGGTAATTTCCATGTCATTTACCAGCTCCCCATTCAAGATATTTTGGTTGTTTCTCCTTTGCTTTCATCATAGCAATGCTTCAGTAGACTCTTTGTAGCTAAATTTGGGTATTTCTGTGAGTTTTTCTGTGGGTAGATTCTTAGAATTGGAATGTACTGAGTCAAAATGATGAATTACCTTTTTTTCTCAATTTCCAACTTTATGAAATGTCAAGATCCTTCACACACTGAAAAATTTCTCTTCTGTAATCCTTTCCCTCACTCACACTCTTTTATCTAATTCCATTCCTCTCAAAATATTTTTAAAGCAAGACCTAAACGGTAACAAGTGTTTGGGGAAACGGTGCTCTAATTTTGAAAGGAAGAAAAAGTAGAACATAGCCAAATCTGTATTGCTCTGAGCAGCTCTGGCTGCCTGTGAGTAAGCAAAAATAGCCTCTTCTCTTCCCTTGAGTTGAAATCCCGAAAGTTCTCGAGCTGATTGTTCCTCCAGAAGAGGCAAAGTCCAGGTTTGCTTTTCTTTATGTTCTATGGGTGACCTGGGCAGTAGAAAACAATAATAGTCATGGGCATTTGTAGAAGAGAGCATCATTTCAGTATAGTAATTATCATATTGCTGAAGGAAAGCATAGAAGTTTGACTGATTCACTATAACTCAGCAAAGTAATAATATAATCACAGGACACAGCATCTTAGTGAGCTGAGCTGGGTCATTTCTGTGTTGAGTGAGCTTAGGAATAAAATAGTTCTATTCTCAGTTCCCCAATTTGCTGCTGCTGTCACTTCAGCCATGTCTAACTCTGCGACCCCATGGACTGTAGCCCACCAGGCTCCTCTGTCCATGGGATTCTCCAGGCAAGAATACTGGAGTCGGTTGCCACGCCCTCCTCCAGGGCTTCTCCAATTCAACAAATTTATTGACTCTTATCTTCCCCCACAACTTGTATTTTACAAATTTTGACATTTTCCTCTTTGTTAAAACTGAAAACCCATAGCCGGATATGGCATAGAAATGCAAATCTTATTTTGTGGACATGTCTGACGTTTTAACTTCTGCTTTACCTGGGCTATGCTAAATGGGACCCCTGTGTTGCCTCAGTTAAAAGACCACCCCCTCAAAGGTGGCTTTCTCCGAAAGGTTCTGGGACGACTTTGCTGACTCCGTCCAACAGAGGGCAGTACGTTTCTCTCATTGACCTGCTCGTTTGAAAAATACATGGTAAAAACAGAAGACTCAGTATCTTAGAATCCAAACACCTTTCTCTTTATTAAAGTCACTCCCAGCACACTTCTGATAACAATACACCTGTGACTATTTCAAACACAGGATGAGCACAAGGGATTTAAGTATTCCTTGTGCTAGAAATAGTGGATTTGCTTAGGTTCAAATCTATGAATGGAGTAAAAGTGTTTTCTAAATGTCCTGAAGCTGTTCCTTTTTACTACTTTGATTTGCTTAGTTTAGTTAACCTTTTTTTTTTAAGTCTCACTATCCTGGAAGATCAGGAAAGTTGATTTTGAAGAACTTGTAATTATAATCTAATCTCTTTCCAACACTATTCATTATCACTTTTTTTTTTCCCCCAATTTGGATATTTCTTAGGGAGAAGAAAAAAGCCTAGAGACCTGATGAGCCCTGGAGAGGAAGGGAGACAGGAGCAAGCACACCATTTTGTGCAGATGGAAGGGCCTGCCACTCTTGGCAAAAGGAATTTTCCATCAATTACAAACAATCCCACACAGTTTCCCTTAGATGGTCACAATGATTTTCAACATAATGAAGAGCTGGGTCCAGTGCCACCGTCTGATTGTCCAATCACTGTTGGATTGCCAGTTAGACTTTCCATCCTTCAAACTCCACCACAAGGCAAAGAAGAAATAACGTCCCAGAGAAGTGTGGGAGGAGAGGGGGAGAAAAGGCAGAGGAAGGAAACAGGTATTGCCCACGGTTGAACTTTGTCACCTCTGGATCACTCTCTGGAGATGGAAGTCAGCATCCTGAAGGGACTGTGTTGGGTGGCCTGCTCCCTGATAGAGCAGCTGAGATCCAGGCTGGGTTTCTGTTGTTTTCATTCTGGTCTTACTTTGTCTCCCAAGCTTGCCCCTGTGACCAGGGGACTAGGTATTTGCACCCTTGTGGGTTCTCTCTCACCCCTCCCTGGAACCTGAACTGGACCTGTGACTCACTTCTACCAGTAAGATGTGACGGGAATGGCACTGTGCTAATTTCTGGCTTTAAGAAAGCTTGGCAGCTTCCACTTGTATGCTTTTACCATGTAAGAAGTCCAGTTACCCTGCTGGAGAGGGTTCACCTGGAGAGGCCTGGAGGATGTCTTCTCATGGAAAGAGAACCCACAAGAAGGGCAATGAGGTGCCAGACGTGTGAGTGAGAAAGTCATTCCGGCCCAGCTGAGTCTCCACAGAACTCCAGCCCCACTTGCTGTCTGATAGCAACTGCACGAGCAATCCCCAAGCCAGACCAGCAGGAGAACCACCAGGCTGAGTCCAGTTATCTCATAGACTCATGATAATAATGAATGATTTTAAACCATTGTGTTTGGAGTTCTTTGTTACACAGCCTAAGATAACTGAAGCACTACCCCGATTACTTTAGCACTTTCTGCGTGAATGGTGTTGCCATCCTACAAGGCATGGAGTCTGGTTGCATTGGGAACCAGCCTTCCTGCTCTGCTAGCACAAGGAAAGAGCATGAAGGTGGTACCTGTGAGACCGAGAATGGGTTCCCTGCTGTAACTAGGAGACCTTAGGTCTAGATCTTGCTCTAGTGCCAACTAGTTGTGTGACCTTGTGCAAATCAGTTGACTCATTTGAAAAAGGTGATGGTTGTATTATTAGGGAAGCAAATAAGAAGCCACCACTTTTCCCTTCTTTGTCAGTGGCAGACATCATGAATCCACTGCGGCTTTACCGAGCCTAGTCTTGGCCTCAGACTCCTTCTCAACACAGACAGCTGCAGCCTTCTTATCAGAATTAACTCATCAGATGAACCCTGTTTGCTAACCTCTGATTAAATGGTAAGTCTCCTTCTACTGCAGTTGGATAAACGTTAGGTGACTTATGAATAAATTTATGAATAAATTAATGTAATAGTTTATTACAGCCAATTAATTTATTAGTCTTTTGGGATAGCCTCGTGTTTGTTTTTGGGCTCCAGCATCCTCAGCAAAGGATGAATAGAAGCTTTGGTGGTTCTGAGCTTTGCAACCAAAGCCCAACCAAAGGTAAACCCAATAGCGTCCACAGTCATTGAAAATTTTTGATTGATGTCACCTTAGATGAGGGTCATAAACTCAAATGCTGTTGGGAAGTAGACAGGTAAAGGGAAGAATGAAGTGGACCCACCCCATGCAAAGGTGCCAGCCCCTGGGGTCCTCCTGCTGGTGGTTGCCATGGGGGGCTGTGAGTGTCTAGGAGGGTTTGCGTTGGTCTTGTGCGCAGTCTGTCCCCGGCATCCAGAAGAGTGCCTGGTACTGAGATGTTTATTGAAGAAATGAATGAGCCTTCTTCCCTGTGGAAAACCATCAGCAGAATCAGCAAAAAAGAATGAGAGGTGAAGAGCGAGAGGTGGAAGAAGAGACCAAAACAAACTGCAATTCACTGAGCATCTGCTAAGTGCTCAGGTGCTACTGGAGTTTTACCTGCATTATTCCTTCAAACCCTTACAGCAAGCGCATGAGCCAGATTTTACAATCCCTGTATAACAAATGAGAGCTCTGAAGCTCAGAGAGGTTAAGTTTATTGTCCAGGGTCACAGAGCTGGCAAGTGGCTGAGCTGAGGTTTAAACTCAGCTCTGTCTGCCTTTCCCCGTTTCACATTTAGACAGCTCAAAGCTCCTTTTCCAACTTCTCAGGTTTGACTATGTGACCTTGTCATTCAGATTTTTCATCTGTAAAATGAGGATAATAATACTGCCTCCATCATAGGATTGTTGTAAGGACGAAATGAGTTGAAACATGTAGAGTGCTTAGAATAGGGCATAGCATATAGTGGGCAATCAATAAAAAGTTAGCTTTCTGTTCATTTCTGATGTTTTCTTTTTTACTCTACCACTAAACACTGTCCCACATTGATTGTACAAGAAGTTAGGTTGTACTCAAAATAAGTTGCCCAAATCAGAAAACGCTGTCTGTTTGTATATTTTATTTAATGTCCCCCAGCATTTTGTCTCCTGGTCTTGTTGTTGTTATTGTCTTTGTTTGTTTGCAACCTGTTTTTAAAGATCCATCTTAACATAGTCTAGGTGGTCAGAATCACATCTTCTAACAATGAACCAGTGGAGGAAAGTTTTGGCATATGAGATATTTTCAGAAATTAGAAATGGCAATGATCTTGGCGTGAGAATACCTGGCTGGCTGTGTGACCCTAAAAAGGGACACCATTCATCAGAGACTCAGTCTTCTCATCTGTAAAATGAAAACAATAGTTAACTACTTGATACCTCTCTTTGCTGTGACAAGCAGCGGTACCTGGGACTGCACTGTGCCGTGGACAAGTTAGAGGCTAGGCCAGGATGCTGCAGAGTCCCAGAAGCTGGCACAACCCCGGGGCAGGACAGCAGCCTCCGTAAGAAGCCTGAGCATCTGAATAATGAACGTGTTATTTAAATGGAGCTGTGGTCTCGTGGAGCGCTGAGAAATCATTTTCCACACTTCACTATTCTTCTAGTCAATGGGGCTTGACTTGATTATTCTCCCTCGAGGCTTCAGGAGATGTGGGGAATGTTTGAGATTTGTTTAAAAATTAGCTAAATAAAATTTCCCCTCCTCCCCAGCAATAGTTTCTGTGACTGATGGAGCTTTCACTGGATAATGTCTTAGGTGGATGTAAATCTGAGCACAGAAAATACACTTCATATGTCTGTATATGTAAGGTTGTGTATGTATGTGAATAGAATTTTTCATATTTGAGGGGGGTGGAAACAAAACAAAGACCTTGAATAGGAGCTTCTAAACAAGAGTCAGCCTTATCACCCTGATTTCATGGAAGCTGCCAAGTACCCATCCCTCAGATCTCACCCCCATTTGGCAACTGTCTGTCAAATAGACATCCATGCTAGTATTTTTATTATTATGGGTATTCATATAATAACTTGAAAAATTTAAAACAAAGAATAAATTAATTTAAATATATGAATTTAAATAAATGAATATATTAAATAAATGAATTTAAAATAAATTCATTAAAATGTTAAAGATAAAATTTTACATAAAGAAATGACCCTTTATTTTCAGATTCTAAAAGTGCCTTGTGAAAAATTTTAAAATGCAAGAAATAAAAATCACCAGAACTATCCCACTCAAAAATAACATTTCAAGCATTTTCTTTCCATCTCTTTAATGCACTCATAAATACATAGAAATGCATGGGCACAATTGGATCAGGCTGGATATATGATTTTCTGCATTGCTTTCTTCACCTAACATGATATATGCTTCCCTCCCCCCATTGTTGAATAGCTTTCAAAATCATGATTCTTAATGGTTGTGTAATTTCATCAAATGGATGGAGGATGATTTATTTAAACACTCTCTGGTTGTTGGAAATTTAAGTTGAATTGCAGTAACTTTTCAATGAGAGGAGAAAAAAAAACCACGATGCTAGCTATTTACGAGACAACAATGATTTCTTGCCCTGCATGGGCAGCCAGCAATAAAAGTCAGCCAGACAATCTGGTATGTGATGAAAGGTCCAGAAATGGCCAGGAAATGGATGGAGAAACTGTGAGGGATGGAGTGAGTTATTAGTGTTTATTATTTATATGGTACAATAAATATATATAGCTGAGGACCAAGCATTCACTTGTCAGCAACTTGTAACCAGTCAACGGACCCTCAGAGTTTAGACATGATTAAATCCAAAGCAGTACCATTAGGGGATGTGGTGAGTCAGCCATTCCTGATGGAGGGGCTCCTGCTGGACCATCTCAATGCAAGTACATTCCCTTTGCCTTAGGGTGACTTTCATTTCTGAGAAAAATACCTACAGCTTCCTGACAACTTTATTTTTTCTTATTTATTTGCCTGTGCTGAGTCTTAGTTGCAACATGTAGGACCTAGTTCGCTGACCAGGGATCCAACCTGGGCCCCCTGCATTGGGAACGTGGAGTCTTAGCCACTGGGCCACCAGGGAAGTCCCTCCTGACAACTTTAGAGAGAAAGAGAGTATGTGTGGGAAGAAGCAGGGGTGAACTGTTTCCTTTCTATTTTCTGTAGTTTCCCCTCCTGGGATAACAGCTTTCCATGGCCACAACCTGACCCTTGCTTACTTTTTTCTTTTAAATTTAACTTATTTAATTGGAGGATAATTACTTTACAATATTGTAATGGAGGGGACACATGTATACCTATGGCCAAATCATTTTGGTGTATGGCAATCACCCTTGCTTATTATTCTGAGAGTTGAGCAGAGAAGAAAGCTCATGTACATGAGGCAGAAATCATTATTTCCAATTTACAGGTAAAGAAAGTCAAAAGTGACTCAATCAAGATTGCTCTTTGCAAATGACCCACTAGGACTAAACTCAAGACCACACTCCAGCTGTCACCTCAGGACAGCATTTGTGAATGAATATCTTCCAGATTCTGCTTCCCTTTCTTGTCTGTACTTATTTGGAAGTAAAAAATCTCTTTGGTGAAGTAGGAAGTGGGAATTGGAGAAAGAAACTTTCTCATTCTTACAAATGGGGCTTCCCGTCAACTCTCTCCTGCCAACACTCTTGATCCCTCTTCCCTGCATTTTTTTCTTAAAGCACATATCCCATATAACTGACACAGTTTAGATTTCACTTAGAAACCAAAATGTCTCCCCATCAAAAGTAAGCTCCACTAGAAATAAGTCTTTTCAAAACAGGGTGGAGACAGTAGAATAGAATGGTAATAGCTATGATTTTTTGAGCAGCCACTATGTGTCAAAAGGGATTCCCTGGTAGCTCAGCTGGTAAAGAATCCTCCTGCAAGGCAGGAGACCCCAGTTCAATTCCTGGGTCAGGAAGATCCACTGGAGAAGGGATAGACTATCCACTCCAGGATTCTTTGGCTTCTCTGGTGGCTCAGCTGTTAAAGAATCCACCTGCAATGCAGGAAACCTGGATTCGATCCCTGGGTTGGGAAGGTCCCCTGGAGAAGGGAATGGCTACGCACTCCAGTTTTCTGGCCTGGAGAATCCCATGGACTATACAGCTATACAGTCCATGGGGTTGCAAAGAGTCAGACATAACTGAGTGACTTTCACTTTCACTTTTCTTTATGTGTCAAAAACTTTTCAGATCTTAACTTCAACTTTTGGAATACCTTGGAGGAGGTAAGTATCTTTACCACATTTTTACAGGTGAAGAAAACCACAGCTCGGAAGGGTGACCAGAGAACCTCAGGGTCACAGAGCCCGTACGGAGCTGGGCTGTGAACCAAGAGAGCATGCGTCCAAAGCTGTTTCCCCTTATGTTGCGCTGGCCTTATAGCATTGTGGAGGGATAGCTGGGTCACTCTGGCATCCAGCTAGGTCTCTCCGCTCGGGTCTAGGTGATGAGTTGAGGGTGGGGAGCGGGTCCTAGTTTCCAGGCTTTCAGGAAGAGCTCCTCATCCCCCAGGCTTCTCGGTCACTATTTCCTCCCAGCTGGTAAATCCCTTGGCTATTTGTCCCTTTAAGGCACAGACTCACGCACTGTTGAAGTTACTTAAGAATGGACTTGTCTGATTCTGCTCTGGGGGCCGAGAGCCAGAGAGCCCTTGGTAGTCCTGAAAGGAGCTCATTGAAAACACTGGGCAACATGGAAGTCAAATTTCCACCTCTTCTACATGGCCCTCTGAACTGGAAACAAGTCTGTGATGCAAACGTATTCCAAGGTAGAGATTTTTTGCAAAATGGCTAGAGCAACTGAAGCTGTACAGTTTCTCCAGAGGCGTGAGATGTACACATAATATATGCATAATTAACTCAGCGGCAGGCAGTTCCTTGGGGAGCTCTAACTGGATCACTCCCCCCACCCTTTACCAGCTCCTTTGACTTCGTTGATAAATGTCTTGAATTCTCCCTTTCCTTTTTATTAAATTGCACCCGAAGACTTTCAGCAAACAAAATCTTACTTTGCAATCCAATATGCACATCAAAGCAAGCTGGAAATACTTGGGCAGGGGGTGGAAGTCTCTCCAGTAGGCAGCCCAGTCTTGCTTTATCCTTCATGTCTTCGTCTCACCAGATCTCCAGAAAACCCTGGGAACACTGCCATAAATCATCTGAGCCTGGAAAAGATGCCTTCTAACAGCCCAGAAGTGGCTCAAGGGGACCTCACAGGTCTCAATCTCTGTTATGGGCAGTGAAAAAACTGCTGGGTAAATTCAGATGGCAGCAGTTGTGACGCTGCAAAGTTATACAGTCCCTGTGTCTCAGGCTATCTGAAATGCCAGCAGCAATTTTACTGGGTGAACTGCAAGGGGCAGAGGGGCACCAGAAGGGGACATATTATCTGAATATGGAATTGGTAGTTTCTCCATGACACGGCTCTCAATTTTTTATTCTATTTCGCCATGAACTTCATAAAGTTTATATTGACTCAGAGAAGAAAACATCCGGGATTAAATCTTATAATTTAACAGCTGATTGTATTCACTCATTTCCACTAGGAATTCTGTTGAGTGCTACAATGTGCCAAGTCCTGTTCTAGACCCAGGAGCAGGTGTGTGTGCTGTGTGCGCAGGCATGTCAGACTCTTTGGGACCCCATGCACGACATGGGGCTCTTCCAGGCTCCCTCCAGGCTCCTCTGTCCATGGGCTTTTCCTGGCAAGAATACTGGAGTGTGTTGTCATTTCCTCCTCCAGGGATCAAACTCTCCTGTGTCTCCTACACTGGCAGATTCTTTACCACTGTGACACAGGAGAAATAATAGCAAACAAGACAGATGAAAATCATGTAAGTTTTATAGATCAATCTTATTTCTGACAATTACAAACAATATTTTTCCTCTGGGTAGTTGGGGTGCATGTCCCCCAATACCTTCCCCCAGGTAAATGCTCAAAATTTGACTTCTTTCCTCCTAGGAGGGTATTTTTTTGCCCTGAACTTCTTTATGCCAACAAATTGGTTATTTTAAACTGCTCTTTAAAAGAAGGGATATATTCAGATCTGTTGCGCTACTTGTAACACAAATTTAAAACAGTTTATGATCAAATAGCATTTTTTAATTTGTCTTGATTCATGTGAAAGTAATTTGGATTCACATTAGTATTCTGGAAACTGATCATTAACACTTTTTAACTGATTTTGTAAACACATTTTGCTTCCAAAATAAACATAAACAGACCAGGAGAATGCTCAATGTAGCTGAGGCATGAAGATACACACACATTAAGGGGAAGGGTAGGATCCCCAGCGTAAAATGGTGAAGGCATTGAGAGTCATTTCATCACCAGCTCGCTTCATGAAAAATCTGTAAGAAAAATGTGAATAATTTCATATTTGCCCGATGGGGGGATTTCAAGCTGCAGAGTTGTTTGTGTGTCTATCACGGATCATTGCATATAATTAAGATGGGGTGGGAGGTGGGGACTGACTAATGTTTGATAAGGCAGGAGAGGAACAACATGTGGCAGGAATGAGCAAAGTGTTGAGGCTTCTCCAAACTCAGTCAGGGTGGGAGATTCGGAGTTACACCGTCGGAAAGGTGTGATGGTCCAGTCCTCCTCATATCAATGATAGGATCCCCTCACCAGCATCCCCAGCCTCTGCCTCACGACCTCTAGGTCAGCTCGGCTCACCTTCCCATGACATCCCATTAACTTATGAGCTTTAGTCCCAGGCAATTTTTCATTTATAGATGAACCTTCCGAATGAGCTAAAAACAATTGTAATGTCTACTGATCCAATGGGAATCTAACCCATAATCCGCCCAGAAGGACTCTTGTACCCCCTTTTCTTTCTCCTAGTCACTCACATTTCATGCTCTCTTAGACAGCCTTCCTCCAAACATTCCCAAAATGCCTCCAACCAAAATGCACTAACTCCGGAACTTCTGGCACTTTTCTGCCTCGTGTTCTTGCACTAGATTTTGTATGCAAACATATGAAATGACCCCGGAGACCTCCTGGAGGGCAGGAGGGGAAAGAAACACCTTAAGTAAGACCAGAGCAATCTGTCAAGCTTGTTACATTGAACTGCAATATGACAGCATAGCCTCTGAGTTGACAGAGCATGTGTGGTTTAGGAACATGGTTGGGAGTCCCGTAGACTTGTGTTTCCATCCCAGACCTGCTACTGGGTGAGATTTTTCATCTTTCTGAACCTCATGTTCCAAGTCTGCAAAACTGGGAGAAGAACATTTATTTCCTATGGCTGCTGAACAGATGATGTGTATATCAAGAATATGGCATAGTATATGTTCAATAAATGAATGGTTGCAACTGTTCTTACTACTCTAGTTTTGCCTCTAAATGTCCCAACGTCTCCTAGTGCTGGGAATTTTCTAAGCTTCTGCTTCCTCGGTATTGATCCAATTCAGTAAACATGGACAGAGCACCTGCCAGGAACCATGCAGGAAGGAGCTGAGAAGTGAAGGTGGAGGTGACAAGGACAAGGTCTTTGTTATGAGAAGCATTAACAATCCCTTGTTACTTCTTACAGAATTCGTGGAAATTAACCAGTAAACTAACGTCTGCATTGACTTAAGAAAAGGAAAATACTCTGCTTTAAGATCGGCCCAGTTGTTCTGGGTCTCTGTTGGTTTGACTCTATGCTGTCTTGTGCTCAGTCACTCAGTCGTGTCCGACACTTTGCAACCCCATGGACTGCAGCCCCCCAGGCTCCTCTGTCCATGGGGATTCTCAAGGCAACAATACTGGAGTGGGTTGCCATGCCCTCCTCCAGGGGCTCTTCCAGACCCGGGCATCGAACCCAGGTCTCCTGCATGGCAGGTGGATTCTTATCGTCTGAGCCAGAGGGAAGCCCATTGGTTTCACTAAGCTGTGAATGGGTCACTGATCTCTTGAAGCCTCAATGTCCTCATCCATGAAATGGGATTCCTATAACTTGGCTCGCCTGCACGTCTAAGACTCTGTGAGGGGGAAAATAGGAGTGAACATGAGTTGGAACTAAAAAGTGCCATGCAAATCTAGGAATATTGCTATTCCTAGTCCTGCCTGGTGTGAGTGAGCTTGGAGCCCCCAGTTTTCCCCAGTCTCCCTCAACAAGTTGAAAAGGTAGAGCCTGGGGGATGCTCCAAGCTTAGCAACCCTCCACTAGCCCCCCAAACCCTTTTTTTGCACTGGCCCCCAACTAGCC
This sequence comes from Cervus canadensis, assembly GCF_019320065.1. Lineage (NCBI taxonomy): Eukaryota > Metazoa > Chordata > Mammalia > Artiodactyla > Cervidae > Cervus > Cervus canadensis. The sequence continues at coordinate 57,471,252 of NC_057396.1, read as the reverse complement.
AGGAGAGCCACAGTGTCCTCAGCCATCCACCTGCAAGAGTCAGGACTTAGGTTTCAGGGGACAAAGACACAAATTAAACTTTCTTGAGAGAAAAATAGAAATGCACTGGCTCATGACATCCGAGAGAGCTGTAGGATGTTCATAATCACAGGGTGGCTCAGAATATAATTTTAGGAAACGGGCCTTCAAACCATGTAGTTTCTGGAAAGGAGGGTCAGTCATGCTTCTCTGGCCACAGTGATTGGTCCAAGATGGACACTGTAACTGATGCTGACTGCTGCTGTCTATTCTGCACACGGGGTTTCCTGAGCAGCCTTCAACCAATGAGGGGCAGGAGTTGTTGCGTAAATACAAAAAATTTCCTCACCCTCAGTGATTGTGTACTGGGGCTAAATCTAGGTACCAAATTTAAAGGAGTGACACAATACTCAGGTTTTGATGCAATGTTTTTGAAAAATCAAAATTAATGCAAAAATTTCATGGTGTCCAAAATATCAACATTTCAAATAAGGACAGCACTGATTTTTTTCCTTCTGCCTCAGCTCCTAATCTGATTCAGCGGGGCATTGGTGTGTATCTCTCAATAGCTTCTTTGCGAAGTCAGTGGAATACAGAAGCAAAAGTAGTTTCAAACAGTCTGAGCTGTCCACCTTACCAGGCTTCTAACTGGACCAACACGTGGTTTACCCTAGCTCAGGGGCCCGCCCCCAGGAGTGCTGTCCAGAACTCTCCGGGAGGGACAAGGCAGGGATCAGTAGACTAGGACACGTGGGCTTTTCAGTCTTTGACGTCCTTGGAAAAGCAGTCACTGTGAACGATGTAAGCCAATCACCAGGACAGATAACCCTCAGGAGAATGAAGGTCATTTCAACTAACAAATCACTTGTCCCATAACAGAGGACACAAACAACAGATCAATACACAAATACGGTAGGTTCCTATGAGAGGGCTTTAGGTCTACTCTCTCTCACCTCTTCTTTACACCTGTGGGTCCTCTTTGCCAGGCAACTGAACAACACAAAGCAAGTAGCATACAGGAGAATGGCTTCTTCTTAAGTCCACTCCAAAGACAGAGAACCATCTAGAGATTAGCTCCTTTTTTTGTGGGGAGAATCTGATCCCTGTACCATTATACACCAAGCTTGGGGGAAGCCAAACCCACAATCAGAATGTAATTGAAGTATGTTACCTATAATAGGTTCAGATGTTTGTGATCTTCAGCACTTTATGAATTCTGCAGCAGATGGGCGAGGGCCAGGTAGCAGGCAAGAACAGACTGCGTAAGGCAGGCTGGCGCTCTGACAAGGGCAGCCCCAGCTGTGGTTCGGGTGTTATTCAGCACGCCCACCCACTGCACCAGCAGTCTGCCTTCACGAGCTCACGGCCACGGCCGCCTTAATGAAGAGTGGAGGTAAGCATGAATGCCGGCTTTCCAGGGCTCACAACATTTGAGAAACCCAGAAGGATCTGCATGATGGAAATGGTGCCAAGTTCTTTCGCCTCTTGCTTTTCAACAAAAAGAGGGAGAAGGAGAGAGAAGAGAGAGGGAACCTGGCAATAAAATGTGCACCTAAACACTTTTCAATTTTCTTGGGCTTTTATTAATAAAGCCCCCCTCCCCCAACATTCTGTGCTAGAAGAGGGAAAGCAGAGAGTAACAGCTAACAAAAGGAATCCTGAATGGATTCAAGAATTTAGGTGAGCTGGTGTAAGGCACAGGACTCGGGAATTGGAGTTTCAAACCCTTGTCTGTCAGTTTCCCATTGTATAATTTCTGGCCAGGTTCTTAACCCACCCAGCTTTCTGTTTCTTCATCTGTCAAATGACCCAAATGAGGTATGTTTCACGAAGTGTTTGGTTGCATCATTAAATGATATAATGTATTAATAACCAATATTTATTAAGCACTTACTGTGGGTCAGATTTGTATGTATTAACTCTTTCAAATCTTCCTGACAACTCTGTGTGATAGTTCTTGTTAGCACTCTCACTTATAGATGATAAAACTCTTACCTGCAATGCCAAACTCCTAAAAACAAAAAGTTCTTATAACTCATTTGACAACAGAACTGGACCTAATCTGATTTATTTAGCATCAAAAACTCACCTGAACTAATGTGAAATTATGTATAGTTTTTATTTGTCCCACATCATGTATATATTATGCATTTTCAGAGCAAAATATAGCCATGCATGTGAGTTAAGTTGCTCCAGTCGTGTCTGACTCTTTGAGATCCCATGGACTGTAGTACACTAGGCTCCTCTGTCCACAGGATTCTCCAGACAAGAATACTGGAGTGGATTGCCATGTCCTCCTCCAGAGGATCTTCCTGACGCAGGGATGGAACCCATCTCTTTTTTGTCTCCTGAATTAGCAAGCAGGTTCTTTACCACTAGTGCCTGGGAAGACCCCATAATATGGCCCTTTACTGTTTAATCATGGAGTGCTAACTCAGTCATTGCTGGGATGTTAGATAAGATATACTTTATAAAATTTGGAAATCTTGATGCTAAATCACATTTGGCTCCAAGGGTTTCACTGTAGATCTATGCTGCCTTTCCAGTATAGGCACACAATACGAGTTTGATAACATCAAAATTGCTTTATAACATACAAATGCAACGAGGCGTGCCTTGTTTTATTGTGTTTCACTTTACTGTGCTTTGCAGATATGTTAGTTTTTATAAGTTAAAGATTTGTGGCAACCCTGCATTGTCAAGTGATGGTTAGCATATTTCATCAATAAAGTATTTTTACTTAAGGTATGTACATTTTTTTCAGCATAATATTTTTAGTTTTTTTTTTAATGTGGATCATTTTTTAAGGGTTTATTGAATTTATTACAATATTGTTTCTATTTTATGTTTTGGTTTTTTTGGCTGCAAGGCATGTGGGATCTTAGTTCCCCAACCAGGGATTGAACCCACACACCCTGTATTGGACGGCAGTCTTAACCACTGAACCACCAGGGAAGTCCCAAGGCATAATGGTATTGCACACTTAATCGATTACAATATCATGTAAACATAAATTTTATATGTTTTGGGAAACCAAAAAATTCTTGTGCCTACCTTTGTTATGGTGGTCTGTAACTGAACCTCCCATGTCTCTGAGGTGTGTGCCTGCAGTATAAATGCTCCAAATATATTTGTTCAGATATTCATTCAACAAATACTTAATGCATGCCTACTATGTGTTAAGTTCCATTTTAGGCACTGTAGGTTGAGTGAAATAAAACATGTTTTCCTTGCCCACATAAAACTTATAGTCTGAGAGAAATAACACTGGGAGAAAATAAAAGAGCACTACATTTTAACAACAGGGTGCTATGGACTCAAGTATATAAAGATGCCCTGCATTCTCCTATGTCTCTAAGCATACACAACAGAGATGAGCATAACCTGTAATAACTGAGAAATAAAAGAATTTGGGAGAAAAAACAACAACCCATAATTATTCGGAGAGTAAAATTATGTGCCTTGAAATATTGAAGTAATTATCAGGTTAAATTTCTATGATCCCTGCAATTTCCATGAAACCTGGAAATGTTCGGAGTGCAGGCCTGGCATATATTTTAAAGTAAAATTATACTTCTTTTCCATTCAGGCTAAAAGGTCATAATTAAAGATATAATAAAGCTAAGTGAGTAATGGGATTTGTAATTCACTGGGGAATGGGATGTTTCCTGAGGCCCCTCCTGCCCGTGGGAATGGAGGTCACCAAGTTGGATGGCCTTGGGAGTCCCTGCAGGGTCCTGCACCCCCAGGCAGAAGAGTGTTGTCATCAGAGCCCACCTTAAGTGCTCCATGAAAATATTGGGCCAAAGGAGAAGGCTTCTTAACTTATTTTTGCCCAGGATTTCAGAACATTTTTTTTAAAAAATGTGAAGATAATACATATTCATGGTAAAGTATTTGGAACATTTTAAAAAAACTGTATACACTTAAAGTCTTTATTGAATTTGTTACAATATTGCTTCTGTTTCATGTTCTGTTTTTTGGCAAAGAGGCATGTGGGATCTTGCTCCCTGACCAGGAATTGAACATGCACCCCCTGCGTTGGAAGGCAAAGTCTTAACCACTAGTCCACAAGGGAAGTACCTAGAATGCTTTTATAAATGTCTAAAGACGTATGAAAAATTTCACCTATAAACATCTCACTATCCTGCGGCAACCACTATTATTGTTCTTCTTTCCTTGTAGATTTTTCTATGAGCTTTTCCTTGTAGTTGAGATTTGCCTACCTTTTTCATTTAAAATTATGATCAGCAAGAACACTAACAAATCATTGACCACTTTCTGTGCCACTCGTTTAAATAAACAATTTCATAAAATTAGTTCCACAGTTGGCAGTTAATTGACATCTCTGCAGCTCAGTTTCCTGTCTGTAAAATGGGGTATTAAAATGCCTACATCATAAATTGTTGTGAGGATCTTAGGTTAACACATCTAAAGCACTTGGAACAGTACCTGACGTATGGGAAGCACTTGATAGTGTTGGCTACTATTACTACCCCATTTTGCAAATGAGGTAATCAAGGCATGAAAGGTTAAGTAGCTTGTCCAAGGTCATCACTAGAGAGGAGCAAGGTCAGGACTTTAACTCGGGCAGTATGGCTCCAGGATCCATGGTTTTAAGCCACGTATAGTGAGAGCCAAGGTACTTTTGAGGGAAAGGACTGGAATTTGGTCCTCAGTTGGGATTAGAACATACATATTAGTAGATATGGGCTTCCCTGATAGCTCAGTTGTTAAAGAATCCTCCTGCAGTGCGGGAGACCTGGGCTCGATCCCTGGGTTGGGAAGATCCCCTGGAGGGGGGCATGGCAACCCACTCCAGTATTCTTGCCTGGAGAATCCCCATGGACAGAGGAGCCTGGCAGGCTGCAGTCCATGGGGTTGCAAAGAGTCAGATACGACTGAGTGACTAAGCACTTCAACAGATATATCTGATGGATTTCCCAGGGCTCTGATGGAAGCCAAAGTGCCAGAAGAGACAGTGAGGGGTCTTGAGAGAAGATCCTTGCTAATGAAAGCTGGTATCTTCAGGCTCCTTGACCGTGAAACTGTGTCTATGTTATTACTACTGCATCCCTCATTCCACTAACGTGCCTCCCCCTCCCCTTTACCTTGTCCTTACCCCCATCCTCAACATCCACTCACAGCATTTAGCATTCAAAGTGCTTTGGGGCAGTGGGTGACCTCTGACATCAGTGTCTGTAACAACAATACATGTCTCTGGTGTCTTCTGTATATTGTGTTTTCTTCCTATCAGTCTTTCAGGACTGCGGCTTAAATGCTGAGGGAGCTGGACTTGAGGAGTACAGAACAGGAGGCTAGGTTCTAGTGGTGAAGAAAAAAATCAGCTCCTGCTTATTGCAAGAAGGTATTTTTTTAGCCCCCAGGCTGGGGGAGATGGGCACACAACCTTGTCTGATTCTCACTAGACTGTAAACTCCTGAGGACAGGGTCTAAGTTTTGTTTGCTGGAGAAGAGGGCCAGAGAGGATGAGATGGTTGGATGGCATCACCGATTTGGTGGATATGAACTTGGGCAAACTCCAGGAGTTGGTGAGGAACAGGGAAGCCTGGTGTGCTGCAGTCCATGGGAGTCAAAAAGAGTCCAACACGACTTAGTGAGTAAACAACAAGCCCTTTCCCCCATGGCACGTGCATTTGTCTGAGTCTCACTAGCCTGTAAACTCCTGAGAACAGGGTCTAGGTTTTATTTGTTTTTATCATTCCACAGCCAGGCTCAGTGCCTGGCAACACAGCTATAAAATGACAGAATTTTGACTAAAACCCATGCCTCTTGATAACCTTTACATTAGATAAGAATCTTGGAATGATCCATTTTTCATGTAGTAAATGCAGCACCCTCCCTACTTTGAGTTTCCTCATTTTCTGTTTCCCTGATCTCCGTCGGTCTTTCGTCATCACTTTGCTTTCCCACCAGCCAGTCTTTGGGTTGGTCCTTTGGTACACCTTGTTTTAAAAAGTGTTTCTGGGCAATCACGGAAAGACATTTGCAGAGTCTCATTCAAGGTCAGGAGAGGTTAGGGAATCTAGGAATCGCCAATTTCCAGGCTGATCACTGGAGGGAAACGTTCTGAAAACCAGCGGCAACCTTCCGCCTCTTCATCCATACTTGAAGAAGAGGGTGAGAGAGCAGAGAGGCAGCAGCAAGCTGAAATCTTAAGGAGCTACAGAGATCCAGCAAGTAACTGTAAAGCCCCAGAAAGGCAGGCTTTGAGTAGAATTAATAGCTAGCCGTAAAGTCTCACCTACTTATCCGGCATTACGGGAACCACTTTACATGTAACTTTCTCGTTAAGCCTTCAAGCATTCCTAAGGGACAGATACTATTATACCCATTTTGCAGAAGACAAAACAGAGGCCAGGAGCGATGAAGTGACTTGCCCAATAGCACACAGCTAGTTGGCTTTAGGTCGATGTTAGAACCCAGGCTCATCGGTCTCCGCAGCTAGGAATTACCGCTTTTCCGGAATGCCGGTGCAGGGCGTGTCCAAAAGACGAACCGGAAGCTCCAACAAAGGCGAAAGGGGCCTGGGCCAGCCCGGCGGCTGGCGGCCGGCGGGGCGGGCTTTTCCAGGGGCCCCTTTGCAGAGCGGTCCCCTGCCCGGGGGCGCGCCGCCCGGGGCTGGCGCCGTGCTCGCGGCGAGCGCGGTCCCGGGCGCTGCCGGGCCGCGGGTCCCGACGTGGAGAGGCCGAGGGTGGGCGCGCAGCTGCCTCGGTTCGCGGGGCCGAGGCGGGCGCGGCCGAGCAGATGGTGACGGCGGGGAGCGGCCGTTTGGCGTTCGTAGCACTTTCTTTTGCGCATATGTTGCGGGCGGGCAGGCGGCGGAGGGGACGACCTCGAGCCCGCTGCGGAGGCCAGTTGCTAGCCCTGGATCGCAGCTCCGAACCCCAGCCCCGGGCTGCGCCCATAGGAGAGGGGGCTTGGCACCGACGCAGCTGCTTGGCCCATCGGCTGACAACGACAGATTGTCCTTTTCCTCACCATCGGGCTACAAGAAAGGTCTCAGTCCCATTTTACAGCTGGAAAACTGATGTCTGAGAAGGAACGGACCAACAACAGGACCAGAACTAGAACTGGAGTTGCTGGCTCCTGCCCGAGTGCTTGGCTCCACGTGGGGACCAGGGTGTCCCCAGCCTAAGGGTCACCTCAGATAGCAAGTGAACTTTCTAGAGCTTGTTTGTCCGTCTTCCAAAAATGTTCTTCCATCTGCAGAACCTTTGCACCTGATGTTCTTCTGAACCTTCTCCCCAGTCCCCTTTCCCCCACATTTCCTCCAATGGCTCCTTCAAATCCCAAATCAGGGGTCACTTACCAGCAGACGTCCCTAATCATGGCTATGACCATGTGATTAATGTGTTTGTGCTCCCTCTCCCATTCCCCAACTGTGAGCTCCATGAGGACAAGAGTACTGTGTACTTTTTTTGGTCCGCATTCTATTCCCAGTGCAGAATAGGCTCTCAAGAAATAGTTTTGAATAAATGAGTAGTTGAATGGATGAGTGAATGGATGAACAGCCTTCGTGAACTAGTACCTGCTTCCTCACCATCCAATGATCAGCTTGTTGGAAGTCTGGGCAGGGCTGGTAATACAAGAAGGAAGGGCTGTTTGGAAATTCTGCCTCTTCACAACTGCACCTTTAAAACAAAAATTTTTTTTTAAATTTTTAATTGGAGGATAATTTCTTTACAATGTTGTGATGGTTTCTGCCACACGAAAATGTGAATCAGCCCTAAGTATACACATGTTCTGTCCCTCTTGAAACTCCCTCCCACCTCCTACCCCATCCCACCCCTCTAGGATGTCACAGGGCACCAGGCTGAGCTCCCTGCAGTCAGACAGTAACTTCCTGTTAATTAAGCTTGTCTTGTGGCTGTTTCTCTCCCCTCTCCTCTCCACCCCACACAGTTGCCCTGCAACTGGAGGCCCAGTCCTTCCTCTCCCGTTGACAGAGTGGAATCGTCCTCATGCTGAGGAGTGAAGTGACCCTTAGTAAGAAGCAACCTGGCCAGAAAGAGCCAAATGAGAAAGTTTGGCAGCTTTGTAAATGGTTTTTCTGGGGAAAAGTGGGAAAAAAATGGCCATTAAAACAAACCTTTTAAGTTGCTTTTCTGACCTGCTTGGTAGGAGAGCTAGGGGTTCCGGGACATTGGAGAGTGTCCCAGATGGAAAAAATTCAGATGCAACCAATTTTTATTGATGTCTGCTAGATGCCAAGGGCCCCTTGGGGCTTTTTGACAAACATCTTGAAGGACTCTTGACAAGTTCAAAGCCTCATCTGAACCCTCCCCAAGCTCTGGGAACTGGGATTCATTGCGTCCCCTCTTCAGAAAAGGGCACAGAGGCTCAAGGGGTCAAATGGCCTTGCCCAAGATCACTCTGCTACAATTTCATCCAGAAATGGGTTTCATTGCATTTTGAATTTCACCGAATGTAATTTTTTGGTGATTTTTTAAAGCTCTCTTAACTTTGTTAGTACTTGACTTGCAGGATGATAATTTGGCTGCTTTTATGCCATCTCCCCTGCAGGAAAAATGATCGCCTCCTTGAGTGGTCTCAAACTGACAGAGCCTGGTCTCCTGGTTTACTGAATTCAACAATTCTTTCATTTCAGCGAGAAGACAATAGCAGTAAGTCCTTAATAGGTCTAAGAGCTATTGCTTATTCATACCCATCATGAACTGACTAAGTAGCACTATTACCGTGTTGAATTCTTTATAGACATTAGCTCATTTAAATGTCACAGCAATTTCAATAAGGTAAGCAGTTTTTGTCCCTGTGGTACATGTGAAGAAACTAAGAAGTTAAGTAATTTCCCCAAGATCAAGCACAAGTGGGTTACAGAGTTAGAATCCAAACCCAGACAGTTAACCACTAGATGCATGCATGTTATTGGCTTTCAGGCTTTCTCCAAGAAGCCCTAGAGGTGAAGGGGACCGAAGCAGAGGAACAGGGCAGGGCAGGCCTGAAAGCCTAGTCCATCCAACCAGGACGGCCCCGCTCTTAACCTCTCTGGTGACTCTGTAAGATATTGTTGGCAAAGAGTTTCCAAGGCTGAAGCAACAACAACAACAACAACTTAGAAGTTGGGACCTAATAGACAATACTGTTGGTCCCACCTGCTCCTGGAGTCTAGCCTTGTCTCCTCTGTGCATCACTCATGGTGCCCAGCCCTGTGTCTCAGCAAATGGAAGCTGTGTTGAATAAAATGAATCACTGTGTCCTGGGGAAGCTATTCCACTGCACTTTAGTCTCTGCTCCTTCCAAAGTTTCCAAGGGCACCTGCAACCAGGCAGAGAAGACCCTCCCAGATCTATGTCCAACTGGTGGTCATGGAAAGGAAGAACTTTGTGCAGGTCAGAGAAGCGACTTGGTGGAGGTGGGCTGAGAGCAAACCCAGAGAGCGCCTTGATGCTGTAGCTTCAGTCTGCTCCCAGGAATCTCCTGGAGTTGCGCGTACATGCCAAGTCGCTTCAGTTGTGTCCGTCTCTTTGCAACCTTATGGATCATAGCCTACTAGGTTCCTCTCTCCGTGGGATTCTCCAGGTAAGAATACTGGAATGAGTTGCCAACAGGGCGGTAAAGGACAATAGTCTCAGGATCGAGGAAATAGGACTCTCAGACTTTGGAGGCAAGTGAAGAGGACTCTGCTACCTGTTGAGAAGATAAAGATTGTGCCTTTGCATAATGGTGAAGTTTTTTATGGTGCCAATTTTAAATACAATTTTATTGAAGACATTGCAGTTTTCACTTAAAATACAGTGCTTATAAACTGCAGTGTTATTTCCTACCCTGCATACAATCAGCAGGTGTAGGCAGGTGACTGCCCAACCTAACTCCCTAGCCATACCTCTCTCCATTCACATCCACAAGTTTTCATGGTTAATGTCTTCAAGGTTACTCTTAATGTCAATTACTTATTCATATCTCATTGTGTTCTCCAATGTTAGACACACAATAAAATGTAGTATTAGCAAAAACTAAAAACCATTTGCAAAAACTAAAAAACTAAAATCAGATAAAGATAGAAATTAGAGTAAATGGTCAGGAGGAAAAAGAGAGTTAGAATGCAGGTATGAAGATGATAACATCTTAAACAATTATTGCAGTTAAGCTTCAAAACTAATTCTGATCTTCCCAGTGTCCACAGTGAAAAGGGAAACACAATCCATTATATGATTCTAATTTTCTATGAAGAGATTCTGAGTTGCTCAGAAGATGCTGAGCTTTTCTTGTTCAGGGCTTCATCTAAGAAATGTAAATTGTAATGTCCTCTACATAAATCCTGCAGGAAATTCAATGTAGTTTTCATTTCACAACATGAGCTGGCAATTTGACAGGTAAAATTGCTCCTTGGTGAAAACAGTGCTTTGAAGGCCCATGTAGATATGTTCTGAGGGTCTTTGAATGCAAAAATTAAAGATAAGGGGAATAGATGGAGTCACGTGTCCTTCAAACAATCCTCCTTAAATAGTGCTTTTCTCAGCAATGCTTTGGCTAGAACTTGGGCAGTGGACAGTTCAAGCTTTGCCTGTGGGTACTATGTTTTGCTGATTAAATGCAGATCCAGCCTCAGACTTTCTAACTAGCTTGTGACCAAATTTACTCAGTAAACATTTTTAAAATCCAAAGAGAGAGATGAATAAGTTATGTAAATGGACCAAATATATGTTTAAAAACTTTTACAAATAAAACTTGAATGGTGTTATACAGATGCCTCTCCCACTGGTTCTTTCCTAGATCACAGTCTAAGTGAGTTCTGCCAGTCTGTTTAGACCTGGCCTTGGTATTTCTGGTTCATTTAGCAGGTGCACCATTCATCTGCAAGGAAGGAAGAGAATAAAGATGTCATCAATAATATTCCTATAGAGCCTGCAAGTCAACCAAGTTCTCCTAGTGTGGGAGGTAGTAATTTGTTCCTTGATATATGGGGATTGCTTTTCTTCGGTAGCAGAGACCCAATCAGTCTTCAGAGGTGGTTGTAATTAATAGGTAAGGAAGTGCAAATACATCTGAATTAATAGAGCCACTAGGTGTGACTAACTATAATATGATTACATGTGAAATTAACCCAGAGATCAAACCTAATCAATCCAGACTAATAACTGCCAGGGCAACAATTTGTGGTTTTAGATGAGCTTATGTTGAAAAGAACTACAGAAAATGAACTCTGTTAGAATGTAAAAGAAGCATTTTTTAAAAAGTGTGAGTGGTGTACTAAGATTATAAGTATGCATTAGATGATATTAATGTCCAGATGCCAGATAATCAGACCATTATTTATCTTGGCAAGTGAGAGTAAACAAAATTTAAAAATCAGAAATTAGTAAAGAGAAGCCCAAATTTTAAAAGTGAACCTGAGACTCCTAATGTTGCAACTTTTATTTATTTATTTGATTCCAGTAAATTAAAAACTTACTATTTAATATTTCATACATAGACTAGATAAACTATAAAGAACAAGATAGTAACAGCCATAAACTGACAACCCAGTTTAAGAACCATATTAACAATTTCATTGCAGTCCCTCATGTATCACATCCTAGTTGTAAACTTCCCTGCCCTCACCCCCACCCCAGAGGTAAACACTATCCTGAATTTTGGATTTTGCTGTTGTGGTAAATCATATTGCCAGCCTCGATTCTTCACCCCTCACTGTATCCACCCCTTTTTCTTTGCAACTTTGCAGAGATCTTCCACTGGGGTTAGGACACATTTCTCTATTTTTAAAAAGTTGAATACATAACTTTCCTTGATCAATAGAAGGAAGCAGAAATGATATGTCAGTTCTAAGCTCAGGCCTTGATAATTCATCTATGTTTTGTATTTTTTTTTAATCATCATAAAAAGAACATGCTTGGACTAGTATTCGTCAAGGAGAAGGATGGAAGACATGGAGCAGAACTGAGCTGTACCAGTGGAGCCCAGCTTGGCCAGGCAGCTCCTTGTTCCATGAGAATAAATGATTGTGGCTTCAAGACATTCAGTTTTAGATGATGGCTTACACAATGTTTTTTGTGTGGCTATTGCTAATTTACACACATTCTTCCTTTTCTTTATAGTGTTAGTTGCTCAGTTGTGTCCAACTCTTTGCGACCCCATGGATGGTAGCCAGCCAGACTCCTCTGTCCATGGGATTCTCCAGGCACGAATACTGGAGAGGGTTGCCATTCCCTTCTCCAGGGGATCTTCCTGACCCAGGAATTGAACTGGGTCTCCTGCACTAAAGGTAGATTCTTTACCATCTGACCCACCAGTGAAACTTTACCAAAGTTTTACTGTCACTATGTCCTTGAACATGTTGTTTCTTTTGGGACTTTATATAAAAGGTACCATATTGGTGAGTTATTTTTGCATAGCTGGCAATAGGATTTAAAAGGTCCAAGTTGATGATTGAAGAGTTCTCTATCAGCCAAGAATTTAACAAAATCACAATAGTAAGCAGGTAAACAGACTTTCAAATGGGCCTCTTGCCAAAGAGCATCCCCAGCTAGGTCAACATAACCGATTATGCAGCACACAGATTATAATGTTGTTGGGCAAAACAGCAGAAAAGATGAAGAATGAGTCCTCTCGTGTATGGGTGCGTTCCCACTAACCCATAGATGGTAGTGAGATGGAAGACCTGGGGCATTAGGCACACCTGTTCACAGCTCAACACTCCCTCTTCTCACTGGTATAAATTTGAGCAGTTATTTCATACCCTCGGAGCCTCTATTTTTCTGTCTGAGGAATGGGGATAATAACCTCTCCCTACAGAGGACTCAAAGCCAGTCTGCTCACTCATCCCTATGAAACCAGGGGTTTAAACTCTAACCTTTATAGAGGGGATGAGAGGTGATGGAATTAAGGGGATGGGAAGAAGAAGAACTCTTTCTTCTGAGGGATAGAGAGTTTGTGAGTTGAGCAAAAGCATTTGAAGACTGTCCTGCTGACATCACCTCTCATCTTGATGGAGAAAAAAGCAACGTCGTTTGCTGGTTTGGGAGAGTCAAGAGGAGAGTCAGGTTAGTGGGAAGTTACTAAAGAACACAGGGAACCCAGCCTGGTGGTCTGTGATGACCTAGATGGGTGGGATGTGGGGAGGGGAGGGAGGCTCAAGAGGAAAGGAATAATATATAATTATGACCGATTTGCATTGTTGTATGGTAGAAATCAACACAAGATTGTAAAGCAATTTTTCACCAGTTAAAAAAATTTTTTTAATTAAGTTAAAACAAAAGAATAGAGTTAGGGTCCTGGAGAGAGAGATTTTAACAGCCAATGGAGAATAAAGCCATTTACGCTACTTTGTGTAAGAGATCTTTAAATACTTAGGACATATCATAGTATATTAGATTATGTGATGATTTCAGGGATTTTTAATTCAATACTCCCATTATACACATGTGAGAACTGAAGTCCAGAGAGCTCAAATCTTGATAAAAATTATACAGCGAATTAGGACAGTCTGGGGTTTGATGGCTAGTTCTTTGACTCCCGTTCTTTCTGGCGCTTATTAGTTATCATTTGCTTCTAGAACCTCTAAATTTCCTCTTGAGAGATGGTTGTCATATTACTTTCCCTTTCAAGACCGGGCAAACTGAATCCCAGTAATATTTCCTCATAAGTTCTACTGAACAAATCTTTACCCCAATTTTTTGTCCTTGTCTAAACTCTCATCTCGCATTCTTCATCTCTCTCTCTTTTGAAAAGAAATGGTCTACTGCTTTTTAAAAATATTTATTCATTTATTTGGCTGCATCAGATCTTCGTTGCTGCATGTGGGATCTTTTATTGAGGTGCACAGGCTCTAGAGCTCTCAAGCTCCGTAGTTGCAGCGTGTGGGATCTTAGATCCCTGGTCGAGGATCAAACCTGCATCCCCTGCATTGGAAGGCAGATCCTTAACCCTTGGATTGCCAAGGAAGTCCCTCTAATTTTCTCTTGATCCTTTTCCAGTCAGACTTTTGCCCCTCTACGCCACCCTACAGCTCCCGTGAAAGTCACTAAGACCGTCATGTGACTGAATCCAGTTGTCAATGATCAGTCTTCAACGTACCAAAGTTGTTAGCAGTTCCTTTTTAACATAGTTGATCCTGCTTTCCTTCCTAAAACACCATCCTCACTTGGTCTTTAGGACATCTTGCTCTCCTGGTTCTCTTCCTACCTCACTGGGTGCACCTTCTCAGATCCTTAGCTAATTCATTTGTATCTCTCTGCCCTCACTACATTGGAGTACTTCATGGCTTAGCCCTTGGACCTCTTCTCTTCTTTACTTAAACTTACATACCTTGGTGATTTCATCCAATCACATGTCTTTACATACTATCTATATGCTACATTTTTGGAATTTCAAATTTAGACTTTCAGGTTGGATCGCTCCCCAGAGCTCCATTTATATATTCAACCGTTCAGTTAGCTGCTTTACTTGGATGTGTAAAAGACTTCTTAAATTTATGTCCAAAACAAGCTCCCCCATCACAACCTCCCAAACATGTACTTCCCACAGTCTTCTCCAGTTTAGGAAATAGCAATTCCATACATCCAATTGCCCAAGTCTTCTGTAACATTTATCATTCTTTCACACCTCACATCCAATCTATTGGATGTACTATGAAAATGCATTCAGAAACTTACCATCTTCCATGAGCTATACCGCCATCATCTTGGTCTAAGCCATCATTACCTTTCAGTTGGATTATTCCAACAGCTGCCAAGCTGGCCTTCCTTCTTTCATGTTGCCCAGTGCTTTTTTCAACATTGCCCAGAGAGAACCTTTTGAAACATGCCATATCATGTTATGTCACTTTTCTGCTCACAGCCCTCTAATGACTCCTCATTTCTCTCCCAATAAACCTGAAGTCTTTACTCTAAGACCTGGCACAGTCAACTTCAAGTTAACTCTGTACTTCAGCCATCAATTTCCCACTTACAAACATCTACCACTTCACTTCCCCTTTAGAAATGTGATCATACTCAATGTACTGTCTATTGCTTCAACTTAACACTATATCTTGACAATCTTTTCACATTAATGCCATTTACTTAATTTTTTCAACAGCTTTTATTGGCATAGGAAAATGTCTGTGATATGACACTTATGTGACAAAAACACTATGTAAGTAATTTGTGTAGGGAATGCTACTTTACATAAATACAAAAATTTAAAAAACCAATAATAAAAATCAATATGTTTAAATGTTAATGTTATTTGCCACTGATGGATAAATTTGATTGTTTTCCTTTCTCTTTTTTTTTTCTGCTTTTCTTTGCTTTCCAAACACAAAGATTACATACATTCACACAATTAAATACAAATATACATGTGGAAAATAAGGACCATAAAATGTCCATTGACAAGCAGATGATTAAATAAATTTTGATATATCCACACAATGGAAATGACTCAACAACAAGAAGGGCGGATATACACATTGTGGATGATTCTCAAAGAATTTGTGCAACTGAGAGAAGTGAGACACAAAAGAGTTCCTACTGGATGATTCAGTTTATATAAAATTCTAGAACAGCCAAACTAATCCATAGTGACAGGAAGCAAATCAGTGGTCACTGGTGGCTGAGGAGTTAGATTGACTGAAAAAGACACTAGGGATCTTTGGGAGGGCAATGTAAATTTTTTACATCTTAATCACGGTGATGTTTCTGTGGGTGTATACATTAGTCAAAACTCATCAACTGACGCTTAAAAAACTGAAGCATTTATTTTATGTAAATTTTATCTCAATAAGACCAATTTTTAAAAGAAAGCAAAAGACTTGAAAGGAATCTACAGGAATCTTAGTCCTTGATATAAGAAGGTAGTGGTGGGCTTTGGAGTTGGGTGTTCTACAGTGTTATATGAAGGTAAGAAGGTATATAGAAGAAAAACATTTTCAAGGGCTGGCTGAGAAATTCTTCAGGAAAATAACTGCTTTTTAAAACTCAAGTTCCTTGAGGAGGCATTTGGTGAAAAGACCTTTCTCATAGTTTCTTTTCTGTGATGCAAGAATGAAACAAATAGCACCAACTGCTCTGCAAGAAAGAGCAGTTCCCAACAATCTCAAGAAAGAATACTGAGGGAGGAGACAAGGAGCCCAGAAATAAAGAGGAGTTGGGAAAGAGGTGAGAGGGGGAGGCAGGAAGAGCGGGTTCTGCAGGTGAAAAGAGGATGAGACCTGGAGGATGCGAGACCCAGGGAGAAGCGCCTGGGGTTGGAGCTTTTATATACAGGACTTTTATATACAGGAACATATGATGTTCAGTTTCAAGTGGTTGGTCATTCATGACTGCTGATCGCCAGTAAAAACTCTCCCCCACACAACTCCTTACTGGGAATATCAAAGGAAAGGACCATCCACCTCTTGTGTGGCATGCAGGGTGAAGGGAAGAGGTGAAACGTGCCAGGTGAGTAGAACAAGAATTCAGTGGAAGAATCACGGCAAAGGTATCCAGTAGAAATATAACCATACACACACATCCTCAGAGGTCAGGGGAAGAATGAAGGGTTTCCCACCACATGTAGGATGGCTGTTCAAACTATTTGCATTTAAGTACAAGTTCTCACCCTCAGGTAGAAATGGAACCCAGGCAACAACCCAATGCCAGAAAAATCCCTAACCTTTGTTGATGAGCTGGTTAAAATTTAATTCCCCTTTTGTTGTAAAACAGGGGCTAAGTGTACTTGTTCTGAGGCTTTCAGAGTTGGTTAAGAGTAAAATTATTAAGTCACATAGGAAAATGAAAATCATATTCACCAGAACTCCTCTTTGGGAGCGCTCTACAGAGTCAGAAGGAATAATTTGGCTCTAGTGGTAAATAATCTGCCTGCCAGTGCAGGAGATGCAAGAGACCTGGGTTCAATCCCTGGGTCAGGAAGATTCCCTGGAGTAGGAAATGGCTCCCCATTCCAATTCTTGCCTGGAAAATTTCATAGGCAAGGAAAATTGCAATTGCCAGAGGAACCTGGTAGGCTGCAGCCCACAGGGCCACAAAGAGTCGGACACAACTGAGTGACTGAATACACTGGAATAATAACAAGAACTAACATTTACTGGGTACTTGTTATATAGCAGACCCTGTTCTAAATCTTTTGCAAGTATTAAATCAACTAATTTTCATTAGAACTCTATGAAGTAGATACTATAATTATCCCTACTTTATATATGCGAAAACCCAGGCACAATGAGGTTGGATAATTTACCCAAAGTCACAAAATTGGTGCGTGTTGAGTTGGGATTTTATCCCCGGAAGTAGAGAAACCACCTGAAGCAGAGGGCTGCATGTGCTACTTGCTTCCATGGGGAGAGGGCAGGGGTACTGCCAAATATCCTACCACTTACAGGACAGCTCCACAACAAAGAATTATCTGGCCCCAAATGTCAGTATTGTTAAGACTGCGTGTAGCCCACACCATGCCTAGTATTGGTAAAGCTGTGGGGTAGAGTCCACCAAGGGACACACTACATCAGAACACTTAATTTGGGACTTCCCTAGTGATCTAGCGGTTACACTCAGAGCTCCCAATGCGGGAGTCCCAGGTTCAATTCCTGGTCAAGGAACTAGATCCTGCATGCTACAACTAAAGACACCACATCCTGCAACGAAAATAGAAGATCCCACATGAAGCAACTAAGACTCGGCACAGCCAAATAAACAACTATTTTTAAAAAGACTATTAATGTTATATGGATACTTCCTTATGAGAAGGTGGGCCTGGTTAATGGCAGGGATTTTGTTTTACTGAAAGAGCTGTGCAAATTAGGAACCAGAGCTGAACTGTTTGGGGCAATCCAGGACCATTTGAGCATTTCATGGCAGAAGGGTGGCAGTGGAGAGAAAGGTCATTGGTGATAGTGGGTGAGAAGGTGATGGTGGGCAAGAAGGTGATGGAAGAAGAATGCGTACATCCAGTGGAGATGTTTGGACAGTTTTGCTGTAAGGGGCACAGGGAAGCCCTCTCTTGCTGCTCTCCAACATTTTATTAATCTGCATTCCTTGATAAGGTTTTGCTCTTGAATGGAATAAAAAGAAATACAGAAGTACATGCTCCCCAGACACACACACCTCAGACTGGGAACAGGCTGCTTGCTCATGGGGGACATGAAAGTTACACGTGTCAGTCACTTCCACAACCTGCTGGAAAGGATGAAGATGATATGTCATCTGTATCCCTAGCACCACCTGCAAAACTCTGGACCAGTTCTTGCACTCCCATGGCTAGCTGATGAGCCCCAGTGGCTGTCTCCAGGTCAGACCTTGCTTCTGAGCTGCAGACCTGTTTATCCAACTTCCTCCTGGCTATCTCCACCTACTTCTCAAAAAACTCAGCATTTTTGAAACTGACCTCGTGAGCTATTCTCTTTCTCCACCTGATTCCCACCTTCCTAGTTGTTGGGATTCAGTTCAGTTCAGTTCAGTCGCTCAGTTGTGTCCGACTCTTTGCGACCCTGTGAACTGCAGCACGCCAGGCCTCCCTGTCTATCACCAACTCCTGGAGTCCACCCAAACCCATGTCCATTGAGTCGGTGATGCCATCCAACCATCTCATCCTCTGTTGTCCCCTTCTACTCCTGCCCTCAATCTTTCCCAGCATCCCAGGGTCTTTTCCAATGAGTCAGCCCTTCACATCAGGTGGCCAAAGGATTGGAGTTTCAGCTTCAACACCAGTCCTTCCAGTGAGCACCCAGGACTGATCTCCTTTAGGATGGACTGGTTGGATCTCCTTGCAGTCCAAGGGACTCTCAAGAGTCTTTTCCAACACCACAGTTCAAAAGCATCAATTCTTTGGCGCTCAGCTTTCTTTATAGTCCAACTCTCACATCCATACATGACCACTGGTAAAACCATAGCCTTGATTAGACGGACCTTTATTGGCAAAGTAACATCTCTGCTTTTAAATACGCTGTCTAGGTTGGTCATAACTTTCCTTCCAAGGAGTAAGCGTCTTTTAATTTCATTGCTGCAATCACCATCTGCAGTGATTTTGGAGCCCAGAAAAATAAAGTCAGCGACTGTTTCCACTGTTTCCCCATCTATTTGCCATGAAGTGATGGGACCGGATGCCATGATCTTAGTTTTCTGAATGTTGAGCTTTAAGCCAACTTTTTCACTCTCCTCTTTCACTTTCATCAAGAGGCTCTTTAGTTCTTCTTCACTTTCTGCCGTAAGGGTGGTGTCATCTGCATATCTGGGGTTATTGATATTTCTCCCAGCAATCTTGATTCCAGCTTGTGCTTCCTCCAGCCCAGCATTTCTCATGATGTACTCTGCATATAAGTTAAATAAGCAAGGTGACAATATACAGCCTTGACGTATTCCTTTTCCTATTTGGAACCAGTCTGTTGTTCCATGTCCATGAATCAAGGCAAATTGGAAATGGTCAAACAGGAGATGACAAGAGCGAACATCGACATTCTAGGAATCAGCGAACTAAGATGGACTGGAATGGGTGAATTTAACTCAGATGACCATTATATCTACTACTGTGGGCAAGAATCCCTTAGAAGAAATGGAGTAGCCATCATCATCAACAAAAGAGTCCAAAATGCAGTACTCGGATGCAATCTTAAAAACAACAGAATGATCTCTGTTCATTTCCAAGGCAAACCATTCAATATCACAGTAATCCAAGTCTATGCCCCAACCAGTAATGCTGAAGAAGCTGAAGTTGAACAGTTCTATGAAGACCTACAAGACCTTCTAGAACTAACACTCAAAAAAGATGTCTTTTTCATTATAGGGGACTGGAATGCAAAAGTAGGAAGTCAAGAAACACCTGGCAAATTTGGCCTTGGAGTACAGAACAAAGCAGGGCAAAGGCTAATAGAGTTCTGCCAAGAGAACACACTGGTCACAGCAAACACCCTCTTCCAATAACACAAGAGAAGACTCTACACATGGACATCACCAGATAGTCGATACCAAAATCAGATTGATTATATTCTTTGCAGTCAAAGATGGAGAAGCTCCAGACAGTCAGCAAAAACAAGACTGGGAGCTGACTATGGCTCAGATCATGAACTCCTTATTGCCAAATTCAGACTGAAATGGAAGAAAGTGGAGAAAACCACTAGACTACTCAGGTATGACCTAAATCAAACCCCTTATGACTATACAGTGGAAGTGAGAAATAGATTTAAGGGACTAGATCTGATAGAGTGCCTGATGAACTACGGACGGAGGTTTGTGATACTGTACAGGAGACAGGAATCAAGACCATCCCCAAGAAAAAGTTGTTGGGATTACCCTACAGCTGTTGTTCAGCCAACAATTATCAGAGCCCCTATATATCCCAACAGCTTCCCCATCCAATCACCAAATCTCTCTCCAAATATCTCTTGACTGTGACCCCCCTTTTGCACCCACAAATCCCATGAATATGTGTCTGCTGTTGTCATGTATATTCAAGAGCAAAGGGGAAATGTTAAAACATAGTTCCTCCGAATCAATATCTTGGGCTTTTTCTGCCTCTAGCCTTATAAATGACCCAGAAAAAAAAGAACAAATGTAAATTCATGGTGAGTGCTGATGATACAGAATTATGTGGCAAGCTGGGGCCAGGGGCAAAGAGCAGGAAAGATTCATCATGACTTAGCTCAGCAACTGAGCTGACACATGGCCAATTAAGTGTGTTCATGGGAAGCACTAAAAAAGTCTGCAGTGAGGCTCACCGAAAGCAGGCAAGCATGGACTAGCTGATTCAGAACCCAATCTCCTCACCTCATCCAGAGAAGGAAATCTCAGCTCTGAAACATGAACAGATAGGTTGAAAAGAGAAGCTTGGATCCACCAATCCCAGACAGGGCTGCTCCTCTCCACCCCTATCCTTTTTAATATCAGCTGAAGCATAATACATGTTTCTGTTTGTTCCAAGGATTTTTTTGCTCAGCACCGAGCAAATGTGTCACTTGGGGCAGCTGAATCTTCTAGTGGTGTGAACTGAGAATTGTAGATTTTGTTGAGCTAGAAAGGACCTTGGAGGCCACCAGTGCTAGAAAGGGTCTTAGAAGACACCAGTGCTAGGGTTCCCAGTAGAGGATTATGAATGTCTGGAGAAACTTGGAGCTGTTGCAAGGGCTGCTCAAACCTGCACTGATATTATACCTGTCTGTGGATGGAATCAACCAGTGAGGCTCAATCATAGGGCCATGGATCTATCCCTATAGTTCAAGGTGGGTTTTAGACATCTATGAACTCTTTGAAACTGAATGCAAATAATTTTGTACATATATTTTGTACAAATAATTGTACAAATAATTTTGTATGTACACTTGACAATTTTCCTGGAGAAAGAGACTATTGCATTTTATCAATATGCCAAAGGAAACTTCCTATCTGAGTAGATACCATGCATGACTCTTTTTAGAATGTATTGGATTCCATTGTGATTAATAATCTACAAAGTCATTAAAGCATTGGTTAAAAAAAAAAAAGAAGAATAGTTTTAGGACTTCTTTGGTGGCACAGTGGATAAGAATCTGCCTGCCAGTGCAGGGAACACAGGTTCCATCCCTGGTCTAGGAACTAGATCCTGCATGCCTCAACTTAAAAAAAAAGAATAGTTTTTGTTATTGTGTATCTTCTCAGTTAAAAGATACTTTACTATTAGCTGTGATCAGAAGGGAATCCTTGAAGTGCTTTGGTATTTTTCTAAAAAGAAGCCATCATGAAACTCATAACTGATAAAGGACTTGAATCCAGAGTGTATAAAGAACAGTTGCACCTCAATAATAAAACAGGATTCCAGTTGTATGACTTTCTGGGAAAAGCAACATTCTAGAGAAAAGTAAGCAGTGGGTGCCAGGTCTAGGGGTGAGGGATCAGGTATATTGCAAAGAGCAGAGTGAACTTTTGGGTGATGGCAATATTCTATAGCTCATGTGGGGTGGTGTTTAACAAATTGGTCAAAACTTAAACTCTATATCTAAAAACTGTGCATTCCATTGTTTGTAAATCAGATCTTAATGAACCTGACTTAAAAGTAAAGAAGTCCTCATGTTCAAAATGCATTGATTTCTATGATCATTTTATGTGTGAGGAAACTGATATCCAGAGAGAAGAATGATGTGCCCATTTCTATTAAGACATCTTTTGGATACAGCAGGATGCTTGCTCAATGGACCCACCGCTGGGTCCAGGCCTGGATGAGCATGTCGAGCAGAGAGGCGACGATCCGCCACAGTCATTTCCGTGACATGCTGAGGAGTCTCCTGGGAGAAACCTCACGCCTTGCAAAGGAGCCAAACATTGCAAGCTGACTCAGGGGCCACTGCTCGGTCCCCAGAGGTGTGACACCTCTATCCTCACATCCTCCTCAGATAGAGCTGTATCCACAAAAGTCTGCAAGCACTGAAACTGCTTATAGACTGTGACCCACAGGGAATGGAAACCCTTCAAGACCCACCACTTGGAATCCTTGGCATTGAGTCTTCTGGCTTTTGTGTGGCAGGCTTGTCAAAACGGTAGGTTGGTGGTGGCCTAAGGGGATTCCATGATACTTTATCAGCAGCAGGAGCAGTGTCCTGAGATACTCCCAAAGACAGACAACTTACGTGACCTGCATAAGCACTCTCTAGGAGTTTTCAGGAACACCTGGCTGTGGGGGCTGGGGAGGAGGTGGCAAGAAGGAGACTGAGGTCTTGCCTGAGCCGACAGGAACAGTTTGGACTGTTGCCGTAAACACAACCCCATCCATAGCTTCAAAGGCTGGGGAAATTATGATGTCACACAAGCCACACCAGCTGGTTCATGCCCCACAAAGGACTAGAACTCATCCCCCATGGTTTCTCATCAGGATCCGCTAGAGCACTTGATTCCTTATTGATGTCCCTGAGTCTACCGTGCCTAAAAAGGGGAGGTGTAGGGTGGGGTGGGGGTGGGGGTGGGGTAGGAGTAGGGGAAGACCTTGAGACCCTGTACAAGAACTTTTGAGGGCCTGTTTCTTTTTCTTTTTCCTTGGGGAGGGGGAGAGAGCTTTTGTTTTGTTTTGTTTTGTTTTTTGTGATTGGAGGATAATTGCTTCACAATGTTGTGCTGGGTTCTGTTGTACAACAGCATGAATCAGTCATAATTATATATAAATTTCCTCCCTCTTGAGTCTCCCTCCCACCCCTCCAGGTCATCGCAGAGTGCCAGGCTGGGCTCCCTGTGGTATACGGCAGCTTCCCATCTGTTTACACGTGGCAGTGTATACATGTCCATGCTACTTTCTCAGTTTGTCCCACCTTCGCCATCCTCCGCTGTGTCCACGAGTCTGTGCTCTACGTCTGGGTCTCCATTCCTTCCCTGCACACAGGTCCCTCATTGCCATTTTTGTAGATTCCATATATATGCGTTCATATAGGATATTTATTTTTCTCTTTCTGACTTAACTTCAATTTGTGTAACACGCAGCCTGTGTCTTTTTAAAGTGAATATTCATCACCATGCAGTTGCTGAGGGACCTTTTTGTTTTCTTAAAACTTTTAAGAAAACTTCCTAGCTTTCCCAAAATACCCTCACAAATCCACCTTTTTCCAGGACAAAGTCCCAGGGGGTAGCCTAAGCTGTATGCGGGGCGGCTGCAGACTCAGACATGACTGGGCACACTCTGGGCCCCAAAGGTAGCCTCCTGGGGGTACTTGTAGGAGCAATCAAGATGCCTCATGGAAAAAGACCTCTTCCTAATTGTGAGATGGGGAAATTTGGTTCCTCAGAATTCCCCTAAGGGAAAGCACATAATTTGTTAGAAATGATGACTTGATGAGCCCTCTTGGGGTAGGGGGTAAGGTCCCAGGGTGTGGGGTGTTGACTGGCATGGAGGCTTCAAGGGAAAGGAAGCACTGTGTGTGATAGAAGAGAGGAATTTGGATTCTCCAGCCATCACCCCAACAAGGTGGAGTGAGAAACAGGGAGGGGAAGAGAGAGGGTAGTAAGGCTGTGTGTTCACAATGGCATCCTCCTCTCTCCCTTATAACTTCTATATGTGACTTGGGATTTCTCCTGGATTTCCCCTGATGAAGGGACTGAGGGGTAGGCCTGCATGGTAGTTGGAGCAGGGTGGGCTGTGGGATGCGCGGGCAAAATGTTAATGGGAACAGCACATGAGAATTCAGGAGCTGGACCGTGGAACAGAAGTCCTTGGAAGGAAGAGACATTGTGCCAAGAACTTTAGACCATCACAGGCCACAGAAAAGGGGTCCAGTCTCTATGTCTGAGCATATCTGGGTCACATATGGAAAAAAAGAACCAAGCTTGGCTGAAAACAGTGGGTAAAGTTGTGATATTCATATTCCTATTTCTACCCTCCTCCCAGAATCGAGGCAGAAAAGCAGCTCAGTATCACAAGGACCCTGATGAAGCCCACCAGCATTTCTGGAAGGCCTGTGCCCACGTCTGAGCTTTGGAGGAGATTGTGGATGATGCCTGAAGGCATGTGGGAGAAAGCATCCAGCAGCCCTCGGGGCTCTGGGCTGCATGGGGGAGGGGGAGCTTGAGAGGGGTTATGTGTGCTAAGTCGCTTCAGTCGTGTCCAACTCTTTGCTACCCTATGGACTGTAGCCCTCCAGGCTCCTCTGTTCATGGGGTTCTCTAGGCAAGAATGCTGGAGTGGGCTGCCATGCCCTCCTCCAAGGGATATTCCTGACCCAGGGATGGAGTCCACATCTCTTACATCTCCTGCATTGGCAGGTGGTTCTTTACCACTAGCGCCACCTGGGGAACCCTGAAAGGGAGTTAGAGTCCCCTAACGTTACAGTCGGGAGAACAGACAACTCCTGTTTTGCTATCCTTGTTTCTGTTCTTGTGTATGCCTAGGTGTATCCAACTAGGATGGCTCACACTATTTTGCTTGTGTTGACATCTTGGCCATGGAGCCATCTGGTGGGAGAATGCAGACCCGCCAAAGCAGCCAAAAGTCAGGAAATGGGGAGAGGAAGCCCCTTATGATGGAGATTGTGCAGGTCAACACTCAAACACATGAGTGCAAGTTCTTGCCATATTGATGGGCCAACTAATTGTCTGGGCTACTCAGGTGACAGCCCTAGAATGGGATAATATTTCTGGGACCAAAATGACAGACCCGCTCCTCTGCCTGAAACCCCACAGCTTTTAAGCAACTGCCATAGTCCTTAAGGATGTTGGGCTTTGTCTGCCTCTTGCTTTATATATACCCCCCCCCCCCTCAAAAGGAACAAATGCAAATTCAGGGTGAATTTTGTGAGCCTCAATTTTCTCATCTATAAAAGAGAGCCAGTAACCCCTACCTCACATTTCTGTCCTGAGGATTAAAGAGATAATGGAAGTAAATGTACTTCACAAACTGTACTCCCAAAAGTAAATTATCACCATTAGATTAAATTGCCGACATTCTACCACTGTAGACGTATAGAAATGGCAATTTCATATGGTTCAACCTAAAGCCGTCATTTTCCGTGATCATCAGCATAAGGATGGCAAATCATGCTTGTGGAGATTTGGGTATAATGTAGAGTCTTGAAATCAATTTGTATTACCCAGGTATGGTATCAAAAAGAGGTGTGGCAGGAGAGCGAGTCACCCTGGATAGATGTCACAGACCTGCCTCATTTGCCCTTTGCCCCCCAGGGCCACGCTAGTGAAATTTCAAGATAAGAAGGAGAGTGCAGTCCTGGTTCTCCAGAGCAGCTGCATCAGTGAGGAGAGCCTTCAGTTCTTCCCACAGTGTCATCCTCAGGCCCAGGGTGCAGGGACTTCTTCAGGAGAACAAGGTGAAGGGCTCTCACGTCCCAGGCAGAGAGTCTAACTGAGGGCATGCGGGCATTTGAGAGCGACAAAAACTTGGACCCGGTCTCTTAAAACTCTGCTCCAAATTATAATCCACAAAATGAACTTGTAGACTTGTATATTAAAGCCATTTCAGTTTAGACTCTGCAAGTCTACGGAGGACAGGTGGCTCTATCCAACTTTTATGGTGATGGCAATAATATTAATGGCTAATTTGCCAAGTGCTTTTTCTACACCAAGACACAGGTTAGGCTCTTGAATGCATTCTTTCCAAATCTGAATTTGAGGGGAAAGACCCTACTGGGACCTTAAGGCATAAGACACTTGTTTCAACATAGCTCATATCAGAGAATGCTCATATGAGGGCTTACCTATTACTAAATACTGTGATGGCAGGAAGAGTGAATAAGGCAAATTTGGATCTGGCACCGCTGGGTTTACCCCACTGATGTAGCAAACTCATTCCAGTCATTTCCTTAACCTAACAATGATGCGTCCTCACATATTATGTAACTTGATTTTTTAACCTCATTTTAATCATTGGGATTTTACCATTTTCATTCCCATTTAACTGTTTTCTTCTTAAAGAGAGGTCCCTTAGCTGATAAGAGGAGAGGCAACTGATATGGCAGGACTTAAACATTCCTGTTTCCCTAGCTCTAATTCCAGCAGGTTTAAAAATAGACTTTTTTGTGCATGAAGGCCTCTTACTGCCTCTTTTGCAACGGGTTAAGTTTATGGGTGGTCTTTGTTCAGCCTAAGGTAATCAATGATCAGTTCTACCTCTGCAGTAGCAATTGCTTGAAAAGGATTTCAACTCATAATAACAGCAATTAATCTGAATCCTAGGCATTTTGTCTGGAAAACAAATATTGCCAGCACCAGAGGACACCAATGGAAATTTGCAGGATTCAGAAATGAAATCTTGGGAATCTGGTGTTTGCAGTTTTGAATCCAAAATCCCTCACAGCTAAAATCCTAAATTCTAAAACTTAAACTAAATCCTAACTTAAATCCTAAAATGAATCTTAATCTGAAAACCCTTATAACAGCTGCCTTTCAGATTTCTGGACCCCTCCATTCATTAGGAATTAATTGATGTCCTAAAAATAATTCACATTTTAATGTTGGGTATCTTCAACAACACCAAAACATAAGGAGTGTTTCCAGAAACAGTTGTTTTACTTTTATTTAAATATATACTATTGTCTGCATTGTACAAATGAGGAAATTTGAGGCTTCACGAAGATGTGTAAGTTTCCCAAGAACTCTCAGTTCTACCACTTTCTAGACTTTCATTTGGTTTTTATCATTTTATCCTTAGTGTTTAACAAAGAGCTGACACAAAGTAGGCACTCAACATTTGTTGAATAACTTGAATATCGTCACAGAGAGGGTGGGCTTCCCTGTCGGCTCAGCTGGTAAAGACTTGGGTCAGGAAAATCCCCTGGAGAAGGACATTGCAACCCACTCCAGTATTCTTGCTGGGAAATCCCGAGGACAGAGGAGCCTGGTGGGCTACAGCCCATGGGGTCGCAATAAGTTGGACACGACTTGGTGACTAAACCACCACCACCACCACTGAGAGGCAATGGCAGAATGGGAGAAGGGAAAATGCCCAGGGCATCCCCAGTCTGGTCTTTACTCTCCTCCAGAGACTGACACTTGCTAGTTTCTAGCTAGCCTTCCCTGCTCCGGGACTGTCACCTTGAAGAAAGTCTAAGAGTAATGGAGTTTCTCTCCAGATCTGCAATGAAGTTTGAAGGTTAACCCTTTGTCTGCAAGTTCTTTCCTTGCAAGGAAGCAGTTTCTGTGTTTTCATTTTTCCCCTTCATCCTGCGAAGTCACAGTCAGAAGGGGTTAAATGAGTTCTCCACAGTTCTCTTGTCATGGCTATACCTGTTTCTGAACTCCTCCACCGTTTCTTTTCCTGTGGCCTGCAGTAATCAGGCAACATTTCAGCTCAGAAAATTCTCCCTGTACATGAGACAGCAGAAGGACTCACTTAGCTTCTTAGGAAAGTGACCGCCTGGGTGTTACCCTTCCTGCTATTCACCAGTGAGCTTAGACATAATCCTTCATTACACAAATAAAAAATCTCGTTATTTGCCCAGAAACCTGCCAGTGTTTGTGTTGCTTCCTTGGTGGCCACGTGGCTGAGGACACTCAGTGGAACGTGGCTCCTCTGTCCCGGGAGCCCTGACTCATTAGATTGTCTCCAGAGACCTCTTATCCTGAGCGAAGCATAATGGAATGACAGCCCCACAGCCTCTTAGCATGAGGGGAATTCCATTTGATTCATGGTTTGCTAGAGGGCTGAGGGGCCGAGAGGGCATGGGGTTAATTCAGTCTCCCCACTTAGGTTCAAATCCCTCTACGCACTGAAATGGACTGGCTGGGTCGCAGTCAATTTAGCATTTCAACAGCCAGCTGCCCAGCCAGCGGACGCCTCCCGGCCTCACAGGACACGTGTCTGGAGACCAGAGAGAACAAGGTGGTATTGAGCCTTGAGGGCTAAACTGTGCTCCTAGATTCATGAGCTTTGAAACTGTCATTCTTCTCAGGTTCTCTTCTTTCCCGGAGAGAGATGAAACATACCGTTCCACGGAGCAAAGAACTATAGAAATCTAGCCATTTGGTTGCATTGGTGGGTCCAGTTTACCCAAGTATAAACTGACCTGGCTGAAGACCCAGCTCTTTATGACACAAATTCTGTTATGTCATGAAAAGGGAAACATACCCATCACTTCTCCAAGCCTGGTTATGGTTAAGCCTTGAGAGACTACTTGTTGAGGGGAGGTGGGATCAAGAGGATCCTACATCAGAAAAACTAATCAGGCCATGTGGGTATCACTGTACTGAAGGCAGGAAAGCCTAGTGGTTATAAATGGGATTCCAGAAGCAGATTGCCTGGTGAAAATTCTTCTTCTGCCACGAATTCTATGAATTTTCTTTTTTTATAACCGGGAGATTTTTATTTTTGATTATTTCCCTAACATCAGTAGTTCTTTGAAAAAAATATTCTACCTCTGCCCCTCTGAAAATAAAAATTTGAAAATTTTACACTGAAAAAATGTTTTCATTGGGTTTTAGTTTGGTTTCAGTTATTAATGTGGCAGTTAAGAGTGTGAGCTTGAGACACCACATGCTTAGGTGTGGATCATGTTTATCAGCACTTTCGAAATTCTGTTCCTTCAGTTATAGAAGGAAGGTTAATATTACTCCCTAACTCAGTAGATTACTGTGAAGATTAAATCACTTGTGCATGTAAAGTATTTAGCATATGCTGAATGTGTAGTGGAGATATAACATAGATCATCCACTACCTATAATCATATATTGATTAAGAGGACAAATGAGGAGAAAGTAAGGACCCCTCTGTGCCTTGGGCTTAGTTTCCTTCAGCCTCTTGTTTCTCCCTTGATTCCTTTTTATTTAAACTTTCTTTAAAGAGATCATTTTTTTTGATGTCTTTATTTTTAATTTTTAAAATCTTTATTAAATTTGTTACAGTATTCTTACTGTCTTATGCCTTGCTCTTTTTGGCCTAGAGGCATGTGAGATCTTAGCTCCCTGACTAGGGATTGAACCTACATCCTCTCTATTGGAAGGTGAAGTCTTAATTACTGGACCACCAGGGAAATCCCTCTTCTGATTCTTTTGGCCTCTTTTTGCCCATTTCCCCAGCTCACTCCACTCCCCTCCCACCACACCTCCGCCACTACCTCCAACTGCGTGTTAAGAACAGAATCTGCCTAGGATAAAGCATATTTTAAATTGATTTTTAAAGAGATCTGGTGTCTGATTTTCCTCAGAAATCTCACAGCACTGTTCAAAATTGCTTCTGAGATCCTCATTTTACAGCTCAGAGCTCTAAAATCAGCAGCCTTAGGTTCAGTCATCCCAATGGATACAAGAAATAACTCAAGAACGGTCTGAAAGCTCTTAATGCTGAAGGTATTTCATAGGCTCTGGAGAAAAGTCACTTTTTCTTTTTCCATGTGGAATTTCCAATTAAGAGGAAGACTACACCCCAAATATCACAAATGGAAACAGAATCTTCTGCTGGGAGGGCCCTGAAAGATCTTGTTCTTCCCAAGCTTCCAGACATGAATTATATTAGACGAAGTATAGAAGACCAAAGAGGGATTGGTGAATCAGATCCTCATTTTACAGAGGGGGAAACTGGAGGTCAGAGAAGCTAGGTGGCTTCCCTATGGTCAGTCACTTGGTAGTGGGACCAGGACTCCAGACTCCAATCTGGCACTCTGCTTTACTCTATGACTGCTGACCTCTTCACTGGAGACTAAGCTTCCTCCAGCGGATCGAATCAAACCCCAAATCGTCCTCTTGCTAATTAGCACATTTACTCTCATTTAGCTTTGAAAGGAAAGACCATGGAGCCTCCACCCTCAGAGAGTCATCAGTGAGGTATGACATCCATAGTCATGGTCAATTGTTCTCCACAGGACACTTCCAGTTCACCGCAGGTGGGTGTTGCTCTGGAACACTGTGGCTAGGAAGACTGGGAGTCTGATTCCAGACCTGCTTTGTCCCAGGGCTCTGGGAGTCCTGGGGATGCTGCACCCCAGGAAAGAAGTGCAAACTCCCAGGCAGGGCTGGACAAAGTCTAAGAAGTCCTGAAACTGCATGTGGGCAAGACAAGCAGGGTCCATACCCTATCTGGTCCACTTTAAGCAGGATGGTGTGATGCGGTGGAAGGACAGAATGGGTCCCAGCCCTGCTGCCAGCTTACAAGGGGACTCAGCTCCTCTCTCTACGTCTCTGAGTCTCAGTTTTGGAAGAGAGCTGCCAGATGAGAGACTGAATGATCTCTGAGTCCTCTCCCGGCTCTGAAAGCCTCCTCTATGAATCTAAATGTGACTTGCTGAGTGACTAAGCGCCTAGACCTTGACTTCAGACAGACTTGAGTTCAAATCCTAGTACTACCATTGTGTGGTCTTGGGTAGGTAACTTACTGTCTCCAAACATCAATATTTTCACTAAAAAATATGGGAAATGTTGCTATCTATTACTTTGAAAGCTGTTGTATAGATCCAGTGGTATAATACTTGAATAGTGTTCAGCATGAAGATTAATAAATATTGGTGGCGGCTCCATCCACCCCCCTCATCCCCCATCATTCAGAACAAAGATCTGAAGTCCAGTTAGATTACTCTCATTGTAAACTACGTGTCCAGGACCTTTGTATAAAGCTTATAGGAGTTTCAGCTGGATAATCTGATTTTGTCACGACCAGAAAGAGTAAGGCATTCTTCTTTTCTTTCCAGGTTGGACTTGTTGACAACACATGGGTGAAAAACACTGATTGATAGCTCATTGACTGGCTTTCCTGGGCATTCCCAACATGGTACTTTGTTCAGTTAGTTCCAGCTTCAATGGGCCCTCCAGCCTGTGGCCTTAGCCTGAAAATCACAGCCTTCTGTCTGATTTATGCCAAATGGCATTTCCTTGCAGGACTCCTAGTGCCTGGAAATGTCATTAAAGAATCACCGATCGAGGTAAGGATCAGATAAAGGGAAGCACATTCTCGCCTGCACATCAACACCATTAAACGCGTTGTTACAGCAGCAACGAAGATGTCTGATGATAGCGTCAGTGGCAACTGGTCAGTGAAAATGTTTTTTAATTGTGACTTGAATGTGTTTATCAACCTCGCTTTGTGACATCAAAAAGACAGCAACAGAAACACCGGGAGCTTCAGTCCTCAGGGGGAAACATTAGTCATCTGTGAGTGTGCGGGCCTTGGCAGATGGTCAGTTCTTCTCCTGAAGTCAGACTTCCAAGCCACTGTGCAGCATTATGGCTAGAAACACAAAGAATGCTATCCTGCCATTGAACATCTTTATGATAAAATTACTAATTGGTGACTAATACCACAGGCTTCTGAGCTAGGAAAAAAAAAAATCTCATAGAGGCTAAGTGGTTGGCTGCATATTCCATAATTTAAAACTACTCTTAAAATTCCACCAGTGCTGCAATGTGGCTTTCTAAGATGTTCTCTGAGTGATCTTGAGTGCCTTGAGATTTTTAAGTGCAGCCCCGAAGAGCTATTTTTAAATATTCAAATACATCATACTATCACAGTAGTTCCAGTCCTTTTTTAAAACATCTTTAATTATACTATTTTGCATTACAGTTTCCAGGTTTCCCCCCCACCCCACCCCCCTCATATTTGGCAACTCCACAGCATCTGTCAAAACAAATTAGCACTTGGGGTGGTAGAAATATATTTTTTATGAAAGCAGCAAATGTGTCAGTATTGGACAGAAGCTGAAACCTGATTTATTGGTTTGCTTTCTTGGGTTTCGGACCCAAAAGGCAGAAGCCTTTGAAAGAATTTTTCCTTCGCATCGCTAGCGCCCTTGCAAGATATGTAAAACACATTCAAATTCTGCCAGAAAGAGTCACTAATTATGATATGTATTTGCATATGTTTAATCACATATATCTTATTTCATTTTGCTATTTCTGCAGGGCCCCTCGCTTCACGGAGGGGGGCTCCTTGGCGCTAGTGCTGTGAGTGCTGAGAAAAGTTCTGTCGAGCGAGCATTCCACTGCCGCGCTATTAGTTTTTTGTGTTATCTTTTCCAATGAAATTTGAAATTTACAATTTTTAAATGATGTGTGTGAAATTATATGACTCTATTATGTCATAATATTATACATCCCAAAATATTGGTAAAGGGATCTCCCCTTTCTCACCTCCCCCTCCCACCAGAGATCAGAGCACTGCTGATAAAATAATGATTAACCTTTAAAATCAGATTGGCATTTCTTTTTTCTCCAAATCTAGAATTAATACGCATTTTTTAATCATTAGTGTAATGTTCAGGATGATACTTTTGTTCTTTTGCCTGTTGAACTGTTACGGCTGCTAGTAACCCTTCAAATTGTTTGCTTCATTCAAGCATCCTTTCCTGAATAATTCATTAGGCATTATTATCCAAGCGTGGAACCCCTCATTTAGCACTGCTGATCTTTTCCTTATGTGTAGCTGACAGGCAATCAAAGTTTTTATCAGTGCAGAAAATTTGCAATTCAGAAATGTAGTTGCAGCAATTAGTAGCTATCAGGTAGCATTGGAAGGACAGCTTCATAAAAAGACAGAGTTGAATGAGCTCCACTGATGTTAGCACAAAAGTAATGGGTAAAACTAACCAGCTGTTTCTAAATTTACCAAATGGAACATTCCCTTCTTCTCAGAGTGGAGGCTTTAATTAACTTGGAGTTCTGTGTGGCTTCCCAGAGGGGGAAGGGAGTGGGTTAGCACCCTTGCTTCACTCGGCGCTGGAGCCGCTCTCCTCCCACTGGGTACGGACAGGAGGGAGCACCGAGCTTCCCCTTAATCCAGTGCTGGAGGCAAAGCGGGCAAGTGAGTGGCACTTGTGCCGGAAGGATTCCAGAGGTGAGAATGCCCGTGAGATTCCATCCAGGCTTCCCCTCTTGGCATCTCAGATGGGATAGCTCTGGATGCTGCGGTTTCATCTTGCTCTTAAACTTCTATCCTTCGCCCATGTTGGGTAAGCCCTAGCTGGGGTGACTAGTCTGCTTAGACCCGGACAGGCCCTCAGGACCCAGACTGAGACTGAAGCAAAGGTCTGGACAGGGCTTCACTGGCCAATGAATTCATTCTGCTGTCCAGTCTTTCATTTCTTCATTCATTTTTATTCATTCACTTGTCAATTAGTCCTTTAGATAATTTATCCATCCATTTGTGGATCCAAACATTTATTGAAACCTGAGTGGGAGAAGAACTTGAACCCCTGCATGGGGCTTCCAGGCCTCCCTTTCCCCCTGTGACTATGTACTCCAAACCTGCAGAACCTTCACCCCATTCTCTCCATCGGAACCTGCTCTCAGATCAGAGGAGACCATTTATGTAAGGGGTAAGGTGCAATCACTCTGGGAGGGGCGGTTGCTAGGTAAACAGGGGGATGTTCTGCATCTGTTAGCCTATGGTGAAGCCTTGGAAGGGTCTCTGAGGCACTGCATGGCCGTAGCCTCTGCTCCATGTCCATGTGAGGCGGCTGCAGCCAGCAGTTCATCCTAGAGAAGGTGGAGGATGCTGAGAAAAAGGGCTGTGCTCTCTACCTCCTACCAACCCCAGTATGGCCAAGGTGCCAGCAGGCTACTGGGCTGCCACCCAGAGCCAGTAAGAGGGAGGACCCAGGCTGCAAAATAAAATTGACTGAGGTCTAGCTGGGCTTCCCACGTGGCTCAGTGGTAGAGAATCTGCCTGCCAGTGTAGGAGATGCAGGAGACTCGGGTTCAGTCCCTGGATCAGGAAGATCTCCTGGCATAGGAAGTGGCAATCTGCTCCAGTATTCTTGCCTGGACAATCCCATGGACAGGGGAGCCTGGTGGGTTACAGTCCATGGGGGCTACAAAGAGTCAGACACAACTCAGTGACAGCACTCACAGGGTCTGGCTGGGATAACCAAGTAGCCAGGATGCAGTGGGATAACGTGGCTGCCAGGATGTAGACTTCCAAGTCATTTTAAATTCAACTGTGTCCAGAGGATGGAGTAGACAACTGAATAACATAAGGCTACATGGCCCAGACCTAAGCATTAAACAGGCCTGGGTCCAGGTTCCATCTTTGCCACTTATAAGCTAGCTAGGTGCTTCTTGGAGACTTAATTTTCTCATCTGTAAAATGGGCTTTACTCCCTTCTCTCATGGATTGTTGTGCAAATTGAATGCAAAGTTGACTATAAAGCGCTTAGCACGGTTAAGTAAGTAGCAGACACTCAATAAACATTATTATCACTAGGATATGAGTTTCATGAGGGTGAAGATCCTAGAGGTTACGAGCACAGACTTGAGCCAAAGTGCTGGGTTCAAATCCTGCTTTTATTCCTTACTTGCTCTATAAAGTTAGGCAATGAACTTCTCTGTCTCAGTTTCCTTATCTGTAAAGTGGGAATATTAATAATATCTACCTCATGTGTGTGCTTAGTCACTCAGTCATGTCTAACTCTTTGCAATCCTTTGGACTATAGTCTGCCAGGCTCCTCTGACCGTGGGATTTTTCAGGCAAGAATACTGGAGTGCATTGTCATTCCTTCTCCAGGATATCTGCCCAACCCAGGGATTGAACCCACATCTCCCGTGTCTCCTGCATTGCAGGCAGATTCTTTACCCACTGAGCCATTGGGAAAGTTTCACAGAGCTGTTCTAAAGATTAATATGTATAAATTCTTAGAACTGTGTCTGACATGGTAAATGCTACTTTAGTGCTTATCATTTTTGGAAAATTATTATAACTTCAAGGCTTGGAGAGTGCCTAGCTAGTGGCAGGCTACGAATGAATATTTGTTGAACAAATAAATGAAGGTCGTAGACCTCATGCTTCCTCCCACCCTCATTTTATAGATAAAGCCCTAAGGCCCAAAGTGACTTAGCTATCACTCTTCCCACACTCCCCCTATAAAGTATCTTGTCTTTGAGCCTTGGATGACATTGACAAGAAAGCATTCTCTTTTCCCACTTCCCGCCTCAGCTCTAGCCAGAATCGGTCCTCTCTTTTCTATCAGCTGGCTGGTTTCTGGACAGGCTGGGAGAACACTGACCCAGAACTGTGGTCTGGTTTCTGGGCCTTTCTTAAGCTCTGGCAGGTCACCACTCTTCCCTGCAAACCGAGGAAACAGGACAGATAAGTTCTGCTCTCCTTCTAGCTCAACATGCAGCAAGTTCATGGGTCTGGGCTCCCTATAGTCTTACTTGTGCTGTCTTTAGTTGCTCGGTCATGTCTGAATCTTTGCAATGCCATGGATGGTAACTTGCCAGGCTCCTCTGTCCATGGAATTCTTCAGGCAAGAATACTGGAATGGGTTGCCATTCCCTTCTCCAGGGGATCTTCCCAACCCAGGAATCAAACTTGTGTCTCCTGCATTGCAGATGGTAAAATTCTCTACCCTCTGAGCCGCTATATTCTTTAGACAGCTCCATTCCAGGGGGAGACAGAAGCAGCTCTCCCATGGAGGGTGCCACCAGCCGTGACAACCGTGCCACTGCTCAGCCATCTTGTTTGATGTCCTCATCTTACACGAGACTGTTTTGGTCTCATGAAAATAATACCTCTGTGCATTAATCCTGCAGAGTCATGTTTCATTTCTAACACAGAGAAGGGAAGTTAGTCCCTCAGGAACACACAATGAGCTGAGCCAAGAGCCAGTCTTCCAACCCCAGGTTTAGTGTATTCGCTCTCATGCCCCTTGGCTCTTCAAAAGGAAGTGCACTCTTCAAAATTTTGAGCAATCAAGGTCAAGAAGTATTTCTTTACTAGAATGACCTCCAGAATAGCAGGCAGCCATTAAAATAGATCTGTATGTATCCTGTCATGGAAAGATGTCCACTACTGAATGAAAAACGCTGGTTATAGGATATGTGTAATATAATTGCATTAAAAAATACATGCATGTTAGGAATACTATATAGCACAAGGAACAATATTCAATATTTTGTAATAATCTAAAAGGAAAAAGAATCTGAAAAAGAATGTATAGATATTACTTTTGTGATTAAAAAAATAAAATTGGGTCCACCTCATACCCGTTAAGACAGTAACCATTAAAACAAAAATAAAAACAAAAAATGGTAATTATTGGAGAGGATATGGAGAAATGAGGACCCTGGTACACTGTTAATGGGAATGCAAATGGTGTAGCCACTATGGAAAGCAGTATAGATATTCCTCCAAAAATGAAAAATAAGATTACTGTATGATCCAGGAATTTAATATATACCCAAAAGAACTGATATCAAGAAAAAAAATACTTGTACATCCAACTTTATAGCAGCGCTACTCACGAGAGCCAAAAGGTAGAAATGATTCAAGTGTGCATAGACAAATAAATAAACAAAATGTGGTATAGATGATGGAATATTATTCAATCTTTAAAAGGAGGGGAATTCCAACACATACTACAACATGGATGAACCTTGGGGATGATGTGCTAAATGAAACGTCAGTCACAAAAAAACAAATATTGCTTGATTTCACTTGTATGAGGTATCTAAAGTAGTCGAATTCAGTCATTAAAATGTAGAACGGTGATTCTCAGAGTCTGGGGGCAGGGGGACAGTGTGGGGAATGGAGTGTTGTTATCTGATGGGTACAGAGTTTCAATCTTTTTAAATATTTATTTTATTTATTTTACTGTGTCTGTATCTTAGTTGTATCATGTGGGATCTTTTGTTGTGGCGCCCAGACTCTCTTACTTGTGGTGGGTGGGCTTAGCTGCTCCACGGCATATGGAATCTTAGCTCCTGGACCAGGGATCAAACCCACATCCCCTGTATCGCAAGGCAGATTCTTAACCGCTGGACCACCAGGGAAGTCCCCAGAGTTTCAATTTTGCAAGTTCTGGAGACCTGTTGTGCAACACAGTGACTGTGCTTAACACTACTGAACTGCACACTTTAAAAATGATAAAGATGGTACATTTATGTGTATTTTGTCACAATTTAAAAAATCTTAATGAAGTTAAGTATTAGTAGCTCAGTTGTGTCTGACTTTTTGCAGCCCCCATAGACTATAACCCAACCAGGCTCCTCTGTCCTTGGAATTCTCCAGGGAAGAACACTGGGGTGGGTAGTCATTCCCTTCTCCAGTGGATCTTCCCAACCCAGGGATCAAACCCAGGTCTCCCACATCACAGGCAGATTCTATACCTTCTGAGCCACCATGGAAGCCTTTCCCCAGCCCCCACCACTCCCTGCCAAAAAATAAAACTAGGGGGTTTTTTTGAGAGAGAAAAATGATCACTTTCTGTGGCCACTCCCTAAGTGCTTAATTGTACCCCTTTCTCTCACCCACTCCTCAGAAAACACTACGAAAAGATCCAGAACCTGAGAGTCCAAGTTTCAGTTATAAAAGCAACTGTTCCTCTGTGTCCAGTACTTTACAGTTTACTGTGCTTTCCTCATGTGGTTCTCCTTGTGATACTGTGAGAAAGGTGGGGTGGGTTTTTGGTCATTCTAATTCTATGGATGGGGAAACTGGTGCCACGAAAAGTCTGCAACTTGTCCCGTGTCAGAGGAGCGTTTCAGACCTAGTCGTTCAGCCTTGGGCTTGCTAGATCGGACCTCCACAAATCCTAGGAAGTGTGGACAAAGGGGCAAAAAAGAGCAGAAGCCCCTGATAGAAATGGAAAGTTTGTAGCACAGGTGCTGTGGGCTGAGGCAGAACTCCTAAAGGATAGTAAGTCCCCATCCTTTGATGGGGACAGACCAGAGAAATTCCAGCCTTCTTCAAAAGCTCTGGAGTCTTGACTTACCAACTTTTATATCCTCCAAATACATTTAAAAAATTTTAAAGTCAACTATCATCTGCTGCCATCATTTTAATCCTAAAAGAATAGTCCCCTAAATGGAGTGAATATTGTTTTATGAAAATATTACGTTTTTCTCTTTTCACACTTAATGCAGACTGAAGGAACCTATGCCATCCACCAGCATTTGAGAACTGAAAAACCCTGGGTGTAAAGTTATCCACAGGCTTCCCTAGTGGCTCAGTGGTAAAGAATCTGCCTGCCAATGCAGGAGACACCGGTTCAATCCCTGGGTTGGGAAGATTCCCTGGAGTAGAAAATAGCAACCCACTTCAGTATTCTTGCCTGGGAAATCCCACAGACAGCGGGGTCTGACAGGAAGTCCATAGGTTTGCAAATGAGTCGGACATGACTTAGAGACTAAACAATAACAAAGTTATCCACAGTATTTGTTATTGATAATGATTAAAGCAACAATATGTGTGAATGAACTTTAATTTTGAGCAGATTCAAGGTTATCCCACATGGTAAGCAAAACAAATCCCGCCCTCTGCCCCATGATATCCACCATCCCAATTCCCAGAACCTGGGAATATGTCATGTTACATGACAAGGTGACATTCAAGTTGCAAATGGAATTAAGATTGCTAATCACTATATTTTTTTAAAGACAAACCAGGGAGAATATCCTGGATTATTGGGGTGGCCCCTTATAATCACAAGGGAACTTAAATGGGAAGAGGGAGGGAGAAGAGGAAGAACCAAAGAGATGGCATGGTTCAAAAGACTCCTCTAACCATTGCTGACTCTAACGGTGAAAGATGGCCACAAACCAAGGAATGCGGAAACCTCTGAAAGGATGAAAGGGCAAGAAATGCTTCTCTCTTTGAGCTTCCCAAAGGAACACAGCCCCATTTAGCCAAGTTAAAAAAAAAAAAGATCACCAAAGATGTGAAGTAATTTTAGTTAAAAATCAAACAGCTAATAAATGGTAGAATATGACCAGCGCTGTGTCTGACTGCATGGCCAGATGGAGTCCCAAATTATGTATTTAATCCCTTAGAGTTAAAACATTAATGCTTCGGGGTCTTCTGCAAAAAATCCCCATGACTTCCAGGTGATTGTGCACCAGAGTGGAGGTCCTTCTTTTGGAATTTGCTCTTTTGGTCCCAAGCAGATTAATTTTTAGGCCTGAAACATGGGTAATTCTCCTTCCAGTTCCCTTGGGGCTATTGTCTTCAGACCTCAGAGGTTTAAAACAATCAGGGATTGGCTAACAAAACATTCTAAAGCCGATGAGTCATGGCAGAACTTTGCCTGTGCAAGGAAGCCAAGTGCAAAGCCTTGGGGGTGGGGTGGGGGGATGGGGGGGGGATGCTCCAGGACTTTCCCTCTCTCTCCTTCCTTTCTCACCCTGAAACCTGGCTGTGCTCCCCAGATGCATGCATGGTGGCAAAGTCATGGCCGTTCCAGCTCATTAACAGGATGGATTCTGGGAGCGATAAAGGCCAGAGAATGGAGGTGCTGAGAAAGCTTTTGTGTCTCCAAGACTCTGACCCCTTTGATGAGGCAGATGTTTGGGCCAGGCCCTCTTTTACAGGGAGAGTTAAAGCTCATTAAACAGCAGGACAACTTCCTCAGTGGCAATGGACAGCCCCCAGGCCGGTCTTCCCTGGCAGCAGACGGGCTGGGAAAGAAGTGGTCTCCTGTCATCAAGCCCAGTGCCCCCCGGAGACTCTGGAGCTGGTGTCTGTGACACGTGGTCACCTTGGAGGCTTTGATTTATGGTTGACTTTCAGAAAGGCCTGCCTCTGACCTTGGCAGCCTGTCGCCTCACCATCTTTTCTCTAGGTTGGAAGGACTTTCCGTCAGGATTCATGAGCAGCACAAGGCTGACCCCAACACAGAGCTTCTAAGAGACCCTTCTGGTTCAATTGGAGCAGGAAAGCTTGAAACAGAGGCTTCTCCTGACCCACTTGGAGCATCTTAGGAGCTCTCTGCTGACAAATGTGAGAAAATCCAGGACTCACAATTCCCCCATGAGGTGAATCTCAGTCCAATATCCAAAACAGAGTATGTATCCTCCCCAGTCGCTTTTGGTTTCCCAAGTTGATTCTGAAGCATCAGCGGCCCAGGTGCCTTGCCAGGCTGCTTTAGAAAACAAGACAGGGGAGTTCCCTAAGGATGACTCTTTCTCATATTCTGCCAAGGAGTCGATACAAAGTTTAGGGTGTGGGTTTGGGTAGGGTCAATTATTTCAACCAAACTGTGCATTCAGCATTATCTTCCTCAAACTGACAGCATCTACATGAGACATATCAAACATTATGAATTTAGAAATGGCTCTAATGGGTGTGAGGAAAGAAGAAAGAAATACGTATGAGCTATGCTTAATTGAATAATAACAATAGCCATGTCTTGAGTGCGTATCATGGACCCAGCACTGTACTTTACATGTACCTACTCTTTAATTCTTGCAGTGATCCCCTGTGGTTGATACTCTTGAATACGTGCTTAGTCGCTCAGTCATGTCCAACTCTTTGCGACCCCATGGACTGTAGCCCACCAGGCTCTTCTGTCCATGGGATTCTCCAGGCAAGAATACTGGAGTGGGCTGCCATTCCTTTCTCCAGGGGATCATCCCGACCCCAGGGATCAAACCCAGATCTCCTACATTGCAGGCAGATTCTTTACTGTTTGAGCCACCAGGAAAGCCCCTTGATACTCTTATTACCCTTTCTTTATAGGAAAGGAAACAGACACAGAAACGTTAAGTAACTTGCCCAAGATTGCACAGCTTTTAAGTGACAAAACTGAGGTTCAAGCCCAGGCTATCTGGCTCCTATCTTAACTATTAATACTATGATCTTGCCTTAAAAAACTGCCTGAAAATAACTGAAGGAGAGAGGTGCCCCCCATAAGACAAGTAAATCCTACCCAGGGTTCACATTGGCAGTGTATGTGTGTAACGCATGAATACACACAGACGCACATCATGAAGTAAGAGCTTATGTAGCTCTCACAAACCCGTTCCCATCTCCTGAGAGCTGACTGGCAGATCTTCCCTCCCCAAGCTTTTGGGCAGGCCCTGAAACCAGGGAGACCTGCCTTCCGCCAGAGGCCTTGACCGCCAGGCAGCTGCCGGGAGGTGGCGCTGTGTCACTTTCCTACTCGGGAGCTTTTGTTTTCTGCAGGCCTCAGGCTGGAGGTGGGGAGAATGGTTTGAGTAGGGCCTGACGCTAATTTCCCTGATTTGAAATCTCACTCTCTTCTGTCATTTCCTTCAAACGAGCTTGGAGATGTTCATCAGATGACAGTCCTGAAAATGAGCCAAAGCGGCTCTCTTAATCCCCCTTGTCTCAGGTTGGATTTGAAAAGGGTGTTTCCAAACAAGGAGCAGACTGCATCTGTCAGAGTTACACTCAAGCTGACCTCCCGGCTTTCAAACGGAGAGAGGAAAAACACACCAACAGTCTCAACCACCTTGGATGTGGCTTCGAGAAGGTTGAGAAGAAGACTCTGGTGCTCACTGAGCCACAGGCTCAGGCCCTGTTCACAAGGATGTGTCCATCCTCTGGGCAATCCCAGGTTTAGCTGAACAAACCCCAGGGTATCATATCTCTCCAGGCCTCCTTGGTCTTGCCTGATGCTGGTCCAAGGTGGCCCATCTCTTGCCACTGTCTTTCCAAGGAGCTGAGCACTAGAAGGCCTCGGCCACTGCTGACACTTGCAGATTGAATGAGCCATGGATCCAAAGAAGGTTCAGCCAGTAGGGTGGTGCTCAAAACAGTGAGTGAGAGTCGCTCAGTCACGCCCGACTCTGTAACCCCATGGACTGTAGCCTGCCAGGCTCCTCTGTCCATGGAATTCTTCAGGCAAGAATACTGGACTGGGTTACCATTTCCATCTCTAGGGGATTTTCCTAACCCAGGGATTGAACAGAGGTCTCCTGCATTGCAGGCAGCATTCTTTACCATCTGAGCTACCAGGGAAGCCTACTACTAAGAGACATTTCTAAGTACAAAGACAGGTCAACTTAAAAAGTATCGCTCAGAGCAAGGAGAGGCTGTCAAATAACTAAGTCTCTCTCTCTCTGTTTTCAAGATGAGGAAACTGAGACCCAGAGAGGAAACAAACCACAGACCCTCTAAGCGGAAAAGCTGCGTTTAGTTTTCAGAATGCTCCAGTAAGGACCGTTTCTACTGCCATAGGATTAAGTTTTAACCCTGAGGCATAGTAGGGGAATTTGAGCTTCAGATTCAGATATATCTGGGTTTCAATCCCAGCTCTTTAAGGTTCTATCTGTGTGACCCTGGGAAAGTCATTAAACATGCTGACTCTCAGTTTTACCTGGAAAATGGCAGGGGGGGGGGCGGTGGTTGGCAATAATAGCTTCTACTTGATGGGGTTGTGGTGAAGAGTAAATGAGGAAACATACCCATAGAAGGTGTCCACATCTGTTTATCCTTGTCATGTGTACTCCCATTAGAGAAGCCAGTTTTGGAAGAGGGCTGACATAATGGTAAGCACTCCAGGACCAAGAGAATCAAACTGGGCTCCATATCCTCAGACCACAAAGCTACTTTCATCTTTCCTTGTTAAGAGTCGGGAATTGTCTTTCCTGTCCCTTTAGATCTAGAAACCAAGCCAGATTTTGGCATTAGCAGGTATCTGCATAACAGGTGCTAGGGGATCCAGAAAGCTCCCCATTCCTCAGTCCTCCTCTTATCTTTCTAAAATTCAGCCCTTGGCAACCACACATCCTGAATGCTCATTAGCACATGCTCTGATTTAGATGCATATCCTTCTTTTAAACAAAATCAAATACTCCCATGAGTATAATATCAGTCACTAACACCTAAGTATGCTTTTTTTCAATCAAATTGCCTCCTTGCTAATATCTGC
This sequence comes from Cervus canadensis, assembly GCF_019320065.1. Classification (NCBI taxonomy): domain Eukaryota; kingdom Metazoa; phylum Chordata; class Mammalia; order Artiodactyla; family Cervidae; genus Cervus; species Cervus canadensis. The sequence goes on along the minus strand of NC_057396.1, from coordinate 57,428,291 downwards.
ATGAAACAAAGTATGTAATTTTGTAGAGATGAAGGAGAGACTGGAAAATAAAGGGTTTAATTTTTTAGATGACCCAGGAAGAAGCTTGAGTAGCAAGACGTTGCACAAGCGCAGTGGGGAGAGAAAAGAACATGATAAGGAAATGCAAGGATCCAGAGAGAAAGGCAGGAGAGCATCAAAATGAACTACATCTATGTAGAAAGTTTTTTTGCAGCAGATGTCTGTAGGTGAGGTGACTCAGGAGTACTGAATGGCTTAATGTCCCCCAAAAAAGTATTTGTAAAAGCCTGAGGCATGCCTAGCATTTGCACCTGACTCAGAGACTTTCCTAAGAAGCCATGAATTTAAACTCTTCTTGACTCAGGTAAGGCATGTTTCTGGTAGCTAAGCTTGAAGGAGATTTTCATTCAAGCCCCAGTTGTTGTTGTTTTTTAACTCTGCTGCTGCTAAGTCGCTTCAGTCATGTCCAACTATGTGTGACCCTATAGACGGCAGCCCACCAGGCTTCCCCGTCCCTGGGATTCTCCAGGCAAGAACACTGGAGTGGGTTGCCATTTCCTTCTCCAATGCTAAAGAGAACAATAAGACCCTCAATAATATCTCGGGCTGGAGCAGAGGTGAATGATACCCACATGTCACTCATACTTTCTCATGGAAACTTCTTCCCAGAGCCCCAGATGCCCTCTGTGACCTGCCCCACCTGTAACTCCAGCTTCACCCCTCATCCCTTCCCATCTCTGTGCTCAGACATGCTGGCCTCCCCCACCTCCCAAACATCTTAAGCTCATTGTCCTTTGGGAACCTCTGTTCTGGTGGTTCTCTCCACCAGATACACTCATCTCCCTAGTCTTCACTGTATGGGCTTCTTCTCATCATTCAGGGCTCAGCTCAGAGAAGCCTATCTGACCCCAAACGTAACTGCACCCCTCCCATCACCCATCCAGAGCCCTCTGTTGAATCACTGATGCCAAGTGTGTTAGCTCCTTGAGAGGACCTGGGAAAACAGCTACATCTCAGTAAACAGTGAAAAGCCGCTCAGAAGGCTGGCAATAAGCATTTGTTTCCCAATAGATCTGTCCTCTCTCTCTCTCCATGCGCTCTCATTTGTTTTCTCTCGCACTTTAGTGGCTTTTTTCCTTTGCCTAAAATATGCTCAAATTTCCAAGCCCCAGATAATTCAAGTGGAAAATATGTTGATTGCCCTCAAGCTGACAGGCTTTCCAGTTGTCATTTTTTTTTTAGATTTTTTTTATTTTATGGAACATTTTTAAAGTCTTTATTGAATTTGTTAGAACGTTGCTTCTGCTTTATGTTTTGTTTTTTTGGTCACGAGGCATGTAGGATCTTAGCTCTCTGACCAGGGATCGAACCTGCACCCCTGCTTTGGAAGGTGACATCATCACCACTGGACCACCTGAGAAGTTCCGCACCCCCACCCCCAAGCTGTCATTCCTGTTTCTTTCTCTCATCTCCATTTCAGGGGTGCTTTCAGGGGCCACCATCATCAGCTCCAGCCCCCACCCTCCCACCTCAGCAGTTTCGGAGGGGCACCAGCCTTCACCCCTCGGCTGACAAGACTCTCCTGGACGGGGCTCCTGTTCCCAGTAGTCACACAGGTGGTGCGCAATGCAACTCCAGGGCCACCGTTCCCACAGAGGAGGGCGAGGGTGGCTCCCTCTGGGGGTGCAGCCCACACTGGCCATATGTAGCCGCTGTGCTTGGAAGTCACTTTAACCACCAACCATCTCCTTTTCTCAGTCTACCACCTCCTCCATCTCTTAGGAACACAACACCTTCGATTCTTCCCTGGCTTGTTGAGGCACTGTCTCCTCCAAGTGTCCTTCCTAATTCTCCTTATCCTTCCCAGCCTCCCTCTTGCTACCCTGCTCTACATAACTGTGAGGTCCCCCCAGGCTCTCTGCTTTTCTCCACACAGCCTGCCTCAGAGGCCTCTACTCCTACTCCCACGGCATCCACAGTCATTTCTACCCCAACGACCTGCCTCTCTCCTCCTCACCTGCTGGCTGGAAACCTCCACTTGTCGTGAAGGAGACCCCCAAACCCAGTTCTACCTAAAACTCAGCCTTCCGGGGGGTCTCGTTCACTCGGGACCAGTCTTGAGGCCAGGCGGGAATGTTCCAAGAGATGTGCCCCCGGGGTGATCCTGGCTTCGATCACCTGACAGCATCCTTCCGCCTATCTGGCCCCGGGGCCCACCACGTGAGTAAGTAGTCCCTCTTGCTACAAAACAGACTGGTGAAAGGCTGAGGTAAAACTCTCAGCTGAAACTGTCTCTTCTTGGAAAGAGACAGGCTGATTCCCGGGATTTCTCGGGTCACTGATAGTGTTCACTGAGGAGGGAATCTGTCCACAAGAGACCGGAGGCAGCCAGCTCTGACAGACACAACAGAGAGCTGGCGGGGACGGTGAACATTTCAGGCGTGGGGGAACCTTGGCGGCAGCCTGACCTGTCGTCGGAGCCTTCTGTTTACACTTGACTTCCAATGTGGACGCATGACGGGCATCCGCACAGGGGAGAGAAGGCGCAGGAAGGGCCGGGAAGGGGCAGTTGCCTCGGGCTGGTGCCCACCTGTCAAGCTGTGGAGAAAAACTGCCAGAACCCGGAGATGGATTTGGGTGCTGCTGCCTCTGTCTGGGGCGGAGCCTGTCCGCTTCTAACTGACACTTGCGACCCTTTGTCTGTGGGTCAGTGGCCTTGTGAGGAAGTGGACCTGTTGTTCCTCAGAGACAATGGAACAGCCTTGCCTGCCTTGGAAGGACTTCCTGCCCTTCATGGAAGCCCAGCATGAAGGTTGTTGTACCTTTTCTGTTTTTAGGAGCCTGTGGAGGACTGAAAGGAAGGCCCAAGTGCACTTGGTTGTCCTGTGTTGGGGGTTTGTCTGATTTTCACGTGACCCTCTTCAGAGATGGTGCAGTTCCCCAGAAGACTTGGCTTTTTACTTCAAAGTTCCATTTTGACTCTGGAAAGTCAACTCTTGCTGTGCTGGAGTAGGTCAGGGAATGCCCCACTGGCATGGGGACAGAGGTCCCGTTCTTAACAGAGCTGCACCTTCTCAGATGGCTGGATATACCCCTCGATGGCCAGTTCAAACCTGGGAATCCTAGAGAGGGAGTGTTCGGAGGAAGACAGGTGGGTCCTCTTTACAGTGTTGCTCCAAGTGAGGCCTGTGGGCTGTGTCCTCCACACAGTGCTGCTCCAAGCGAGACCCATGCACTGTGCCAGAGTGTTACTGGACCACGATGTGATAAGTATAAAAACCGGGGATGAGCAATGAAAGACTTTTACAACTGTGGGACATTACATGACCATGAACTCATCCATGTAAAATGGAGAATATACATGATCCATGAACACATGTCACTGGACGGGGTCCTTCAGGTTGGGTATTGGCAAACTTGTGTGGTAAATTGCACAAGGGGTCAATTGTACCATGTATTGAATGGAAATTTTTATATCAGATGCATCACCACAGACAAATTTGAGAAGCATTACTTTAGCCTATTAAAATCTCTAAGACGTGCTGCCATAAGGAGCCTGTTTACTTTGTTATAGCCAATATTTCTCAAACACATTTGACAATGAACTCCTTTTGGGGTACGGAAGAGGGTACTACCAGCATACCAAGGAACTGCTTTCTTCAGAACACTTTTGAGATGACACTCTAAATGGTGAGAATAAGCAAGTGTATCCATTGTTTCAGAATCTGCAAACATTTTCCAGGCCACAGGTCCCACTTGGCTAGATGAGTCAGGACCTCAGGTTACTGCTCCACTTGGATTAACTAGAATAATTTAACGACTGCTCCTGATCACTCCATGTCTTGGAAGCCCTTTATTCTTGATCCCAGGGGTTCAACTTTCACCCAGGGTGGGGCTACAGGTACCACCAGCCCATTATCTTGAGCCTCCAGTTCTCCAGTTTTAATTAAACTACAAAATGGCACATCTGAGGTAACAACAGCACAAAATGGCCAGGTTAAGTTGGTCACTGAGGGAAAGGTATTAACTCCTTCATATCACAAGGGGCCCATTTACTGCAACCTGGAACTGGACCAGGGCACCTGGAAGCCAGGAGTCAGGTAGCTTCTAAAATTCTTCTCCCCGCATCCTCTGTACATTAGAAACACAGACTTGTACATTCTCATCTTAAGCTTTACTAGTCATATTTGCTACTTTGAGCACTAAGACCAAGTCTTCATTTTTCCTTCCTTGTATTAAGTAGTGTGCTAGGAAATGTTTCACAACCAACAGTCTGCAGAGGGTGGAGGATCCCTATTTTACAGCCTTTGCCAAGTTCTGTGGTGTAAATACTCTTGCTGTGGCCTAGTCCATGCTGCCACAAGGACCTCACTGACCACGGAGCTGAGAAGTGCCACACAACAGTCAACTGTCAGGAATTGGCATAGCCAAGTCGACTCTGGCAAAGTGTAGGCTCTCTCTTCATGGCACAGTAGCCTGATTAAAAACAAAAACAAAAACCATAGACTGAGCAGGGAAAGACCTCAGAGATCATCTAGTCTAGACTTCCATGTTTTATAGATGAAGCAACAGGCCCAGGGAAGGGTAGTGACTTGCCCAAGGCTACCAGCAAGTCGATAGTAGATGGGATTCATCTGGGCTTTCTGACTCTTTCATTCATTCTATGCTTCTCTTTAAACATATGGTTTATTTGTTTCTCAAAATAGCCAGACAAGCTTTATCATATTTATTTAATCAAGAAGGATATTGATAAAAGAGTTAAGAATTATCCAAGGCCACAGAGCTAAGAGCTTCCCAGGTGGTTCAGTGGTAAAGAATCTGCCTGCCAATGCAGGAGACTCAGGGGATGCGGGTTTGATCCCTAGGTCAAGAAGATCCCCTGCAGTGGGCAACCCAATCCAGTATTCTTGCCTGGAAAATTCCATGGGCAGAGGAGCCTGGTAGGCTACAATCCATGGGGTCACAAAGACTCAAACAGGACTGAGCAACTGAGCACACACAGAGCTAAAAAGGCAGAGTCAGGTCTGTCTTTCCTCTAGCTCCTTCCATTCTATCAAAACCTGTCCATGCCACATTTCTTTTGGCTAACAAATGCTACCAATAAGACATGTTCTTTTCCGATTTTTCAGCTCCTAAAGATTCTTGACCAGAAATGTGAACAATGTGGGAATTCCCAACAAAGATCCCTTTGTTGATCTCCAGTCTGTTGCTCATTAATTCTCCATCCTGAGTATTGCCTACAGCTAGCTTTATCTCTCATAGCAAGTTAGGAAAAATTCTAGGCTTTATAATAAAGAGAACCCCCCCCCGCAATATAGCAAATTAAAATTGAGGGTTGTTTTTCTCTTCAAGTTCAGGTAGAGAGTCTAAGTCTTTATGGCAGCTCAGTAACCTCAGAGATCCAGGTTCTTTCTACTTTGTTCCTCTGCTCAAAACATAGTTCAGCATAAGGAGTGGCTGCTACAACTCCTGCCATCATATCCATATTCCAGAGAAAAGAAGAAGAGGGAAGTGGAGGAAAGATGTTTCATGCCTCTTTTCTTATCACATTCCCAGAAGTTGCCCACATCACTTTCACTCACATACTGTTGGCAAGGAAAAAACCATGTGGCCACACTGACTGCAAAAGGAAGCTGGGAAACACAGTTTTTAGCTGAGCAGTTATATCCTCAGCAAAAATTTGAGAGGCCTCCTGAAGTAAAAAGAGGAGAGTGAGTATTAGCCATCTCCACTCTGATGTCTGAGATGCTGGAGCTAGAGGAAGGGGTGAGGATGGGAAGAAGGAAAGAAGGAAAATGCAGAATGTAAAGGCAGCCACAAGACCTGTGGCAAAGTCTGGTGTAAAAGGATTTGCAATCAGCCTGTGTCCTCTTCAAAGTCAAATATCTGTATTGCCCTAAGAAGTCTGCATGATTTAGGAAGTTCCTGATGATAACTTCTTAAAAATTATTGAATGAGATATTCAGATGATCTTCTTATGGACAAATGGAGGTGCATGCTTTCTGATATGTGATACCACCTTCAAGTTTCCTTGCTTGAGACTGTAAATTACAATGTCCCATGGTTATAATGATCATGCAGGGGACTCAGTGCTTTAATTTCAGCTTTCTGGACTAAGTTAAAATATAATTTTTATATCATTGCCCACCTCTCTTCTGGGGAAGAGCATTTGACACTGTGTTTTCTGCCCACCTCTACACCAACTCCTGACTCTGGCTGCCTTTAGAAAAGCCAAGTTCAAGAGAGTAAACCCTAAAAAACTATGAACTTGGGGTGATTACAATGTGTCGATGTAGATTCATCAGTTGCAAAAAATGTACCCATCTGGTGGGGGTGATTCATAATGGGGGAGGTTATGCTTGTATGGATACAGATAAAGTTGTACTTTGCTTTGAAACTAAAGCTGCTCTAAAAAATATAATCTCTAAAGAAAGAAAAAAGAAAAGCCATAACTTAGGCATTACTGAAAGATCTGGTAAAACAAACCAGAATGAGAAGCGACACAATTTTCTTGAGTCTCAACGATGATCTGCAGGGTTACCTAATTAGAGTGACTGCACCTCTCAGGGGGCTTCCCAGATGGCGCCAAGTGCTAAAGAACTACCTGCCAATGCAGGAGACTTAAGAGAGGCGAGTTCGAACCCTTGGTCGGGAAGATCCCTTGGAGGAGGGCATGGCAACCCACTCCAGTATTCTTGCCTGAAGAATCCCACAGACAAGGGAACCTGGTGGACTGCAGTCCATGGGGTCACAAATAGTCGGACACAACTGAGCGACTTAGCACGTAAGCATGCATCTCTCAGGGCATCCAATTTCCTGCTTGAATGATGAGAATCTCTATATCTGCCCCCATCTAGGGTGAAATATAAGAACTCGGGTATATGTTCTCAGATGCTCTTCAGAGGAAGAGAGAAAATCAAGATTCAGCATCAATGAGAGGGCTTCTTTGGGAGGTTGGTATTGAATTGCTTAATCCTTTTAAACACTTTTGAGACCCAAGGCTTATGTTTTGGAAAACCTCTCCCTTTTCTGCTTTTGATTCTCTTGGGTTTTGCCAGTGTGCCCAGAGCATATGGGTCTGCTGCAGGGCAGGCAGTTTGCAAGGCTCAAAGGTGGTCCCCAAAGGAAATAGAATGAGAGAATGGAAAGTGTGTGAGGGCAGACGGCAGATGCCAGGATACCTTCTGCGGGTATTTATATTCATACCTTCCCTCCCCTGCTGTATTCCTTCAGGGGAACATGTCTGAATCATCTCTGTGTCCCTCATGTCTGCTAACACAGTGCCTGGCACATGGCAGGGGACTGATAGTTTTGGGTAGATCAGTGACCCTTTAACTCTGCCCCGAGGTCTGCTTTTGAGTTTCTTCTTCAACAACATTGAAATTTATTAAGCCCTGTACTCTTGGAAATCAGTGACAGTTAAGAATTTGTCCCTCTCCTGACCCCTTCTGTGTTCCAGGAAATGGCTCACTGCAAAAAACCATCCTTCCCAGTATAACTTAAGTAAGATTCACCCATGACCGTCTTGTTAATCCGTGACAAGGTCAGACACAGACCCTCCACATTCCCATTCTTTGTCTCAGACATGATTAGCTGAGCTGTTTGTCCCCACTGACCAATCTAGATAAAATGTCCACAAACTTGTCTTAACCTAGACAAACTTAGTTAAAACTTCTCTTCTTCTCCCAGTCCCTGAATTTGGACCCATCCTTGAGTGTTGGAATGCTCAGGAACATTTTTCTTTAAGGACCAGAGAATTGGCTGACCTTTGTCAACTGTCTCCTTACAAGAAGCCCTTGTCCCATTGCCTCATGCTGGTTGCTTTCTAGCCTTATTTGCTCCTTCCTATAAATCAAGTTCCTTTCTCCATGACATTGGGACTTACTAACTCCTTGTTACAGTCATCTGCCTTCCCTATTGCAATATTCTTTTTAAATAACATCACTCCTTACATAAACCAGATTTTTAAAATTTGACACACTCATCACCTTCTGCTTCAGTGCCCTGGGCTGTCTGATCTTGACCATGGCCTTGCAGCCCTTTACCCCCCCGCAGCCCCTCACCCCAACAATGTAATTACTCAGGACTTGGCACTGCTCGTATTTTATTCTCTGTGATTTCAAAAATCAGAATGCTTTCAGAGGATACTTAATAGAAGACTCAACTCAGATTACTGGACAAACAATGCATTAAGTAATAAGGACATGTCATCATCTCACCAAAAAAGGAACTCTGGAGACAAGTGATCCTGTCTTCTGTGATGTCATAAAGAATTCATCTACCCATGTTGTCATCCTTAGAACATATGTGTGTGTATGTGTGTGTTTATAGTTGCTCGTAATAAAAAAAATAATCAAGATAAGATATCCCATCATCATATGATATTGTCCGTAGCACAAAGGAACTGAAAGAAGAAAGAGCTTTCTTTGAGGGTCACTTTCTTTATCAGGGCTCATATGAAGCTCATTAGATCTCACTTTAATCTCGTTGACCAGAGCTGGCCACATGGCCACCCTTAGATGCAAGGGATGCTGGGAAGGTGAGTTGTTGGAATGTTTGCCTCAACTATGAGTGGGGGGAACTCTTTTAGTGGAGAAGAAAATGGGAGAATGACTATTGGGTCTTCCCCACTTATACAATCCTTAGGACTTGTTCTACACTCTCCAAGGAATTAGTCAGTCTGATAAATGAGTCCTTGGATTGATGGACTGGAAGGTCTTGCTCTTGTTAGTTAATTTGATAAAACCAAAAATTTTCTGAATGCAGTGCCCCCACATGGCTGTTCAATACCTCGATAAAGATGACTTCTTCAGGCTGGTGGAGTGATCAAATGGACTTTCAGAAACCTTTCAAATAAAATGCTCAGGAGAGCTTATTCACCAGTGCCTCATTTCTCCACCTGTAAAATGGGGTGACTATTCCAGTTGTAAGAGATTATTGGGAGGACTGATGAAATGGTGCTGTAAATGGTCTACTGCAGGGCCAGACACATGGTAAGGACTCAGTATAAGCTGCTTTTTTTCCCCAGGCAGAAGGAAAAAGCCTGAGCTGTAGCCTCAGACAGCTGCTCAGCTATCAAGCTTAGTGATAGCTACAGAGGCAGTTTCATTTCTCATAATGTAAGATTTGCTTTTAATCAAAGAGAGGGCCTTTCCTCAGTGTGAAAGCCTTGTATTTTTTGCGGAGAGATTTTCAGTTAACTTCAGCTGTTTAAAGCAGCTCTATGCCTGGGAGAGAGAACGCATTAGAATTTTCCAAAGGACTTTCTCTCCTGAAACAGAAAACATAAATGGTAGTGGGGAAAAAATATCAAAGTTACTGAGTATGGAAATCACCACTTTGGGGTTTATGAAAACCACATCCTGCTAACTCCCTGCTATGTGAGGGAGCTTTCAGAGGTAATGAGGCAGGCTCCCGAGTGTCAAGTGTCTGAACTGGAGGCTGAGCAGCTGTCTGAGGCTACAGCTCAGGCTTTTTCCTTCTGCATGGGACCTTCCTACCTGTAAGGAGTCCGGGGGAAGGCAAGGAGCCTCTGAAGATAATTGCACTTAGGGCTTCATTAGAGTACTAACCACACAGGCAGGAATTTTACTTGATCCCTAGGCTGTCTCCCCGACCAAGCTGCCAGGGCCTGTCTGACACAGTGCCTGGCTTGTACTGTTCAGTTCAGTTCAGGGTGCTCAGTTCAGTTCAGATCAGTCACTTACTCGTGTCTGACTCTTTGCAACCCCATGGACTGCAGCACGCCAGGCTTCCCATCACTGACTCCTGGAGCTTGTTCAAACTCATGTCCATCAAGTCGAGACAGTGATGCCATCCAACCATCTCATCTCTGTCATCCCCTACTCCTCACACCTTCAATCTTTCCCTGCATCAGGGTCTGTCCCAATGAGTCAGTTCTTCCCATCAGGTGGCCAAAGTATTGGAGTTTCAGCTTCAACATCAGTCTTCCCAATGAATATTTAGGACTGATTTCCTTTAGGACTGACTGGTTGGATCTCATTGCAGTCCAAGGGTTTCTCAAGAGTCTTCTCCAACACCACAGTTGAAAAGCATCAATTCTTTGGCACTCAGCTTTCCTTATAGTCCAACTCTCACATCCATACATGACTACTGGAAAAACCATAGCTTTGACTAAACAGACATTTGTTGGCAAAGTAATTTCTCTGGTTTTTAATATACTGTCTAGGTTGGTCTTAGCTTTTCTTCCAAGGAGCAAGCGTCTTTTAACTTCATGGCTTCAGTCCCATCTGCAGTCATTTTGGAGCCCAAGAAAACAAAGTCTCTCACTGTTTCCATTGTTTCCCCATCTATTTGCCATGAAGTGATGATACTGGATACCATGATCTTAGTTTTCTGAATGTTGAGGTTTAAGGCAAATTTTTCACTCTCTCTTTCATTAAGAAGCTCCTTAGTTCTTCACTTTCTGCCGAAGAGTAGTGTCATCTGTGTATCTGAGGTTATTGATATTTCTCCTGGCAATCTTGATTCCAGCTTGTGCTTCATCCAGCCCAGAATTTCTCATGATGTACTCTGTATATAAGTCAAATAAGCAGGGTGACAATATACAGCCTTGACATACCCCTTTCCCAGTTTGGAACCAGTCTGTTGTTCCATGTCCAGTTCTAACTGTTGCTTCCTGACCTGCATACATATTTCTTAGGAGGCAGGTAAAGTGTTTTGGTATTCCCATCTCTTTAAGAATTTTCCACAGTTTGTGGTGGTCCACACAGTTAATGGCTTTGGTATAGTCAATGAAGCAAAAGTAGATGTTTCTCTGGAACTCTCTTACTTTTTTGATGATCCAGCGGATGTTGGCAATTTGATCTCTGGTTCCTCTGCCTTTTCTAAATCCAGCTTGAACATCTGGAAGTTCACTGTTCACGTACTGTTGAAGCCTGGCTTGGAGAATTTTGAGCATTAATTTGCTAGCGTGTGAGATGAGTGCAATTGTGCAGTAGTTTGAGCATTCTTTGACATTGCCTTTCTTTGGGATTGGAATGAAATTGACCTTTTCCAGTCCTGTGGCCACTGCTGAGTTTTCCAAATTTGCTGGCATATTGAGTGCAGCACTTTTATAGCATCATCTTTTAGAATTTGAAATAGCTCAACTGGAATTCCATCACCTCCACTAGCTTTGTTCGTAGTGATGCTTCCTAAGGCCCACTTGACTTCACACTCCAGGATGTCTGGCCCTAGGTGAGTGATCACACCATTGTGGTTATCTGGGTCGTTAATATATTTTTTATATAGTTCTTCTATGTATTCTTGCCACCTCTTCTTAACATCTTCTGCTTCTGTTATGTCCATCCTGCTTCTTTCCTTTGTTGTGCCCATCTTTACATGAAATGTTCCCTTGGTATCTCTAATTTTCTTGAAGAGATCTTCTCTGTCTTTTCCATTCTATTGTTTTCCTCTATTTCTTTGCACTGATAACCGAGGAAGGCTTTCTTATCTCTCCTTGCTCTTCTTTGGAACTCTGCATTCAAATGGGTATATCTTTCCTTTTCTCCTTTGCCTTTCACATCTCTTCTTTTCAAAGCTATTTGTAAGGCCTCCTCAGACAACCATTTTGCCTTTTTGCATTTCTTTTTCTTGGGGATGGTCTTGATCATGGCCTCCTGTACAATGTAACAAACCTCCATCCATAGTTCTTCAGGCTCTCTGTCTATCAGAGCTAATCCTTGAATCTATTTGTTACTTCTACTGTATAATCATAAGGGATTTGATTTAGGTCATATCTGAATGGTGTGGTGATTTTCCCTACTTTCTTCAATTTAACTCTGAATTTTGCAATAAGGAGTTCATGATCTGAGCCACAGTCAGCTCCTGGTCTTGTTTTGCTGACTGTATAAAGCTTCTTCTTTGTCTGCAAAGAATATAATCAAGCTGATTTTGGTACTGACCATCTGGTGATGTCCATATGTAGTGGGTGCTCAGAAAATGTTTATTAAATGTGTGAATAAATGAATTAGTGAATAATAAATGTGGTAAATTGACATGAAAAAGGGTAGTGTCGTGGGAAGACATGATCTTGACAAATCCTGAAAAAGCAGGTCACAAAAGTCCCCAGTATTCAGAGCTCCATCTCCAAATACCCAGCAGAGGGTTCCCTGATGGCCAAAATGTAATGACCATGTTTTCTAGTTCCTGTATTTGTTGCTTTGACATCTTGGACCTTGAAGATCCTGGAAGGACTGTCCTTCCTAAGGTTAGGCATTTCTGGTGATAGTGAATGAGTCATCTGCAAGTGCACTTTTCAAATGCAAACCAGCGTTGCACAGCCCATACCCCCAACCACCTCCACTGAGCTCTCACACAAGGGTCTGAAACAGAGCACGACTCTATGGTCCTGGCTACCCACCCCCCAGACTATGCCTCTGCCTGCCTTTTGTCTGTGGAAAACTTTAGTCAAATAGTAAGTTTAATCAGAGAAATGAGAACATGTGAAAATGAAGGAAAACTGTCAAAGGAGACCAAGTAATAATAATATAGTCATTAAGCATGGTCTAGGACCTTCAGTGCTTTTGAACTGTGGTGTTGGAGAAGACTCTTGAGAGTCCCTTGGACTGCAAGGAGATCCAACCAGTCCATCCTAAAGGAGATCAGTCCTGGGTGTTCATTGGAAGGACTGGTGCTGAAGCTGAAACTCCAATACTTTGGCCATCTCATGTGAAGAGTTGACTCATTGGAAAAGACCCTGATGCTGGGAGGGGTTGGGGGCAGGAGAAGAAGGGGACGACAGAGGATGAGATGGTTGGATGGCATGACTGACTCGATGGACATGAGTTTGAGTAAACTCCGGGAGTTGGTGATGGACAGGGAGGCCTGGCGTGCTGCAATTCATGGGGTCAGAAAGAGTCAGACACGACTGAGCGACTTAACTGAACTGAACTGAGGACCTTCAGTTCTTTCTCAAGGGCTACAGATGATATTCTGAGCCTTACCCTGTGAACTGTCTTATACATACTAAAACAGCAGGTGGAGAAGTCAACTACATGATGACCAGACTGCACCCAGGACATGAGTTGCCACAATTCTGAGAACTGGCCTCAAAGAAATGGAAACAAATGGACCCCAGAACTGAAGATTAACTGTACCTAAAACAACCAAGATGATGCTGCTCAGACCACTGATGACCAATCTGAAGATGACTGTTGTATATGCATGTAACCCCTCCCCTCCACCCCTAGCACACACTCTGTCTATAAAAGCGCTCACTCCCTGTTTGTCAGTGGGGAGGAGTTAGCTTTTGGACAAGTGTCTGCCACCTTCTCCCCCTCTCCCCCACAGTTGCTGGCATCTGAAATAAAGCAAACTTTCCTTTCCACCTGGCCTGTTGCTTGGCTTTTGAGCAGCAAGCGGCTGGATCCACACATTCCTTTCGATAACTGGACCATTATTCTCCTAATCACCCAAGATTCAGGTGCCAGACACTAGGGATAGCCTCTATTTTTTTTTTTTGCAAGCCCCAGAACCTGAAAAATTATCCAACTAGCCAACCCTAAGCTTGTTTACACTACTTTGGCTGTTCTTCCTGTGGAAACTACTATAAAGTTTATTGCCCACATTTTCCCTTCGATTCTTCTGCCTGACCCTAGTGCTTCTCTGCATGCTTCCCCCATGGCGTGATGTGTCCTCTCCTCTTGGGATCTACAAGTGTAGCAATGGCTATATTATTTCAATGTCTATCATCTCCCAATCTGTTAGTTTCCCCATATCTGAATAATAATAAAACCCACATTTTAAAACATAATTTGGTTATGTTATAAATTTGGTTATATGTTATATAATTTGGTTATAAAACATAGATTTGGTTCCATAAACAGAAATGCCCTGACAGTGAGGAAGTAAAGCATATTCATGTGTTCATTCATTCGTTCATTCCTTCACACACCAGTACTCTGCTAGGCGATTATCTCAGCTGGCTTGGGCTGTTATAATAAAATACCGTAGACTCAGTGGCTTAAACAACAGACACTTATATCTCACAGTTCTGGAGGCTGAAAAAGCCAAGATCAAGGTGCCAGTAGACTTGGTTCCTGGTGAAAGCCAGCTTTCTAGCTTGCAGTCAGCTGTCTTCTGGCTGTGTGCTCACATGGCTTTTCACTGGTACATGTACATGGAGAGATAGAACTCTCCTGCCTCTTCCTCTATTTATAAAGGCATTGCTTCCATCATGAGGGCATGATCTACATGATCTAATCTAATCCTAATCACCCTCCAAAAGCCCGTCTCCAAATATTGTCAGTTGGTGTTTAGGACTTCAACATACGAATCTGGGGAGGACACACTCAGTTCATAGCAGGTGTGGAGACACTGACCCGAGCCCTCCAAGTGCCCTGTGCTGCTTCATATCTCTGCGCCTTTGCCCATGCTGTTCCTAGTATTTTTCTCCCTACTTTGCTTCCTGGCTAACACCAAATCAGCTTTCAAGCGCAGCTCAAAGGTTGCTTCCCTTGTTAAACCTTCCAACTGCTTGCCTGCCCTGTATATCTCAGCACACATTTCTTTATGTATTGACTCTACTTTCTGCACGCAGCAAGATGCCTATAAGGATCCAAGCATGGTGCCAGGCACGTGGATATAGAGATAAATTATCTGTAGTTCCTGGCCTCAAGGAGCTCACAGTCTCAGGAAGCAGATCACCTATGACTAACTGCAATAGGATTTACAGACCCCACAATTTGAGTGTGTACACAAGACAGTGGGGACATAGAGGAGAGAGTGGGCTATGTTACCTGGGGGGTAGGAGTGGAATTTCATAGAAGGGAGAAAAGACTACCTCAGGCAGACTGAGGTAGTATGGAGGTTAGGAGAAACAGTGAGCAGGGGGACCATCCCTTCCCATCCATTTCTTTCCCTAAATACACTGGAGTAGAAGTGTAGGTTTTTTAATTCTTTCCTATGTGTCAGGATCCTCCTTCGCATTATATCCCGATTTTCACTCATGGTTGATGTCACGTCTTGTCAGTCACACTTACCTGACTCGATTCAGTCAAGGGATCTTACAGACTTTAGAAATTCTTTCTTTCTCAGACAAATCCCATATGATTTCACTCATATGTGGAATATAGAAAATAATAGCAATAAATGAACAAACCCAACCAAACAAAAACAGGCACACAGATGCAGAGTACAAATTAGTGGTCACTATAGTGATGGATGGAAAACAGACTTTTGGTGGTAAGCATGTGTAATGTATACAGAAGTTGAAATATAATGTGGTACACATAAAATTTATGTAATGTTATAAAACAAGGTTACCTCAATTTAAAAAATACAGATATGACAAAACATTTCTTTTTCAGTAAAACCTGGCTTCAAGATTATGGCCTTGTTGGAGACTCAAAAACTTAACTTTGAAGATCACAACTAGAAATTGACTCTTCCCTTTGCAATTATATTGACAAAGCCAATCTCCTCCAAGGCAAATAAATGGCCCTGGCATAACTGAGAGGTGTCACAAACATGGAAATATACAAGACAAGATTTAACATATTTTTAAAATATATAATCCTCTAAGAGAGTGAGAAGACAAGATGTAGACTGAGAGAAAACATTTGAAAAAAGTCTGTATCTGATAAAAAGTCTTCTAGCCAAAATACAAAATGAATTCTTAAAACTCAACAATAAGACAACAAGCAACTCAATTTTAAAATGTGCAAAAGATCTGAACAAACACCTCACCAGAAAAGATATACAAATGACAAATCAGCATATGAAAAGATATTGAGCATTATATGTCACTAGCAGATTTCAACTTAAAACAACAATGATAGAAGTTGACCAAGATGGTAGAGATACCACTAAACACCTATTGTGTGTGTGTGTGTGTGTTAGTAACTCATTCATGTCTGACTCTTTGTGACCCACCAGGCTGTTCTGTCCATGGGATTTTCTAGGCAAGAATACTGGAGTGGTTGCCATTCCCTTCTCCAGGGGATCTTCCAGAGTGGCTAAAATTAAACAAAAACAACAACAACAAAACCCAGACAACTCCAAATACTGAAAAGAATGTGGAGGGACAGAAACTCTCACTCATTGCTGGTGGGACCCAAAAGTGAGAATGGTTATCAAATGATACAGCTACTTCAAAAGACAGTTTGTCAGATTCCTACAAGCTAATGCTAAACATAATTTTACCATGTAATCTAGCAATCGTGCTCCTTGATATTTACCTACATGAGTTAAAAACTTAAATCCACACAAAAAATCCTGCACACAAATGTTTATAGTAAATTAACTCATAATTATCCCCAAATTTTAAGCAAACAAGATGCCCTTCAATAGGTGAATATAAATTGACATACAATAAAATACTATTCAGAATAGAAATAAATGAGCTATTAAACCACAAAAAGACATGGAGGATTGCAAAGTAAAAGAAATAAATTTGAAAGAGCTAATTCCTATATAATTCCAACTACAGTTGACCCTTGAACAATGCAAGGGTTAGGGGAGCTGACCACCTCACAGTGGAAAATCTACTTACGATCACTATAGTCAGTCCTCCACATCCCTGGTTCTGCATCCGTGGATTGGAAATAGTAGTTTTGTGGTGTTTAGTACTTGAAAAAATTTATGTATAAGTGGACCCACTCAGTTTAAACCCTTATTATTCAAAGGTCAACTGTATACAGTCTTCTGGAAAAGGTAAAACTATATAGACAGGAAAAAGATCAGTGGTTCCTCAATGAGAGGAAGGGATGAATATGAGGAACACAGGAGATTTTTCAGGCAGTGAAACTATTCTGCATGCTACTGTATTATGCATTTGTCAAAACCCATAGAAGTGTATAATACAAAGAGTGAATCCAAATGGAAACTCTGGGCTTTATCATAATGTATTCATATTGATTTGTCAATTGTAACAAATTCACTAGACTAAGCAAGACATTAATAATAGAGAAAACTATGGTTTCTCCCATAGTTCTCTAAAATCTGCTAGATTTTCTGCAAACCCTAAAATTTCTTATAAAATGGTCTACTAATTTAAAAATATATACAATTTCTGAGCTTCCATTTCTGTCAGTAAGGCAGTCTAGACACTGGTAGAGATTGACTATTGCCACAAAATGTTTTTGCAGCATCTCCCCTCAGGAGTGGAGTCTATTTCCTTACCCATAGAATTTTTGTTGGTCTTGTGAATTGCTTTGTCCAGTCGATTGTTGGGGGAGTGATGCCCTGTGGGTTCCAGGCCTAAGTCTTGAGAGAGTTTGCATTCTCTCTTTAGCTCTCCTGGAGCCTTTGGCCATCATGCAGGGGGTGGCCTGGGGACCCTGAGAGAACGACCATGAGGGGAGAGAGTCCCTCGAGCAGGGGTTAGCAAACTGCCACCTGTAAGCCATCCCCAGGCTTTCACAGTTTTTGGAACCAGGCTCTGCCCACGTATTTATGAGTGATATAGGGCTGCTTTTATGTGACAAGACAAAGTTGAGTAGTTGTCAGTAAGTTAGAAATCAACAACAGAAAGGTAACTAGAATAATCCCATTTGTCTATGAATTTAAAACCACACTTCTAAAGATGACTTATGGATCTAAGGAGAAATAATAATGGATTTTAAACAGTAATTAGAATGTAGCATAATGAAAATATTATGTATAAAAACTTAGTTGGGTTCAGTTAAAGTTGTAGTTACAGGGAAGATTATGGCCCTAATGCATATATTAAATAAGAACATCTCAAAATAGAGAAGTCAAACTTCCAACTTAAACAGTGAGGAAAATAAACTGGAAAAAATAAAAGGGAGAAAATAATAAAGCCACAAATTAATGAAAATTTATAACAAACACTGAGGGCTTCACTGGTAGCTCAGTGGTAAAGTATCTGCCTGCCAATGCAGGGGACATGGGTTCTATTCCTTGTCTGGGAAGATCCAACATGCCTCCACAGGACTTCCTGTGGAATCTAAGCCTGTGTGCTGCAACTACTGAAGCCCTCACGCCTGGAGCCTGTGTTCCACAGCAAGAGAAACCACTGCAGCGAGAAGCCCAGGCTCCTCAACTAGTGAACGGCGTGCCCTCACCTCAACTGGAGAAAGCCCCCACACGGCAACGAAGACCCAGTCCAGCCCCAGCCACCAGCTGATTTCAAACACATGGGAGATCCCCACTGAGAACCACCTACTAGAGACGGGTTTACCCCCAGAGCCATGAGCGATAATCATAAATAATCGTGTTCTTTTACACCATTAAATTTGGCATAGTTTGTTATGCCAGTAGATAATCAGAATGCATGGTTTATGCTGCAGAAAACAAAACAATTACCTAGATATCCAAACCATAAAAACACAGAAGGAAAAGGAAAATAACAAAGCCTCAAACAAAATACTGGCAAATTGATGCGTATGGCCAAGCTGGATTTATCCCAGGTATGCAGCATTAGAAAATTGATTAAAGATATCTACCCCTTTAACAGGTGAAAGAAAAAAAACTTATGTTCACTTCAGTAGATGCACTTAAAAGCACTCAGTAAAAATTAATATCTATTCAGGATTTTTTAAACAAAATTTTTCTCAAGCTAAGACTGAAAGGGAAAGTTTATAACCTGATAAAATAGATCCTCAAAAAAAAAAAAAAAGGAAAAGAAAAAACCACCACAAATGTAATTTCTAATGTTAAAATGCTAAAAACATTCCCTTTAGGATGAGCAACAAGACAAAATGGTCGTTATCAACATACCTATACAGCTTGAGACTGAAGGTATTGGTCTGAAAAGTACAGCATGATAAAGACTGGAAATATAGCAAAAGCAGTCCTTGTTTGCAGATAATTTATTTACCTAAAAAGCATGCCAATCTATGAAAATCTTAAGATGTGAGAGTTTAGCAAGGTTTCTAGATGCAAAAACAATTTTTTAAAAGTCAACATCAACAATGAGCTGGAATATGTAATTTTAAAAGATACTATTTATAATAGCAAGAAAAATACAAAATAGGTAAATGGAATGAACAAGCAAATGTCATAAGATATTAACACTGGAGAATCTGGGGGAAAGGAATTCTTTGTACTAATTTTATAACCTTTCTCCAAGTTTGAAAATATTTTAAAATTTTGAAATAAGAATTTCTGTCCATCAAAATTAAACTCCTGAAAAGAAAAAAAAAAGCTTGAAATTAAAAATATATTTACACCACATATAATTGACAAAAAATTGCTATCTAGAAAATAT
Organism: Cervus canadensis; assembly: GCF_019320065.1. NCBI lineage: Eukaryota > Metazoa > Chordata > Mammalia > Artiodactyla > Cervidae > Cervus > Cervus canadensis. The sequence continues at coordinate 57,409,117 of NC_057396.1, read as the reverse complement.
AAGGCACTCCTACAAATCAATATGGAAAATAGACAACCCAGAAGAAAAATAGGCAAAAGGATTGAACAGACATTTCACAGAAAAAGAAATACAAATGGCCCATGAACATATTTTTAAATGCCTAAACTTATTAGTACAGTCAATGTAAATTAACATCACAAGAAAATACTATTTTTCACTCACCAGAATGGTAAAATTTTATAAAGTAGTCAATATCAAGATGGAGAGGTGGGAGAACAAATGAAACTATCTCACCCACTGAATAGGAATTAAAATTGGTCCAGTCCCTTTGGTAAACACTTTGGAATTATCAAGCTGAGCCCACACACTGGAACTTGGCAATTCCACTGGAGGTATTTGCCCTAGAAAAGCTCTTACACATATGCGCCAACAGATATACACAAGGCTGTTCATAGCAGCATGGTTAGCAGAGCCAGAAACAATCCAAATTCCCATCAGCAATAGGATGGATAAATAAATAGTGACATATTCATACATTGGAAATCCATGCAGCAGCAAAATTGAATAAACCACAGCTACATGCATCAATTTGGGTGAATCACTAAAACATAATGGGAAAGAGCTAAGTCACAGGGAAAATGTAAAAGCATCATTTCATTCTACGAAAACAGGCAAAAGCAAATAATACATACATGTACAGATGATAAAAAGGAACAAGAGACCTCCAATAAAATGGTAACAATATTCTGCTTTATAAGCTTGGTGATAAATGCATGAGAGTTTATTTTATCATTACTCTTTAAACTGTTTATGTAATATACAGTTTTACATGTGAAATGTTTCACAATTAAAAAAAATATATCTATAAATACAGAAATCCTTATGGCCCTTACCCTAAGGGTAGTGTCACTGGGCCAGTCCAGTTAGACCCACACATTTCCTTACTGCACACCTTTGAGCTCAATTTCTAAATTAACTTTTCCAAGCTGTGAAGTAGACAAGCATATCTACTTCATGGGACAGTTATTGAGCACTAGTGTTTCTAATATTTTTACATCCTGCCAGCAGTATCTGAGAGATCCAGTCACCTCAAATCCTTACCAACACCTGGTATGGTCTGTCTTTTTAAAGTCAGCCATTCTAATAGATTTGTAGTAGAATCTTACTGGGGTCTTGATTTGCACCTCCCTAATAAATAGTGATATTACGCATCTTTTTTTTTTCCTTTTTTTTAGCTTAGTTGCCATCCATTTATCTTTTTTGGTGAAGTGTGTGTTCTAGTCTTGTTCTTATCTTTAAAATTGGGGTTCATGTTCTTTTAATTGAGTTTTGAGGATTCTTTACATTTTCTGAATGTATATCCATTGTGAGACATGTTTCTCAAAGATATTCTCCTAGATTGCTATTTATATTTTCATTCTTTTAACAAGGTCTTTCAAAAAGGATCCATTTTTAATCTAATTTAACCTTTTCTTCCTTTGAAGTGATTGACATAGAAAATACCTAAAACAGAGTGGGCTTTCAATAGATGGTAGCTTTTTAAAAGGTCCCCCCCAATAGAGTCACTAGAAACTTCTTTTTAAAATTTTTTGAGATATAATTGACAAATGACTTTGTATTATTTTCAATGTACAACATAATTCAATTTATGTATATATGCATTGTCAAATGGGCAGTACAATAAGTAGTTTACATCCATCACTGCACATAGTTATGAATTTTTTTTCTATGGTGAGAACATTTAAGAATGACTCTCTTAGCAATTTTCAAATATACTGAACCGTATTATTAACTATAGTCACCGGACTGTACATTACATGCCAGGACTTACAAATGGAAGTTTGTACCTTCTAGTGACCTAGAGTCACTAGGAACTTTTAAGCAGCACACTGTTCCTGATTTTATTGATATCAACCACCTGGCAGCTTCTCCAGAAAGCCCTTGTTGTTCACCGTATTTTTATCTGGAGGTGGGATTTTTATTTGTGCTGCCTTATCTCCTACCAGGTCCTACATCTTCTGCTTCCCGGGTTGACCTGGAGGATTCTCTTTCATTAGGATCACTGCAGCTTTACTGAAAAGAGCCCCAATCTATTATTTAGACTTGTTTTTAAAAATACACACGGTATGCCTAGAATTGCCTGTCATTAGCAAGAAATAACAGTGATGTCCTCAGCACTTAACAGCAAGTGGGATTTTTCTTTTTCCAAACATTTTTTTCAGATTCCTTGTACACTTGAAAATTAAGTAAATGCAGCCTGAGCTGAAAGCCAGCTCCATTCTGGATAGGGAAGATGCTTTGTTGGGTCTGACACCAGAACACTGGCTTCAGGAAGGTCACAAGAGGTCAGTATTTCTTTTTACCTGCCTGGCTCCCCAACTAGACAGTGTGAGACCCTCAAGGCCAGGAGTATTTCTGACTCATTTCTGATCCCTTCATGGGGCCAGATATACAGTAGTAAAAACTGTTAGTTGCTCAGTCATGTCTGATTCTTTGCAACCCCATGGACTGTAGCTCACCAGGCTGCTCTGTACATGGAATTCTCCAGGCAAGAATACTGGAGTGGGTAGCCATTCCCTTCTCCAGGGGATCTTCCAGACCAAGGGATTGAACCCAGGTCTTCTGCATTGCAGGCATATTCTTTACCATCTGAGCTATCAGGGAAGCCCTAGGCACTCAGTAAAAGTTTCCTGAACTAAAGTAAATTGCTTGAGAAAAATGCTTGGTGAGAGTGTCTATATCCAAATAGTCACTGGAGGATCAGCAGAGCTTTTGACATCTTTACTTAGTACCTGGCACCATGAACTGATAAATTGCCTGGATTAATTCATAAATTAATTGGTGAATTACATAACTGATTGATTGAAGGGCTGGGAACTGCAGATTACTTGCAAACAGAAATCAAACAAGGCACCGTGTTGGCTGAAACATGACAGTAAATGGACTTCCCTGGACATGAATTAGAGGGAGTAAGGGTCCTGGTGCAGATGTTCAGAATGAGGAGAGTCTCTACCTGAATTTGCTATTTCTGTCTTTGATGGAAATGATCTTTCGGCAGTTGCTGAGGAGCCTCGTCGGCACTTATTAGTCATTCCTATATTCCAAGAGACATCTCTGTTCATAAATCCCACCCTCTTCCCAATATCAGAAGTTCTTGATGATGCAGGAGCTTTCAGAACTTTTTAGACTGAGCTCTGACTTACTAGGGGCTTCCCTGGTGGCTCGGTGATAAAGTATCTGCCTGCTAATGCAGGAGACGCAGGTTCAGTCCCTGAGTTGGGAAGATCCCCTGGAAAAGGAAATGGCAACCTACTCCAGTATTCTTGCCTGGGAAATCCCACGAATAGAGGAGCCTGGTGGGCTACAGACCATGGGGTCGCAAAAGAGTTGAATACAACTTAGCAACCAAACAACAGCTGCCTAACTAGACAGAGGTCTGCTGTAAAGAACCATCTTTAAGTCTGAATCTGAGGGATTCCGTTGACTTTCAACTCACACTGAAAACCAGGATGCTGGGTGGAATGTGCTGACTGGCTTAAGTCAGCTGTGACTCCATGAGCTCCATCCACCATGAGGGTTAGAGGTAGGTTTCCAAATACAAATTAGGATACTGTTCCTAGGCAGAAGGGATGACCGTGACTACAACTGAATATGTGTCTGAAGATGAGTAATTTGGAGGTTTGGAGACATGGCTCTGAATGGTAACTCATCAGAGAAGGAACACAGCCTAGGGAATTCCAAGGCCCAGGGTGGCCACTAACTTGCTACTCAACCTTCAGCCAATCAGTTCTCTTAGGTGTATCATCTTCTCTGTTAGAGAAGGGAGGTGAGCTGGGTGATTGCAAAGCCTCCTCAAGTCCTAGCATTCTACAGTTCTCTTATTTCTCATTCTTGCATGTTACCTGAGCTCTGGGATTATCCTAGCAGTGGTTCTTTGAATGACAAATAGCTTGCTTCTTGTCACTTGTGAGGGGACTGCTTAATTGGAGTAAAATTATTTGAGGTTCCTTTCATCTATGTGTGTGTGTGTGTTTAGGCTCACTGCATGATTTGTAGGATCTTAAGTTTCCTAACCTGAATTGAATCCCAGGGCCACAGCAGTGACAGCCCAAGTCCTAATCACTGGTCTGTCAGGGAATTCTCTCCTTTCATTCGATTTCTAGTGGTGGTGATATTCTTAAGCAATGTTTGAAAAATCGGGAATTCAAAGTGTCCCTTTAAACCATTTCCAAAGCTGAGAAATGTGACTTGTTCAAACTTGGTAAACTTAGAAAATGTTGTAAGTTGGAAAAGTCATGAATGAATTGACTTCTTCCAGAAGTGAGAGTGTGTCTTACTCCATTTTGTATTCCTGGTATCTACTGCAGTGTTTAGTATTTAATATAATGAGGCATCCCTTTTGGTCAATAGATATTTAATGGACACCTTGCATATACATGACGGATAAAACAATGTTTCAAGGAACTCCTGGTCAAGTAGGAAGAATAGTAAACAGATATGCCAGAGAGGCAGCCACCAGGAAAGGAAAAAGAACGGAGCTGACAGAGTACTCAGCCCAGTCTTGGGGGGAGGGGGGTGGTCAGGGAAAGCTTCCTGGAGGCGACATCCAAATAGACAGCTAAACCTTGAACAGGAGTTGCCCAAGGAAGAAGCTCAGTATGGGGGGACTTGCCAACTGGAGTGGGCAAGCATTGCTTACATGATGAGACGGGGTGGGGAGTGGGGAGGAGAGAGAAAGGCCGACCCCAGTTCATGAATTCTGAACTGATTCTGTTTCTGATTAAGGAGTCATCTGAAAGGCGGTGTGCAGCCAGTTGCAGATTTTAAGCAAGAAGCACATGATATATGCAGTGATTAATAAATACTGGTATAGAGCTTCCTTGGTGGCTCAGTGGTAACCACCTGCCAATGCTGGAGACACGGATTCCATCTCTGGTCGGAGGAGATCTCACATGCCTTGGAGCAGCTAAGCCTGTGCACCACAGCCATTGAGCCTGTGCTCTAAGGCCGGGGAGCTGCAATTACTGAAGCCTACTTGCCCTAGAGCCCGTGCTCCACAACAAGAGAAGCCATGCAATGAGAAGCCCATGCACCACATGCATGGGCAAGAGAGTAGCTCCCACTTGCTGCAACTAGAGGAAAGCCCAGGCAGCAACAAAGACCCAGCATTGTCAAAAATAAATAAATAAATAAACAATCTAAAAAAATAAAATAAATGCTGGTTTATTTTTTCACATGGAAATTTCCTCATCTTAAAACATACACACACACACACACACACACACACAGGTTGGATGAGATGATCGGCAGGATCTCTTCCAGTCGTGACATTCTGTGAGTCTAAGTTTCCACTCTGATTCGGGTCAAAGTCTCCTGATATTTGCCTCCTTTCTCCAGTCGCAGAGGTTGCTCTGGGCAGAATAATGGAATCACCAGCTCACGTGGTCTCTGCCTCTCACCCGCCACTAGACAGATGAACACGTTCCATTACAGAAGATGAGACACTTCCTTGTGACCAGCCTCGCACCAATCCATCCATCAGCCGATTAACGGTGGCTGAAAGCCACTTATCGAGAGGGCTCCTGCCCTTATCACTGTCACCTGCTGTAAATAAACATCGACTTTATGCCGACTTTCCATATTTAACCATGTTTAAGTAACTGCTGATACTTTCATTACATGACATTTGCACTTCAGAATTTAAAATTAGATACATGCACGCAGCTTTTCCACTAAATAGGAAGGAAAGCCTGGGCTGTTGGGGGCCTTCCTGCCGTTTGTTTTCAAAGAAAGAAAGCTTCAAAGCAAATTGCGCAGAACACAAGAATCCCTGGTACCCTAAAAACAGTATCAACAAGAAAGAGATCAGGACGATGTAGTTTTATTTTTATTTCAAAAGGTTGGAGCCTTGTGTAAAAGCTGTAACATATCAATAATGGATGAGATGCATAAATGATAAAGCCAGAAAACTCTGTCCTCTGGGAAGCAGAAAAATCTTTTTGAGCTAGATTTCATAATATAAAATTTAACATTGTACACAAATTCGTTACTTGATAATGAAAAAGAAAACTGATCTAGATTGAGCATAAATTAACAAGGACATATTAAGCACTTAGTAGGTGCAAATTTCCAGCCTCTAGGTTTAAAAAAAAAAAAATCACTTGAGATAAGTTTATCCCTTTGAAAAGAAAAATACTTCAATATGATTTTTTGGTTTAAAATATGAGGTATTGATGCACATTTTGTTGATAACTTGTCCTTTCCAAACCACAATGTTTCCTGTATTAACTTTTTTATTCTCACTGACTTGAAAACTTTTCATCTCCATCCCTTATCATAGCATCTGGAACACAGTAGGTGATCAATAAGTGTGATTTGCATGAATGAAAGAATCAATATGTCTGCCTTATTATTATTGAATGCTGTACCAAAAGTGAAACACCATGGACTATACAGTCCATGGAATTCTCTAGGCCAAAATACTGGAGTGGGTAGCTATTTCCTTCTCCAGGGGATCTTCCCAACCCAGGGATCAAACCCAGGTCTCCTACATTACAGGTGGATTCTTTACCAGCTGAGCCACCTGCCAAGTAATGTGCTAAATATTCTACATGCATTATCTTTTATAATCCTTGCAAATAGCCTCAATCTAGGCATTTTTATTTTTACCTTTTTTTAAAAAGTATTTTCTTTCTTTTAATGTCTTTATCGAATTTGTTACAATATTGTTTCTGTTTTTTATGTTTTGGATTTTTGGCCACAAGGCATATGTGATCTTAAGCTCCCTGACCAGGGATGGAACCTGAATAGCTTTAGAAATGAATCCTAAAATCTCATAAGGTGTGCGTGTGAGTGAGGAAGAGGAGACAGAAAGGTGGGAGGTGGGTGGGTTGTGCAAGAACATCAGATGTCTCTCAATGTATTACAGGCCAACTGGAGTTTAACCTGAGCCCTCTTTCTTGAACCCCAATCCCCATTCTCAAAAGGGATGTTTGCTTATTATTGGTTGCAAGTAAAATTAGAATGAGTGAGATTTAGTCATCAGCCAGAGCCCACCTCAGGCCTTAGACATAGCTACTGTCTTCTCAATATTTACATCCTGGGCAAGATGCCTGCGACCTGAAGCCTCCCCTGCCTTCGAGCCACTTGGTTGCATCTTTCCATTTTATTTGCTGCAGAGCACATGTTAACCTCTGAACATATATTACTTATGTATTTGTTTGATTGTTTACTAATTTATGATCTGTCTCTCTCCACTTGGATTTCAGCCTCCAATCCGTAGTAGCTCTTCTCTTTCTTTAGAGCTCTCCTCCCATCACGGGACTGTGCCTGGGACAGAGTAGACCTCACTAAACATACACTAAATGAATGGATGCGGACTTCCCAGGTGGCAGAGTGGATAAGAATCCACCTGCCAATGCAGGGGACACTGGTTTGACCCCTGGCCCAGGAAGATTCCACATGCTGCAAAGCAACTAAGTCCTTGCGTGACAACTACTGAGCCTGCACTCCAGAGCCTGCACTCAGCAAGAGAAGCCACCACGATGAGAAGCCTGCATGTGGCAGAAGAGTAGCCCCCGCTCAACGCAGCTAGACAAAGCCCTTGCAAAGCAGCTAAGACCCAGCATAGTCAAAACGAAAATAAATAGAATGTTTTAAATGAGTGAATGAATTGCACCTTTTGCAGTAATTAAAGTTGTCTACCAAGGTAACAGCAGCAGCAATAATTGTAATAGTACCCAGAATGGTAGAAATAGCAGTTCACATTTAACAAGGCCTCCTTACCAGGCACTAGACCAAGTGCTGCTCTAAGTGCATATTTCAGATGCTCCTTACAGCAACCCTGTAAGGTGGACCTCTCATGAGTCGCATTTTATGGATGGGAACACTAAGGTCAGAGATAAGGAACTCACCCAGGTCACATGACTCAGAAGTAGGAAACTGGAAATTGAATGCTCACTTCAGAGAGTTCATCGTCTGAGCTCCTCACCTCCTCTCAGGGTGGCCTCCTCTTTGCCGTCCCTTACTCTGCCTGGCAGACGACAGGAATCACCAGAAGGAAGCCAGGGAGGGGATCTGATCTGCCCAGTGAAGTCAAGATTTCCAACTTCGCGTCTAAAATGTTTTGCCCTCTTTGCTTTGCTGACTGTCAAATCTGGAGGCATTGCATCTTGAATGATGCACTGACCTCATCAGTATCTTCGCTGGGCTCAGGAATACTCTCAGAACAGTGCCTGGCATGTGGTTCAATGAATATTTGCTGGATGAATGAATACTTATTCACTAATTTCCATACAGCTTTTGGACACAAGGTTCCATGATGTATTGCTCTAGGAAGATATTTATGACTAATATTTGTTGGGATATTCAAGTAAAATTATAAATGACTATTATCCAAATACAAGTGACTACATTCTATTTTAGAGAGATCTCAGCTCAGGAATGGATAAGAGCAGAGATTCTGGATGGGGGAAATCAGTTTATGCAAATAGCTTCAATGCCATATGAGAGTCTCTCTTCATTTGAAAGAATGTATTAACAATTCTTACCCATTTTCTTTCACAGGAGCTATTTTACATTTCTGCTGCATTTGAGTTGAAAGCTCCTTCCGGACAATCTCCAGTATAAACATAACAGCCAAATTAAGGCTAGCGAAGCAGCAGTCGTTTGGGTTTTTTTTCCCCTTAGTAAGTGTAAGTGCCTGAGCAAATTGTAGGTCAGCCAGCCAGAGTGGCAACGAGCCATCCCAATTGTAAAATAAACACATGCACAGCCTGTGGTCACTCAGGGTGCCTCCAAAACATCTCAGGCAATTCATTAGAGCTTCAAAAGGTGAAATCAGAAGGCAAGATTGAATGAGAATTATCACTGTATCCCCAGCATCTGGAGCATCAGCAACTAAATAAATGCTGACTTGATACAAGGTAGGTGCTAAAATAAATATATGCCAAGCGAGTAAGTGAAGAACTGGGTTTGGTTTCTGAGAAATAGCTTCTATGGTGGCCAGTTTACCTGATGCTAATGAAGTGTAATTCCTGTAGCAGATCATGAGGGCTCAGTGCCTTTCATTATCAAGGTATAATATCTTGTTTAAAGTTCATGTCTTAGAATAATTAGGGAGAACCCTGAAAAAGTGCTTTTTAATGGACACTCACTGTTCCTGCTTGCTGGCATTCATGCCGTGTGTTCAGATAATGCCTCCTCATTCTCTATTGGGCAACTATCTCTATCTCATTCCCGATCATTTGGTTTAGGTGGAGATGGCTCCCTGGCCACCTCTAGGGACAAGCATGTAAGCCAGGCCTGGACCAACAGAGCATAACATCCCTGGCCAAGTCACTCAAGTCAAGTTAGGCCAATTGGTGCTAATAAATCTCAATCCTGGAATTCTGCTGGAACTAGTTAGAGATAAGTTTTTCCCACTGGAGTTGCTTGGAAGGGAGAGTGAAGATGGAGTTTGAGACATAATCATATGAACAAAAGGGGAAGCACTGCCTAAAAATTAAGCCAGTAGGAAAGGAAAGTGAAGTCGCTCAGTTGTGTCCGCCTCTTTGCGACCCCATGAACTGTAGTCTACCAGGCTCCTCTGTTCATGGGAGTTCTGTCCCATGAACTCCAGGCAAGGGTACTGGAGTGGATTGCCATTTCCTTCTCCAGGGGATCTTCCTGACCCAGGGATCGAACCTGGGTCTCCCACATTGCAGGCAGACGCTTTACCGTTTGAGCCACCAGAAAAGCCAGTAGAGAATAAAACAAAACTAAAGGATGGAGAGAAGAAACCCAAGGCCCTAGATCCAAACATTCCTGAATGCATATCGCTCCTAGAGTTTTAATTAGCTGAGCCAATAAATGGTCTTTTTTGGCTTAAGTTCATTTGATTTAAGGTTCTAATATGATCTACAAACACCACTCTTTTGAAGGGTAAGAATGTTTCATCCACTACTTCAAATGTTTGATACTTGAAAATCAACATCTAGCAAGTCTCAATCTTGTAGTGCCTTGATAAGTCCATCAATATAGGGAAAAGAAAAGCCTTAGGAACATAGAGTAGCCATTAATCCACACCTTTTCCAACATAATAGTTTCTACTTTGCATTTTGGATTAAGAGCTATAAATGTTTATCTTCTGATCTAGTAATTTCAATTCTGGGACTCTGACATAAATAATCTTAACATAGCATTAAGATAACATCAGTAACTCAATGGACATAAACTTGAGTGAACTTTGGGAAATAGTGGAGGACAGGGAGGCCTGGCATGCTGCAGTCCATGGTGGCAAAGAGTCAGGCATGACTTAGAGACTGAACAACAACTATGTACTAATAGGATGATTTATAGTTTCAGAAAATCAGGAACAACCCAAGTCTCCAATATATGGAAGTAATATGGAAGATAAATTCTACAACAAAATGTTATAGTTATTGAAATTACATTTATTACAAGTTTTCAATGACACATTAAGTGCATAATGTTAACTGGAAAAGAACAGGGAAAATTGTATATATTATACAATCACACTGTATTAAAAAAAAAAAAGTCAAGAATAGAAAAAATATGAAAAGAAGTATCTCTAAATGCTAACGCTGGTTCTTTCTCAGTGGCGGGACTATGGATGATGTTTTTCTTTCTTCTTATTTGTAAATAAGGATCTAAAGTTTCTGTAATTAACAGTTATTTAGGGGATAAGATGCTATTAAACTTTTAAAGCAACTCTCCCTACCAGCTCCCTGACATAACTCAGCCAGCCTTGGCTTGGATATGGCAGGCCTGCCTCCTTCTGACCATGAAAACTAGTGAATGGGCACAAAAGATTAGAGCTACAACCACCAACCCCTAACATAATTAAACTCTGGGCATGAATCAGTCACCCATTCTATGAGTTTAAAATAATGCATTCAGAGTTCTTAACACTGATCTACGTTTATCTCTATGGGGACTCAGCAACAAAAGCTGTTGTTAGGAGTATCATTTCATTATTAACCTTATTAGTAAGGAAAGTTCAAGGCAGAACCTTAAATGAATAGTCTTCAAAATGACACTTTTTAGGTATTCCTATTCTCTAGGGTCACAAATGGAGGTCGTCTAGGGCAGAATACTGAGATTCCAACTCCCAGAGCGCTCACGTTTTGAAAAAAACCTGTAGACTGGACACTGAAGGGGCTGAAGCCAGAGTCTGATATTGTCCTTGTACCAAAGAATGACCAGGTAAGCAGGCCAGTCCAGAGTGGGCGATGCTAGGGGGCACACTGGTGAAATACTGGGCGTGACCATGCCTGTTATAACACAGAAGGTGGTTCTAGAACCACAGACTTCACTGGAACCCTGGGCAGACACAGCTCTTCCTCCAAAGGCCAAACTTCCTATCACTCTGTGCCTGTTGGAAAGCCATTTTAGTGCCATTTTGTTTCTTGACACATGAATATAAGGCATATTCTGAACTCCATTGCTAGAATAGCACACTGTATAGAGATGAGAATTCTTGTGGAATTACCTGGAAAAGGCCTGTGAGCATAAAACAAAAAAAGCAAAATGAGTATTTGTCCCTTAAAAGAAGGGTGCTGGGGAGGATTCCCTTCCTCACACGTGCCTGGAACAAATGGACAAGCAGCAGTTTCTCTACAGAACTGTGGACTCAGCAGTGCTTGTTTCTCGATCTGCCCTCTTCCATCAGAAGCTGATATTAAGAATGACTGTCACATCAACCTTAGAAATTACTGTACTCCTGAGTCATGTCTTTACATTTGGTGTTTGAAGTGTCTGTAGCCAGCAAAGACAGCTGATTTCAGAACTAATCATTAAACAAAGGCAGCTGATTTTAGAACTGATCATCAGCAAACTGATCATTGAACACTTACATGAAGCAGCCTATGTAAAGGACTTCCCACACATCTATTCCTTTCAACAACCCTGCAAAATAACTATGATTAGCCTCTGGGGCACCAACCCGCCCAAGCTTCCATTTTACAGATGAAGAGATCGAGGCTTAGAGAATTTAAACAAACTGCCTGAGGTTACACAGCTAGAAAAACTGAGACCATGAAAACGCGGTCCATCTGATCCCAGAGACTGTGCCCCTGACTATTTGCTCTCTAAAGAGGCATAACCTAAGCCTACTCTACTTGTCCATGCTCCAGAAATACAGCTCAAAACAAAACCACATTTCCACCAACTGTGCAGGAGGGTTCCCTTTCTTCACATCCTCTCCAGCATTTACTGTTTGTAGATTTTTTGATGATGGCCATTCTGACCCAGGCTTCCCAGGTGGTGCTAGTGGTAAAGAACCTTCCTGCCTATGCAGGAGATTTGAGACACAGGTTTGATCCCTGGGTCAGGAAGATCCCATGGAGAAGGAATGGCAACCTACTCCAGTAATCTTGCCTGGAGAATCCCATGGACAGAGGAACCTGGCAGGCTACAGTCCATAGGGTCACACAGAGTTGGACATGACTGAAGTGACTTAGCATGCATTCTGACCAGAGTGAGGTGATACCTTATTGTAGTCTTAATTTGCATTTTTCTAATAATTAGTGCCCCCTTTTAAAAAACTATTTATGCTAATGCTTTCTAATTGTGGTGTTGGAGAAGACTCTTGAGAGTCCCTTGGACTGCAAGGAGATCAAACCAGTGAATCCTAAAGGAAATCAACCCTGAATATTCATTGGAAGGACTGATGCTGAAGCTGAAGCTCCAACACTTAGGCCACCTGATGCGAAGAGCTGACTCATTTGAAAAGACCCTGATGCTGGGAAAGATTGAAGGCAGGAGGAGAAGGAGATGACAGAGGACAAGATGGTTGCATAGCATCACCAACTCAATGGACATGACTTTGAACAAACTCTGGGAGACAGTGAAGGACATGGAAGCCTGGCATGCTGCAGTCCATGGGGTCACAAAGAGTCAGCCACAACTTAACAACTGAACCACAACAACAATAATTACTGACATTTAGCATTGTTTAGTATGCCTCTTGGCCATGTGTATATTTTCCTTGGAGAAATGTCTATTTAAGTCTTCCACCCATTTTTTGATCATCATACAGCAAAAACTAACACAACATTGTAAAGCAGTTATACTCCAATAAAAAAACTCACAAATCGCTCTGCAATGAGTATTAAATCATCACATTGTACACTTTAAATATATGCAATTATATTTGTCAATCATTCCTCAATAAAGTTATAAAAAGAAAAAACTAAATCTCGAGTTAAAAGGAAAACACAGCCCCTACAGCTCTCCCTGGTCCACCCAACGTTCAAAACTTCTATTTGCAGTCCAGTTTCTCCATGAACAGCAGAAGGTTTCAGACCCTGGCAAAAGGACCTTCAGATCCTAGCTGGCAGGCAATGTCTGGGGGGACAGAGTGGCCTGAGAGAACCTGAGAGCTCACTCCGTTAGCAGCCATTCAGGTCATTTTGTCAGGGAGCCAGAGGAGGGACCACGGGCCGTACTGTGGGGTTCACAGGCAGTGGGACCAGCATGGGCACAGGGAGCCGGACCAGGAATGGTCCACCCCCTGGACTCAGCATCTCCTCCAAGTCTGCCTTCCAGAAGGCCCTTCCGAGACTCCAGTGTCCAACTTCAGTTTGAGAGGCAGCTTGTCTCTCTGGCATCAGGTGCCCTTAGGAGACTCAGGAGTTGGGGGAAGAGGTGGGCACAAGCCTTCTGGACAGGCTCCTCTGGTACCTTTCTTAGCATCCGGCTCCCTTAAATAGGAGGAAGACAGAGGGGAGCCGGGCCCACAATGCGAGAATGGAGCTTCCTGCATTAAAAAAAAAAAAAAAAAAGACAAAAAAACCCCGCTGTTCATTCTTTCTAGAGTTCACGTCCTTCCACGGGACCCTGCGGTGTTTAAGGGGAACAGTTGTGTGGCGGGGGGAGCCCTCATGGGGTCATAATTGTCATTCCTCCTAAATGCTCTGAAGGTGCACTTGGCTTTGAAGGGTTGGATTCTGGGGAGCTGGAAAGCAAAGAAGTGCCTCGGAAGCCTGGAGCAAACTCCCCCAGTAAGCTTCTCAGAAAGGGTAATAATGTAAACATTCAGCCATTAGAGGGAAAAGCTTACCCTTTACACCACCCTCCCCACCATTAACGACACTGGCAGCCATATTAAAATACAAGTCTGATTTGTGTTTAATGATCTTGAAAGGAAAGTAATTGCTTGAGTATTACCATTCGAGTGTTCTTAGAAGCGCAGATAATATTTACAATCGGATTGTCCTTTCCCAGGCAGCAGGCAGGCAGTTCCCCGCGCTGATTTGAAGGTGAGGTTGGGAAGAAGTGATCTTAGCAATTGGCTTGAGGGTCTTGAAGCTCAGTGTGTATTTTCCTCTTTCTTCTTTTCAATGTAGAGACACTCCTGGGTAATAACCCTACCCCTTTCCTTCAGAGAAGGGAATGCAGTGAGAAGCAATTTTACGGGACAAGTTAGACTGCAACCCAGTCATTCCTCAGGAAAATAGCAGAAGGCATGGTGTTGAGTCAGTATTTCAGGAGTCTGGGGAGGGCAGGCTATGTCGTTCCTGAGTGAAACCAAATCAAAAAGCCAGGATAAGGGAGAAATCAAACAAAGTCGTAGCTCAAACAGATGGATTCAAGTGTAAGCCAGATTGGGGAATAATGTCAGTTTTCTTATTCTCAAGCAGCTCCCAGACGGGAGCAGCAATTTTCAGATTTATGAAGCCAGTTTTGCTGTTACAGGAAACGCATAGCTGAATGGAAGGAGTCTGGGTAATGGCACGTGGTATTGACCACCCAAACTATGGAGACAAACAGTTCCCAGTTCAAATCCCAGCTTGGTCACCTCATGGCTGTACCACCTTGAGAGAAAACAGTTCAACTTTTCTGAGCTTCAATGCCCTCATCTGAAAAACAGGAATGATAACTGGGCCTACTGCATAGGGCAATCATAAGAATCCAAAGAGATTCTGGAATGAAGGGCTTTGCATAGCTCCAGGAAAACAGTAATTGCACAATGGATGTCCTTGATTATTATTAACATTATCACTGTTCTGATACTCTTGTGTTTTGTACTCTCAACATTAGTAGTACCTTGGCCTTTTGATTGCTTGCTCAGTTCTTGGTACTCTTGCAGCCAGGAGGATGTAAACCATGGCAATTTTTGCCCATTTTACAGATGAAGAACTTGTTGAAAACCTTGCCGAGGCCACAATCCCTCAGGCAGACCTCAAACAGGAATGGGTTGGGTTTGGTCTTGCTCAGCATTCCCTCTCCCAGATCAGAGTCTTCCATCACCACCTGTCATTTATGGACAAATCTGGCCCACACCTCTTCTGTTTGAGCTAAAAATCTGGGCGAAGGGGGTCACAGACTGTGAACCACTATAATGAGAACAGAAAGGCCATTTTCTTCTGAATCTGGACGATAACACAAAGGATGGCAAAGGAAAGGATGGCAAAGGAAAACCATCTCATTCAAACACAGATCACAGGGTGCTGGCCCGAAACAAGAGGCTGAAGATAGCAGGAGCACTATTGTTAACATCCTGATTCGCACTGTTTGTAATCTGTATGCTGTCTCCAGTTCCCTTTCCTTGGCTTCTTCTCTATGGCCACTTCCCTGCCTCACAGAATAGGATTAACACTTTCCTGGGGAGAGAGAGGTCCTTTTCACTGAATGATTGAAAATTATGAATGCCTCTCTCTCTCACCAAACTTTCTAAAAACTGAAGATCCCTGAGTAATTTATTCTCAAATTTACTATTACAATCTGTGGGTCATGGTAGTTTCACATTATATCTGGAACTTTTCTTTTTTTTTATAACCATTACCCTAGAGACTTAGCATGAACATGAGTCATAGAATTTTATTGCCAAAGCAGACCTTTGGAATCATTAAACCCCATCTGGTCATTTTATAGATAAGGAAACAAGCCCAGAGAGGTTAAGTGACTTGCCAGAGACACACAGCTGCTAGGAGCTGGGCCAGGATTTCTGACTTGGGGTCCCGGGTTCTCAATGAACATAAGTAATAATAGAGTAAGTTATATTGTTAGGGATTTGACCCAGCATGTATGTGTGTGTGTGTAGAACATAGTTGGCCCTTCCACAGGGAGTTAGGTGATGTGGAGGTGGGATGTTGGGTTGTTGTTCACTTGCTAAGCCACATCCAACTCTGCAACCCCATGGACTGCAACACACCAAGCTTCCCTGTCCTTCACTATCTCCCAGAGTTTCAAATTCATGTCCATTGAGTCGATGATGCCATCCAACCATCTCATCCTCTGCCACTTTCTTCTCCTTTTGCCTTCAATCTTTCCCAGCATCAGGGTCTTTTCCAATGAGTCAGCTCTTTGCATCAGGTGGCCAAAGTACTGGAGCTTCAGCTTCAGCATCAGTCCTTCCAATGAATATTGAGGGTTGATTTCCTTTAGGATTGACTGGTTTGATCTCCTTGCTGTCCAAGGGACTCTCAAGAGTCTTCTCCAGCACCACAGTTCGAAAGTATCAATTTTTTGGTGCTCAGCCTTTTGTAACATATGATTAACCTTTAAAGCATTGATTATAAAATAAGACACAAGAGATCATATCTGATAAGGTTTGTTTCTGAGCCAAAATAATAAAGATGGCTGGTTAACCTGAGTGATTTGTATGTACTAAGTGACTACATATGTGACTAACTCATGTCAAGAAACTATTACCATCTCTTCTCCACAAACAGAAGCCATGACATTCAGCAACCAAAGTAGCTTGAGAGCCACACATCTGGCATTTGGTGGAAATTCAGCAGCAGTTCAAGCAATGTGGCTGCGGGATCTAGATTCTTAGCCACTCTGCTCTGCGGCCTCTGTTGTTTTAACGCAGCAGATGTGACTAGCCAGCGACCCCGGCCCCTGTAGGCTTCCTTCAGGCCTCCACCCTTGAAGGGTAGATGAGTGAAGAGCCGCTCCCATTCAGCGACTTCAGAAAGGAAGACCTTTCTAAAGGAAGACCCGCCTTCAGAAAACCGCTCTGGACAAGCTCCAGAGGAGGCCTGTGTCTGCCTTAACAAAAATAAATGTTTGTTTCCTGAAAACAAGTGCCAGCGGCTCTCACAGAAGGCGGAGGGAGGCAGACCAAACTGCAAGAGGCCAGCCAGGGTCACTTCTGACCTCACAGCTCCACTCAAAGTCGGGAGTGAAAAAGCTAATGCACTTGATTATCAATGGACTGCTTCAGTCCCTCTCAAAATAAGCCACGTGTGAGAAAGTGGGTCAAAGTTCATGTGAGAGGGAAGTACACAACATACCTCCTTGGGCTTGGGGGTGTTTCTTTGCTCTATAATGTGACATTCCGCATAGGTACAGATGACATGCATGAATAACGTCAATTCAAGGCCTCAATTATTTTCCTTGCTAATAAATGGACATTTTATACGTAGAGCCCGATGGCAGATCCACCCTGGGGGCATCCAAGTTACTTGGCCTGAGGCCTAAGCATAAATTTGGAACTGTTTGTCCTGCTGCCACCAAGGAGAACATTCTCACCTGCTGCTGGGCACAGAGGAAGGGACGGGATGAGCCTCTCTGGGTTATTGTTGGACAAGAGGCGGCTCGGCTCCTGGTCAAAACAAATGTGGTTCTTTAACGTCTCTGAGGGTTGAGGCAAGTCCTGAGAAACAGTGACAAGACCATAATAGGTCCTTTATGAGTGTTTCTCTTCTCAAATGACATTGAGCCTGGCGTCGGCGGTGCTGACCTCAGCAGTGCCCTCTGAGAAGCGGCCCACGGCTGCAGAGCGCCAGTGCTATAAGTGGATGCCTTGCAGCTGTGAGGGGAGCTATTTTGGGATCCCAGGGGGTCTCATTTGTACTTCAGGTTAGGAAGCTTCCAAGTGAAGCCTTTTTATGGGTGGCAGGGTAATACCAGGCCAGACTGAGCCCTCCCGCCTCCCTGCCCCACCCCTCCTTCTTTCTTCACGGACTTCACTGGCCCAGGGTGGGAGAGCTCTGTGGGAACAGAGGAGAAACAAGGAGAGGGGGGAGTAAGTTGTCTCCCAGGCGGAGGTGTTTGGAGAAGTTGCCTCCTATGTAGATAAGAGTGCCTGACCTTTGCAGGTCGGACCTGGCAGACAGAGATGCCAAAGCCTCCGGCTCTCGTTCCCTTTTGTGTCCACCTCAGTGACTTTGAAACAGGAAGTAATCCGGGAGCTGAGGTGATAGCATAAGGTATTAGACTCATCCTCACAGCTCAGCTCCAGCCTGTTCTGAGGGCTAAAGAAGCTGCTTCCTCATGCCCCAGGGCCCAAGTGCCCCAGCTTAAGCTGATGTGGCCTAGAGCCCGGGGTGTATAGCACAGCTCTGAAGGGCAACTCTTCTTTCCCTCTCTGTTTACGTGGCTTGGAATCGCCTCATGGTGGTGATAGGTTAGAAGAAATGGCAGTTAAAAGGTTACTATTGATGTTCAATTATTAAGTCGTGTCTGACTCTTTGCAACTCCATGGACTGTAGCCCTCCAGGCTCCTCCGTCCATGAGATTTCCCAGGTAAGAATACTGGAGTGGGTTGCCATTTCCTTCTCCAGGGGATCTTCCCGAGCCAGGGTTCTCCCGTTAGCCCACATTTACTGGATCCCAGTGATGGCTGCCATCTTGAAGACAGAGCACTGATCTAGAGGAGCAGCTTCCTCTGCTAAAGTGTGAGCTCTAGAGCACACAGACCTAGGTTGGAGTGCTGCATCACTGCATCCTAGTCGTGTGGCCTTTGGCAAGTCTCTTCATCTCTCAGAGAGCCAGGCTCTCACTTACAAAACGGGAACAATGATCCTATCTATCTCATGGAGTTGATGAGAATTAAATATAGGAAAGCACTTAGTACCAAGCATGCGTGCACATGGTCAGTGCTCCCAAAATATAATGTATTACATTTTTGTAATGAATCTTTTGGATCCATTCTTAGTAATGGATGGAGAGAGAGAAGTGATGATGAGCACTCTTGAGGCTTTGAGCTGAGTAAGGACCCTAGTTCAGATTTACCTTGTCATTGTTGAAGGACCCCTCTGAGACAAGAAAAAGGACAGTGACAAGATGGGAAGAAGGGGTCAAGGAAGTAATCAAACTTCCTCTGCCCTCTGATTGGGGCTCAGGCTGGCATGGCTGGTTGAACTATGAGGAGCTCTTGGTACTGACAGCCAAGAAGGCCGGATGTGGCAGAAAGATAAATACCCATACCCTTGCCTGTGCTCAGGTTATAACTTCTAAACAAACCTCTCAGCTCCAAAATGAATCATTTCATGAAGCAAGCACTTTTTGAACTCCTTATGTGCACTAAAAGGTGAGAGAGCTACAATCAATAAACAAAATAGACAAATATTCCTCACTTCCTGTGAGGTATGAAGACAGCAGATTTGCAAAGCAGGAAGACTGGATTGGAGGCAGCAGTGGAAGCGTTGAGA
Organism: Cervus canadensis; assembly: GCF_019320065.1. Classification (NCBI taxonomy): domain Eukaryota; kingdom Metazoa; phylum Chordata; class Mammalia; order Artiodactyla; family Cervidae; genus Cervus; species Cervus canadensis. The sequence goes on along the minus strand of NC_057396.1, from coordinate 57,389,771 downwards.
AGTCAGATTCTGGATACATTTTGAAGGCAGAACCAACAGGATGTTTTGCTGAATTGGATGTCAAGGTAAAGGAGCCAAGGATGATTCCAGAAAGTGAGGCCTGATCAATCAGGAGGACAGAGGCACCCATTTACTGAGGTGGAAAAGACTTGGGTGGAGTGAGTAAAAAGGGGAGGAAGTAAAGGGTGAGGAACCCAGTCTGGGACCTCTGAGATGTCTGTGAGATGGAGTGTTGTCCAGCAGGTCACGGGATAGATGAGTCTGGGGTTCAAGGGCAAGGTTTGGGCTAGAGAGGAATATTCCAGAGTCAGCAGTATGAAGACACTATAGAAAGCCCCAAGAAAGATACGACTCACCAGGTCTCCACACCACCTCTTGCCCTTTGAAGCAATGCAAAAACCATTTTGCAGATCAAATTTTTGTTTCTGGGCAAAATAAATCAGAATGCTCATCTTCCAAAACCCACTACAAATCTTAATTTTTCATGAAGTCTTTCCTAATTATTGCAGTCCCTCTGGGACTCTCTTAATTTATATAATTGTCTGCCTCACTGATTCATCAATTAATAACTATCTATGGAGCAAATTCCACGTACACGCACAGTGCTGGGTGCCACGGGGGATGCGAAATAAGAGCACCCGGCTTCTACCCTTGAAAAGCTGAGCAAACAGAACCAGTGTTGCCCAAAGTACTGACAGCATCAGATTCTTTGAGTCAGTGACACAGATTAAACACCTCTTGAGTTGAGTCTTAAATTAAACAGGCAGTTTCTAGGACTTCCCGTGTGGTCCAGTGGTTAAGAATCTACCTGCCAATGCAGGGGACATGGGTTCTATCCCTGGTCGGGGAAGATTCCACATGCTGCGAGGCAATTAAGCCCATGCATCACAATTGCTGAGCCCATGCTCTCCAATAAGAGTAATCCACTGCAATGAGAATCCACAGCAACTAGAGAAAGTCTGCTCGCAGCAACAAAGATACCGCACGATCAAGAATAAATAGATAATTTTTTTTTTTTTTTAAGAAAGGCAGCTTCTGGGGACACATTTTTTATAAATCTGAGTAGATCCTCTCTCTCCTAAAAGTCTTCTAGTTCAAAAGATCTGTGTTTCTATGAATCTAGAAAAACTGGATTTTTCTCTAGAGAGTGGGAAGAAAGGAGTAGGATAGGGGACACTAGAAGCAACAGTCAAAGTAGAAAAAGAAAACATGAGCAAGGTCTTAGGGGTAGGAGTTGAACCTGAGGTTGGAGAGGAGACGGTGAAAAATAAGGTCCTCAGCAGATTATAAATCTGACTATAAAGGAGTATCAGAAACCAGCTTGAGTTTGATGTCATAGGTGATAATGGCGTGATTAACGGTTGTTATAGGGATAGAATGAAAGAAGGGGTTTGGCAAAAAGTAGGGGCAACTTGTTATCATTACCCAGGAATGAGGCAACAAAGACTTGACTGAAAGAGCTGATTAGAAATGAAGACTAACTGCAGAATGGGAGAGCTTTCAAAGGAAAGAAAGAACAGTGTGGTCACAGAGGAGACAGCTACTGAGCAGCAACACAATATGCCAGTCTGCCAGAAGCTCAGTTGACTTTCACAACCACCCTTTTATAAAATAACTGTTATTCCCATTTTATAGACTAGAAAACAAACTTGACAAAGGTCCTACGTACAGCTAATGAATGGTATGTATTTTTATGCATTTAAAAATTCTGAAAGGGTACATTCCCAATTGTTATCTTCCTGCTGTCTAGAGCTGCATGTTATTTCAAACTTTCAACAAATATCTATTATTCCTCTAATCAGTACAGAATAGTATTTCCATTTTGTGAGCAGGAGGAAAGGGTAGGGAAAGCCAGGCAGTCCCCAAGGAGATGTAGAAAGGAAGAGCCTCGGGGCTTCCTTGTAGAACAGCCAGCCCCCACTGTGGTGCTGCCCTGAGCCAGGAGGGAAAGGACAATCTATGTGCAGCTCCTAGGGCTTAAAATCATGGGGGACAAGACAAAAAAGAAGATGGGTAAGCGTGTAATGTATTTGAAAGAGATTTCCATCTAAGATTGTTAAAATAATAGAAAAGTTTTCATGCTTAAAGGGATAAACCTCCTTAACCTGTCACATACTCTTAATCCTTAGATGAGATGTCTCTGTTCTTGGAAAGTGAACAAGCCTTCCCTATATGTTGACCTCTCGGGCCTCAGACGAGGCACAATCATGATTAAGTCTGTAATGCCAACATAAGTTAAAGAAAAAACAAAAAACACATAGGAATCTAGAATCCAGATTAACTCCCAGATCACAAGTTTGTTCTCATCATATCAAATAACAACCTTCTGAAAAAATGTATGAGGTAAAATCCACTGATGAGGGGAAAACTAATTCTGTTAACGGGCTGATCCATTCAATTGAACTCTGCTTTAAAAAATGCATCTCAGATCAGTATTGTGTTATTTGTGTATATGCAATATGGTAATAATAGCAGACATGTCAGATATATGAGAGGAGGCTACTTCATTTTAAAAATAAATTTTAATTACTGTGCTATATTTCTAAAAATGTCATAGAAGGGAATTAATCTTTTACAGAGAGCAGAGAGGTTAGCCCAGACTCCCAGGGAAAGCAAGGTGGTCTGTAAGAGAGTAATGAATTGACTTAAGGGCAATCCTTTCAAGAAAGAGAGAGAAAGATAAAGCAAGGGAAGAAAAGAGAGAGAGAAACAGGGGGAGAGGAAGGAGGGAAGGAAGAAAGGAAAGAGAATCTATGAAAGCTTCTGTGCTTAGTTGCTTAGCCGTGACCCGTTGGACTATAGCCTGGCAGGTTCCCCGTCCATGGGATTTTTCAGGAAAGAATACTGCAGTGAGCTGCCATTTCCTTCTCAGCGAAATCTTTCCAGGCAAGGGACTGAACCTGTATCTCCTGGGTCTCCTACATTGCAGGTGAATTCTTTACCCACTGAGCCATCAGAGAAGCTTGAATTTCATTTATTTCCTTCCAAAGAATTTTTAGTTTCAGCAGGTGCATGAAAATGTAATTCACATCAACCAACAATTAATTTCTGAGCACCTACTGCATTCCAGGCTCACAAAAATGAAGAAAAATATAACTGATTGTAATGCAGTATGGTAAATTCTATCTACACACACATACATACACACACGCAAAGCACGGTGGGATGAATGATGGGGAGGCCATTCATTCTTCAGTGGGTCAAAACTAGGAGATCAAAGAAAACTACCAAGAGATGCTGTGGGCTGAAGATTTCCTAGTATATCAGTGATCAATTTAACCTTCATTTGCATCTTGCTGCCCGTAGGTCTCTTGAGAGTCAAGAAATTAGTTCCGCTATTCCTAACTTTGCTTTAAGAGCTCTGCTTGCTATTTTTAGCTTTCAAACAAAATCTGGTAGGAAAACTATGGAAATTCTGGATCTTAAAAACAGATTGAACATTTAAAAAAAAAAAAAGAACAAATTGAAGCATTTTTTTCTCAGTAGTTGGACAAATTTTAAAATTTTCAGTTTAAGAGAAAAGAGGCAAACTTTTAAAAAGCTTCTTTCCTCCAACAGGAAGCTAATGTTACTTGGTAGAGATGGCAAGCAAAGAAATAACAAATCCCACCCCACCCTAACCCCTACTCTTCCCCCCCACCAAAGAAATACTGTTATCCCGTCAAGTGTAGGATTCCGTGAGAAACAGGGGTACAGGAGCCAGGTTCTCTCTGCTTATGAGCAAATCCAGCTACTTCTCTTGGGCTCCAACCTCACCTCAAGGCAGTTGGCAAAGTAATGAAGATATAACAAACTGACTGATAACCTCGCAATTCACCTACAATTCAAACCTGAGTCCACATTCTGACAGACTGAGAATTAGACTGCTCCTATGTTTGTATGTTGGTCTTAAAGATCAGCCCACATTGGGATTTTCCTGATGGTCCAATGGCTGAGACTCCATGCTCCCAATGCAGGGGGCCCAGGTTCAGTCTCTGGTCAGGGAAGTCTATCCCACATGCTGTAACTAAAGAGTTTGCATGTCGCAAGGAAGGCCCGGTGCAATCAAATAAATAAATACTTTAAAAAAAGAAGACTAGTCCACATTGTCTGAGATGACCAGATTGCTCCCTGACCATCTGATAATGACCCAGATGACGAGGGTAACTCCTTGTTTTCATTGAAAAGTCTGGCAAGTTCATCAGTGTCCCATGACTTGTCAATATGACCAATGGATTCTTCCTTGCCACCTTTGGCTACTTTCAAAATTGCAAATCGTCAGACCCCTGGATTGAGACACCTTCAGCCTTTCCCAGTGAACAACTAATGACTTCCCTAATGCTGTCTGACTGCTGGTCTTTCCATCCCATTCAGCTGCCCCTCAGTTTAGATAACAGTTGTCCTTATTTGACCAGAGAGAGAACGATTAAAACACAAAAAGACAAAACCTTGGAAGACTTGACCTTTTTTGGTGACCTCTTAGTTACCAATGTTTCCTCTACCTCTAATAAAGGGCCAATGTGTTTCTTTATCAGCTCCACATGTATGGTTTATCTAAAGGACAGTCTTCTATTGTCTGTATGCCTCTAATAACTGGGCTTCTTCCTTGGGCTATGATACAAAGTGAATTGTTTCAAGGACAGATTCCACCAAAATGGTGGATACAAAGCATCATTGTGTGGCTAAATCAATGCAGGGTTATATTCCTGGAAACAATCTCTTTAGAGTTTTTCTCTCCACTCTTGACTGATTTTTTTCTCATGTCTTTCAGATTACTGTGCTTCACAGCCCATGCTCTACCTCCCCCAGGAAACCTTTGCTGGTTGTTCCAGCCCATAGAGAAAAGGCATACATAGGCAGCTCACAAAGATTAGACCACTATCAACACAGCGGCTTCCAAGGGGACCTGCCAGGTCTCAAGCACTCATTAGTGGTGAATCCAGCATCATAGTGATTTGGGAGTCAGATGATAGTGAGCTATCACCAGGAAGTCTCTCTAGGGCCAACCTGCTATAGTGCGGCTTGGAGAAAGGGCCCAATTCCTAAGAACAGAGGTGGCAAGAACAAAACAAGACAGTGGGAACCAAAACAAAAATTCATTCCTGGGCATAGATGCTCATGAGGGTGAAGAGAACTACACTTTATAGAGTAACTAAAGCCTGTAGATCATCATACAATATGCACCCTGACTTCAGTTAGCATAAGTGATTATTTATGAACAATACAAGAGTCCAGAAACCAGCCACAGTGCTAAAGAAAGCCAGTAGATAAGAACATGGGCCTTGGAATCTGGGTTCAGATCTTGTCACTAACCCTTACTGTGTTAGTGTAATGTTGTAACTAAAGAGTTTGCATGTTGCAAGCAAGGCCCGGTACAATCAAATAAATAAATACTTTTTAAAAAAAAGACTACTCCACATTGTCTGAGATGACCAGATTGCTCCCTGACCATCTGATAATGACCCAGATAATGAGGGTAACTCCTCATCATTTACAATATTTACACTATTTACAATAGCCAGGATGTGGAAGCAACCTAAATGCCCATCAACAGAGGAATGAATAAAGAAGATGTGGTACATATAGACAATGGAATATTACTTAGCCATTAAAAAGGTAAGAAATAGTGCCATTTGCAGAGACACGGAGAGATCTAGAGACTGTCATATAGAGTGAAGTAAGACAGAAAGAGAAAAACAAATATCATATATTAAGGCATATACGTGGATTCTAGGAAAATGGTATCAACGATCTTATTTGCAAAGCAGAAATGGAGACACAGATTAGAGGACAAATGTATGGGGATCAAGGGAGGATGGAGAGTGGGATGAATTGGGAGACTGGGATGAACATATATACACTACTCTGTATAAAATAGGTAACTAATGAGAACCTTCTGAGCACAGGGAACACTACTGAGTACTCTGTGGCGAGCTAAATGGGAAGGAAATCAAAACCAGAGGGGGTGTGTATAACTGAGTCACTTTGCTATAGCAGAAACGAACACGACATCGTACAGCAATTATACACCAATAAAAATTAACAAATTTTTCTCTGTCCTTTTATAGAAAAAAATTTGCCTACCCTTGGATTACAGTAAAATCGTTAATAAATTCTGTAATTAATTGTACTGAGGTCATGCAAAAAATGCCCTTATTCTGAGGAAATTTAAAGTTTTTAGGGGTAAAGTGGGGTTGGATCTGTAGTTTGCTCTTAAAGGTTCAGGGAAAGAAATCATATAAGGGCAGGGTAGGGTAGGAGGGAGAGGATGGTAAAGTAACTGAGGCAAAATATCAACAATTGGTGAATCTGGGTAAAGAATATGCTGTCGGGAGTTCTGTGGATATTTTTGCAACTTTTCTAGATGTTGAACGTTTTCTCAAAATAAATAGAGTTTTTAAAAGTTACGGGCTTTGCCAAAAATAATGCCCATGATATCCATTTTCTTCCATATGCTCCATAATATCCCCATTGCACTTTCCTCGCCCCTCTCTGTGAGGACTCTGTCTCCCTCCATCTGTGCTTGCCCCGGGGGCTTTCCACTTCCTCTAATCCACACACGGTCTGTCCTGGCCCACAGCCCCTCTGTTCTGTGGGACTGACATCCTGTCCCATGTTATCTTCTTCTCCTTGGCTAGTTGAATAGCTTCCGGATTGAGGCTCAATCTGAAAAATTCCCATATTGAACAGAAATATGGATTCTGTGAAGCATCCTATATGTTACAACTGAGCGTTGTTCCTAACTGCTGTGGCTCGGGGCTGTTTCTATTTTTAAAGTTCCGCCCCCCACTGTCATGGAGGCCACGAGCTGACCCAGTGAAAAACTGATTAAAACCACAGCACCTCCACCCTCTTCACTGATACCTCCAGACCCCCTCAGCCACTTTCCTTTCCTGTGTCTGGTTGAGGAAGCTTGAGGGAAGGGAGTTGATATCTTTCTCCTCTACAGGATCTCAGTAGGAACAGTTTCATCTTAAGTCGTAGGCTTCTGAAAACTCCTATGTCTTGAGATGTTCTTGTATGGAGTGGAAAAGGTGGTTTATTACTCTAGAATTGCACCTGTCACAGTATTCTGTCTACACACGTGGAGCCACTCTCCTCTCCTTGACTGATTTGGGTAGGACTGGCCTGAAACCTTAAAGAGAAGGCAGAGAAAGACTCTCAATTTCCCCTTCTTACATATTATCTCATGTCATCCACAGAGCAACCCAGTGAGGGCAGTGGGACAAACACAGTTGTTTCCATTGACAAGGTCAGAGTTCTGAGGTTTGGAGAAGTGAACCAACCACTAAGCCAGGTCCCATGATTAGAAGTGATGGCACCAGGAAGAGACAAAAGGCGAAGAGAAGCCATGTGGTGTCATCAGAATAACCGGAGGATGAGAGGCAAATGCTGTGGTAGTAACGCTTGTTCTGGGGCTCTTTATGCAAAACCTGTTTCCTCATCTGCAAAAACAGGTTAACAAAACCTACTTCCAGGATTGGCTGTGTCTTATGTGGAAGAATATAGGACCACCTCATGCAGCGTCTGGCAGACCTAACACACATCATCCCCCACCTGCCTCTAGCTACACGCACCACCCTTCCTCTGGGATATGACTCAAAGTCCTCTTGGGCCAGCTCACTGAAGCCAGTTGAGTTAGCTAATGTGATTCTTCATGTTCGAAACACCCAGCTGACAAATGGCATCAGGAGAAGGTTTACTGGCAGATAAAAGGCAGGGTTCATGAGGACTGAATTTGCTAAGCATGGCTTGTGAAATATGTGCTAATAAACTGGGGGCAGCCTCTTGACTTCTTTATGATGTTTTTAAGGCAGCCTTGGGTGTTATTTACATTCTCTACATACTCTAAATGTTCCTTAGGTTAAAGAGCTGACATCCAGGTCCCAGATAAAGGCCTAATGAATGGGATAAATCAGGCTTGTTTTTAAGAATGACAGGAGGTAGCATCTTAATTTTTTTATTATTAGACTGGTAAAGCATTATATATTCAGACTTCATCAACATGGCCATGTGCACTGTAAATGAACAACGCCCACCAAGATGGGCTCTTTTACTATTTGTCTTGTTCAGTCGCTCAGTTGTGTCTGCCTCTTTGCAACCCCATGGACAGCAGCACGCCAGGCTTCCCTGTCCTTCACTATCTCCTGGAGATTGCTCAAACTCATGTCCACTGATTCAGTGATGCCAGAGTCCTGGAGACTGGACCCTGATGAATGAGCTGGCTGGCTGGAGCCCCTAGCTGTCAGTCCGGAAGCAGAGGCCACACCAGTTCTCCCTGCCCTGAACTCAGACATGCTTTGGGGAATGCCGACATCTGCTCAGGAGGTTTTTGCCACTAGCGCAGCTGACAGTACCAGATCTCGGGTCCACATGCTCTTCGAGCTTGCTGGATTCTGCTCACCCAGACGCAGCCAAGGGTGTCCCTTGAATGTCCAGCCAGCCATGGTCTGCGGAGGACTCTGGTCCCCTGGGAGGTCAGTGGGCCCGACTCCTCCCCCAGCCAGTCTATTTATCAGAGACGTGGTCCAAGGTCACGGAGGAGAATCTTGTGTGTGTGTCCAGCGCATCCTCAGAATGGCCACTTCCCTCACACCAAAGGGCCAAAGTCTCACCCTTGCTGGGTCACAGAGGCCATTTTTAAAAACTTAAAAATGAACCTGAGTGCAGGACTCATTGTTCTGGGACACTCCCCAGCCTGAGGTCAGAACTGACTACTTGGGGGTGGGGGTGGGGCGTGGGCAGGCAGTGAAAGTGGCTTGAACCTTGTGTCTCTAGAGCTGACCAGGGGACGCATTCCTCCCCTCACCCCCCGCCTACCCATTTGGTTCCCTTTCCAGCCACATCATCTCTCTTCTCAGCTCTCTGGTAATTTTCTCAAGAGAATTGGGGGTGGGGAGGGGCAAAGGGGACAGGACACGTCTCAGCCATTGTGTGGGAAGCACATTTGGAGATGGGGAAAATCTGCCAGTGGCCATGAGTTTGAGCAGACCCCAGGAGATAGTGAAAGACGGTGAAGGCTGGCGTGCTACAGTCCATGGGATCGCAAAGAGTCAGACACGACTGAGCAACTGAATAACAGCAACAAAAGCCTCTTGCCTCATTAGAGGTCCAGGCACCAGAGCTTAGGGGCAAGGCAGGCTACTGGGGGGACCCCCCCCCACCCACCGCGCATAACCCCCTCCCGCATCTATGAGGATGCAGGCCCCGGAGGCTGATGGGAGGGTGTGGTCAGATGAGTGTGAAACAGAAAATCAGCCTTGGTGATTCCTAGGAGCCTGACGCCTACTAAGGTTCTGACTCCGAATTGGCCTTTGAGTCCCCTGGATGACTTCCAGATGAAATCATTTTAAAAAAGGAAGTGTGTCTCTTTATTTTTCCCTCCTACAGTACCCAAAGTCTTTGAGTAAGAATGAAAAGATCCCGCTCTACTAATAAGAAAGGGTGCTCAAAAATCCAGTTGGTCTTGGGTCATCTGTATTCAGGTAGGTAAGAATTGCCATCCCTATTTTAGAGAGCTCAGAAAGGTTAATAAACTTCCCCCAGGTCACACAGCTAGAAGTGCCAGAGATTTGTGAGGAAAGAATGAAGTAGGGTGTGTGTCCTCTAGCTCAGAGTTGCCCTGATTGGAAGACTCTCTTTTCCTTGTGTGCTGTGGGCAGGCAGTTTCGGAAAAGAAGATTCTCTGAGTCCAAGTGTTTCCTGATCCTACAAAAAATCAAGGAAAAAAAAAGGAGGCAGCCTTCACATGCCTCCTGGGACCACCTGAGCTGCAGAGAGGCAAAAACAGTACTACCCCCTCATGTCCACCAGGACAAAGTTTGGGGTGGAGGAAGCTTGGGGTGCAGTGTCTTACTTGCCCTGGACGTGGGCAGGGCCTAGAGGGCACCTCTGTCCACGTGTCTGGTGAGGGGCCTAGGATATTCCTCTCCCCATTACCCTGGGGACCATGGACATGGGGACAGACATGCCCTCTGTCTGTCCAGAGGATGTGCAGCCCCATGTAATTATACCTTTTTCAAGCTGGGTAGAATGGGATTGTTGGAAAAGCCCCATTGATTGTGGGCTTGCGAATCGCTGGGCTCCAACTGGGACAGCTGATAATGATAATGATCTTGCATTTATACAGATCTTTTCATCCAGATGGATCCATAGAGCTCAGCAGAATTTACAACTGATTGTACAAGTGCAGAGCCAAACTCTGCCCTCTGCGAGGTGCTGCCAGCTCCCACAGAGGTCACCACGCTGCTGGGGGTCTCGGTTGACATTGTCCCTCCAGCAAGGAGCATGTTCCGGGTCTGTGCACTTGAGCTAGAGAGGGAATTTGCAAATCATGATAGCCCCGTATCAAAACAGGCTGCACGGGGCAGCTGGCGAGCTGGGACCATGGGGAGTTGCACCTGCGCTAAGGAGAACAGGATTTGACTTTTTGCTGAGTGCAGAACCCCATCCCTGCACACCCAGAAAGAGAAGCAAGGGGACACCGAAAGTTAGGGAGACACCAGGGTCCCTAAGAACTACTCACAGTGTCTCCAGGTCAGCTTTTCCCTACGTGTGTTTCGCAGAACATTAGTCCTTCCTATAGGATGTTCTTCAAACCGAAATAAATTTTGGAGTCAACTAAGTTTGGGAAAAGCAGCAACTGGATCCCCCGTCTGGAGAGTCATGACTCTCAGGAGAGTGTTAAAGGTTCTGAGAAGTCCTGAAGTCAAGAAACCTGCTTAACCTTAGCTGGGTGTGTGATCGGACCCCAGTGACACTTCTTTCCTCTGCAGCATTCCGCAGAATGCTGTACACACTTTGACCTAGTCTGCTGTCGATTTAGACCCATCTGCAGTAAGGTTTTCCATCTTCATGGTTTTCAATTAAAAAAAGGGATATATTTTGCTTAGACCTGGGATATCATTGAAGAGCCGAACGATTGTTACACACCATCTTATTCAATCCCTGTAGTAACAGCGGGGAAAGTGAGACCCGGAGAGGGATGTCACATGCCAGACCAACACAGCAACTTGGTGACAAAGCTCAGTCTGATCCCCTGATCCCTAATACCTAGTGTGACTATGAATTTTGTGACCTATTTTTTAAACAAAAATATACACATGATGTACAGCAAAGAAATTCTATGTAACCCCTGCCTTGTTTCCTGGATTCCTGCTTTTTTCGGGTCAGAGGTTTTCTGTGTGGGTTTTCTGTGTCACAGATCCATCATTTTGGGCCTGTGATTTTTGTGGGTAGAGGATAAAATCTTAAGTGGGTCCATGGGAAGTTCTTCAGCATTCCTGTACACTCATTAATGCATGCATCACTTCCCCGACACATGCACACATATGCTTATACAGGCACACAGATACAAGACAAACTTCCAAGGCTCTGGATGTAAGTAGCAAAGAACTGCTGAAGAATGTGACCCCAGCCCCAAGCTGTCCAGTACACTGGCCACTGACCCCGTGTGGCTATTCGACATTGTGGTTTAAATTTACTTTTTAAAAAAGATTCAGTTCTTCCATTATACTAGTCATTCTGTAAGTACTCAGTAGCCACACATAAGTAGTGGCTACCCTAGAGGACAGCGAAGATTGAAACATTTCTGCTGTCACAAACAGTTCTATTGGACAGCCCTGCTCCAGACTCCTCCCCAGCAGCATAGGCTCGGGAACCTTGTTGCATTTTCTTCAGGGCAATGTACAATCCTGGTTTTCTTTATAGAGCAGAAAAACCCAAATATTGAACAAAAGTACTCACAGATTGTCAAAAAATGATTGTGTCTCAATGGACATATATACAAAACAGAAACAGGCCCACAAACAGAAAACAAACTGCACTTACCAAGGAGCAATGGCGGGGGGGGGTGTCAATAAATTAGGAGTTTGAGATGAATATCTATACTTCTATATATAAAGTAGGTAATCTACAAGGATTGACTATACAGCACAGGGAATTATACTCAACATTCTGTAATAACCTACAAGGGAAACGAATCTGAAAAAAAATGTATACGTATGTGTAAGCAAACTGTACAACCGAAATCAACACTACATTATAAATCAACTATATTTCACTTTTAAAGAAAGGGAAAAAAGTCAATTGTTAAAAAGCAGTTTTATCTCTTAAACATAAGAATCAAAGGCAATAATCATGGAATGACCTAAAGGAATACCAATTAGACTCAGGTAACATGGCAGCTATATTTTTAGTTATTTTTTACTTCCATGTCCCAAATTAAAATGCCACCCCCATCAAATGGACCACTCCATACCAAGATGTGAGCAATTCTATGTTATATAGATGTTTGGGGTCTCCCTAACCCCTTTTAGTACATTTACCTTGATAAATGTAGTAATGTTGATAATCACTATTTACCTAATATCTGATTACCCGTCTTTATAGCCCTATGTAGTAGTTGGCTTTTGGACCAGATGATGAATACGCATGGTTGATTTCTTTTCAACAGCTGTTCAGTAAATGTTTACTCAGCCCCCAAGTTGGCTGTATTACTCCCAAGGTCAAGCTGTTTTATATCTTTTTTTTTTTTTAAGAAAATTAATAGACTTTACATCTTAAATTTTAGAGAAGTTTTAGATTGACAGAAAAATTGATCAGAAAGCACCGAGAGTTCCCACACAGCCCTCCCATCCCCTCCCCAATCCCTCCCACAGCCTCTCCCATCAACATTATCCCACATCAGAGTGGTACATTTGTTACAGTCAATGAGCCAACATCGATGCCTTGTTATCAGGTTAAGTCCATAGTTTACATAGGGTTCGCTGTCAAGTGTTGTATGTTCTGTGGGTTTGGACAAATGTATAATGACATGCATCCACCATTATTGTGTCATACAGAGCAGCTTCACTGCCTTAAAAATCCTCTGTACTCTGCCTTTCCATCCCTCCCTCCCTGCCAATGCCTGGCAACCAAACCCCTTTTTCTTTAGGCACTCTATTCACTTTCTAGACATTCCTAAGCCTAGCTGCTGCTGACAGCAGCCTTACAAAGCAGAGAGGACAGCAGATGTATTTCCCATCTTCTAACTAGATAGACTGAAGTCCAAAAATCCAGCAGAGCCGTGGCGGAACGAGGGATGGAGCCCCCAAGGCAGGCTTCGCTCTGGGCTGCGGGCTGCTGGCTCCTGGGCACATTTGCTGCCCTCGGGAGCCCTCCCCCTTCTCACATTTGTCACCATGACCTCATCCTCCCCACTGTGCGGCCTCCCAGCCAGACCCCGGGCCGCAGGAGCATCATCGCTGTGGATTTTGTTCTGGGATTCGGATGTTCATTCTTTTCTCAGGATCCCCCAGGTTGCTCAGACAGAGTGGCTGCCAGTCAGCCCCAAGAGTCCTGGAATTTGGACTCAAACCAAGTTTGCCTGGGGCCAGTGCTCTGTGCATCCCCAGCCCTGGCTGGCAGCGAGTGGGGAAAGACGGCTAAAGCTCCTTGGCTCAGGGAAGAGAGCACCAGACTTGAGCTTTAACTTCCAGCTTTCTTAAAAATTCTGGAGTCAGTCTTGCATTCCTCAGGTAGCAAAAGGGGCACAGTATTTCCCTTTTTGCAGAGGCACGGTTTTCTTTGAGCTCCATCATCCAGAGTGAGTCTAGCTGCTGGGGTCCTTTCCCACTGCTCTGCTGAGGCAGAGCCTGCACTTCCACCACAGTAATACAATTTTTAGCTGGGCACTCTGGCTGCCGAAAACAATGTCCTATCACTCCATTTCCCTTGCAGCTAGGTGTGACTTCAGTTCTGGCATAGAGATTTGTGCGGGACTGGGGTATGTAAGTCTTAGGAAGAAAGAGAGCATGAACTTTTCCCCCCATTTCATTCTTCCTTCTGGCTGGAATGAGACATGATGGCTGGAGCTAGAGCAGCAGTGGGCTCTATGAGATGATTATGGGCTATGAGATGACCTTGGAAATGAAACTGTCCCTAGTAGATAAATAAGATAGAAAGAGTGTGAATCCCTGGCATTAGGTAACATCACACCAGCCCTGGACTATCTTCCTGGACTTTTACATGAGAGACAGAAGTAAACATCTATTTTATTTAAGCCACTTATTTTGTGTTTTCCATTATTCTCAGATGAACCAAATGCTGACTAATATATCTGCTCCATATATTGATAGTAATAATAAGAAGAAGGAAAACAATAGCTCCAACTCTGAAAGCCAATATCTCCAGGCACTGTGCTCAGAGACATTAAATATAGAATCTCACTTAATCTTCACAATAGCCCTACAAGGTAGATAGCATAATTACCACTTACCAAGAGAAAACTAAGGATTAAAAAGAAAAAGTAACCTGCTTCAAGTGACATGTTTACAAAAGCTACGAACACTGCTCTCTGACATGAAGAGATGAGGCCTCGGATTAGGAAAGGGAGAGAAACCGCAGGTCAGACAGGGGAGAAGGGAACCCTGCAGCCTTCTGTCCCAAACAGCACACCAAAGGGCTCTGGAGTGCCGCAGAGAACCTTCAAGCCTGCCTCAGGATGTTTTAAAATTTCAAGGGAAACACAGCCGTCCTTGACATCTGTCAAACCCCACACATACCTCTGGCAGGAGGTAGCTCATGGTTTCAACAGTGTGTATTGCACTTCCTTTCTTTCAATTCTAGAACTATTGGAGGAAAGTTGGCTGAAAATGCTACGCAGGTAAGAAGTAAATCTGGGGTCCCTACTGGCCATCCCTGATCACGGAGCCAAAACAGAAGGAAGAGGAGTCAAAGATATGTGAGAGACATTTCTATATCATCACCTGGGTACCTACAGCAGCCACACCCCAAGTCCTGCCTTTTCAGCACCATGAGTCACTTTTATCATTAAACCACTCTGACATGGGTTTCTGCCACTTACAATAGCGTCTTGGTTAATACATCTTAAGTGGACTTGGAAAATTTGGTCAGCGGGAGGGAGCTGAAAAAAAGGGGGGGGGGGATCTTGCATTTGAAGTAATTCTGTAGAAGTTTAAAGATGCCAATCTTATGGGTTCCCATGGTCAGGTGAAGATTTTTCAGAATTGGGGTGAGAGGGGTGAGATGAAGAGACGGTGTCATCTGTTATGGTCCTGTATCGCTGTGAGCCACTAGGACATGGTGATTTCTTTGGTAGAGCAGCAGAAGATATTTCCCTACCTCTTCAGCCCTGAGATATTATCATGCTGCCTAAGATGTCTCCAGTCTCCTGTCCTCATCAACCGTGATCCCTCCTAATGAGTTTTAATTCACTTGCCCCACAAACCAGTTTAAGATTAGTAATGAAGGCTGTTGACTGTCACCCCAGTCGCTTAACTAGCTATGTGATTATGGATTACTTCCTCGTCAAGCCTCAGCTTCCTTATCTATAAAATGGGTATATTAATGCCTCTTCTTTTTTTAATTTATTTTTTAACTGAGGGATAACTGCTTTCTAAGTTTATGGATATTGTGCTACAAAATGTGTGCAAATGCACCACCACAGTACCCAGCCTACAGCAGAGTGCCCTCTCTTTTACCTCCCAGGGCTGGGTGTTTCCTTTCATTAGAGCAAATGAAGACTCCCACTTTATGTTTAGGTTAAGATGTCAAGATCTCAATGATCTTTCAACAGCAACAAGCAGGGTTTTCTGAACACCTTCCAGGTGTCAAGTACCATGCCTGGCCCAGTAATACAGAGGTGATTATGACACAATCCTGATCTCGGGGGGATTCCTAGTCTGAACATAATGGTGGGACATGGACAGAGGAAGACTTTTATAGGACAAGAGTTTCCTGCTTCACAAAGAACTTTGAGAGTTAGAAATAACATAAAAGCCCTTTTAGTCCAACCACCCCTCCGCTGTCATCTGACAGTCACAGCCTTGATACAACATGCCCATCATTGTTGAGCACATGCTTGAACACCTCTCCTGATGGGAGACTCACCTCCCCCTGAGGTTGCCTAGTGTGTCTTTGCACAACTCCAACCATTAAGAACCACAGATAGGAAGTCTTCTCTGACCTGAAAGTGTCAGCTATTCTATCAGCTCTCTGCCTGAATCTGACAGAGAACAAAATGGGAATTAGATACGTGTGGTGGTTTCAGCATGAGATAGTTACTCGGTTTAATGCCAAATACAAAACAGAAAAGAAGGGAGAATGCATTTGCCAAAGGGAACCCTCCCCATGGGCTTTGGCTTGGCCCCAAGCTGTTTGACAAAGAGCCACAGAGATGGCATGGTCAGAGCACATCAACCAAATGGATGTGCTGCTCCAAGGGTGGAAAAATATTCAGCTTCCACGAAAACTATTTTTTAAATTATTATGAATGGTGCCTTTCAAATTACAGTCTGATTTCCTTTTACTTTTTATTTCTTTAAATCTCTCACCTTCCTGGCCACTGAAAGCATTAATCTTCAACATTAACTCTTTTCTTTAAATCAGCTTTCTCTGTCTAGAAGTGTACTGTCTAACACAGCGGCTGCTAACCACATATAAATAAAACTGAAAAATCATAAATGGATTTTGGATTCACTCAAACTAGCTACATTTCAAGTGCTAAGTAGCCACATGCAGCTAGGAGTTGCCATATTGGACAGCGTAGATATAGAAAATTTCCATCATCACAGCAAATTCTGTTAGATGGCCTCAGTCTACTCTAGAGTGGTTTTGAACTTTATCTGCTTGTTAGTATGAAGTAAACAAATATGAATCTTTTAACCAGACAGACCAAAGTCTAATCTCAGCTTCATGTCTTAGTAACTCTGTGACTTCAGACATATTATTGGACCTCCCTGATTTCCACTTCACCTAGAGCCAGACATCCTGGAATGTGAAGTCAAGTGGGCCTTAAGAAGCATCTCTACAAACAAAACTAGTGGAGGTGATGGAATTCCAGTTGAGCTATTTCAAATCCCGAAAGATGACGCTGTGAAAGTGCTGCACTCAATATGCCAGCAAATTTGGAAAACTCAGCAGTGGCCACAGGACTGGAAAAGGTCCGTTTTCATTCCCATCCCAAAGAAAGGCAATGCCAAAGAATGCTCAAACTACCACACAATTGCACTCATCTCACACGCTAGTAAAGTAATGCTCAAAATTCTCCAAGCCAGGCTTCAGGATACGTGAACCATGAACTTCCAGACGTTCAAGCTGGTTTTAGAAAAGGCAGAGGAACCAGAGATCAAATTGCCAACATCCGCTGGATCATCAAAAAAGCAAGAGAGTTCCAGAAAAACATCTATTTCTGCTTTATTGACTATGCCAAAGCCTTTGACTGTGTGGATCACAATAAACTGTGGAAAATTCTGAAAGAGATGGGAATACCAGACCACCTGACCTGTCTCTTGAGAAACCTGTATGCAGGTCAGGAAGCAACAGTTAGAACTGGACATGGAAAAACAGACTGGTTCCAAATAGGAAAAGGAGTACATCAAGGCTGTATATTGTCAACCTGCTTATTTAACTTATATGCAAAAATACATCATGAGAAACACACCGGACTGGATGAAGCACAAGCTGGAATCAAGATTGCCGGGAGAAACATCAATAACCCCAGATATGCAGATGACACCACCCTATGGCAGAAAGTGAAGAAGAACTAAAGAGCCTCTTGATGAAAGTGAAAGAGGAGAGTGAAAAGTTGGCTTGAAGCTCAACATTCAGAAAACTAAGATCATGGCATCCGGTCCCATCACTTCATGGCAAACAGATGGAGAAGCAGTGGAAACAGTGGTTGACTTTATTTTTCTGGGCTCCAAAATCACTGCAGATGGTGATTGCAGCAATGAAATTAAAAGACGCTTACTCCTTGGAAGGAAAGTTACGACCAACCTAGATAGCATATTGAAAAGCAGAGACATTACTTTGTCAACAAAGGTCTGTCTAGTCAAGGCTATGGTTTTTCCAGTGGTCATGTATGGATGTGAGAGTTGGACTATAAAAAAAGCTGAGTGCCAAAGAATTGATGCTTTTGAACTGTGGTGTTGGAGAAGACTCTTGAGAGTCCCTTGGACTGCAAGGAGATCCAACCGGTCCATCCTAAAGGAGATCAGTCCTGGGTGTTCCTTGGAAGGACTGATGTTGAAGCTGAAACTCCAATACTTTGGCCACCTGATGAGAACTGACTCATTTGAAAAGACCCTGGTGCTGGGAAAGATTGAGGGCAGGAGTAGAAGGGGACAACAGAGGATGAGATGGTTGGATGGCATCACTGACTCGATGGACATGGGTTTGGGTGGACTCCAGGAGTTGGTGATGGACAGGGAGGCCTGGTGTGCTGTGGTTCACGGGGTCGCAAAGAGTTGGACACGACTGAGCGACTGAACTGAACTGAACTGAACTGAACTGAACTGATTTCCACTTCAAGTCCCTCCTTCCATAAGATATGATATGGCTCAAATACGCCTCAGCCACACACCCTGTTTACATCTCTCTACAATGTTGGCAGCATGCAGCCTTAGGCCTGAGTTACTGATGTGTGTTTCCAGCTCCACACCCAGCCAGTGAGTTCCTGAAGACATTCATCTCCTCTTCCCCCATAGTGCATAACAGTATCCAGCTTGTGGCGGTGCCTCCGTGGATATTAGGTTGAGTTCAATCACCTTCTATGTAAGGTAGTTCAGTTCAGTCACTCAGTCGTGTCAGACTCTGTGACCCCGTGAACCTCAGCACGCCAGGCCTCCCTGTCCATCACCAACTCCCAGAGTCCACCCAAACCCATGTCCATCGAGTTGGTGATGCCATCCAACCATCTCATCCTCTGTTGTCCCCTTCTCTTCCTGCCCTCAATCTTTCCCAGCACCAGGGTCTTTTCAAATGAGTCAGCTCTTCTCATCAGATGGCCAAAGTATTGGAGTTTCAGCTTCAACATCAGTCCCTCCAATGAACACCCAGGACTGATCTCCTTTAGGATGGACCAGTTGGATCTCCTTGCAGTCCAAGGGACTCTCAAGAGTCTTCTCCAACACCACAGTTCAAAAGCATCAATTCTTCAGCACTCAGCTTTCTTTATAGTCCAACTCTCACATCCATACATGACTACAGGAAAAACCATAGCCTTGACTAGACGGTCCTTTGTTTCAAAGTAATGTCTGCTTTTCAATATGCTATCTAGGTTGGTCATAACTTTCCTTCCAAAGAGTAAGCGTCTTTTAATTTCATTGCTGCAATCACCACCTGCAGTGATTTTGGAACCCAGAAAAATAAAGTCAGCCACTATTTCCACTGTTTCGCCATAAGCATTACATTAAATAGGGTGCAATTTGTGGTATATCTTGCTGCCTTCAAGAAAATCCCAAGACTTGAATCAATAAGGTTGATTGAATAGCACATTAATTGTTGTTGTTCAGTCGCTAAGTTGTATCCAACTCTTTTTGACCCCATGGACTGCAGCACGCCAGGTTTCCCTGTCCTTCACTATCTCCTGGAGCTTGCTTAAACTCATGTCCATTGAGTCAGTGATGCCATCCAACCATCTCATTCGTTTTTGCCCTCTTCTCCTGTCCTCAATCTTTCCAGCATCAGGATCTTTTCCAGTGAGTCACCTCTTTGCATCAGGTGGTCAAAATACTGGAGCTTCAACTTCAGCATCAGACCTTCCAATGAATATTCAGGGTTGATTTTGATCAGTTTAATAACAGTATAGTAGCCAATGTTGGATGAATGTTTACCATGTATCAGGCATTGTGCTAAGTGTTTTACATATAAAGTCTTCACAGAGATAAGATAAGACACAGTCATCACCCATTAATTTGCAGATGGGGAACTGAGATTCAGAGGGGAATGGGTGATTTCCCTGGGGACATCATTCCCTCACTCCATCAGAGGTGGAGCTGATGTTGAATCTAGGCTGACTCCAGAGACCTCAGGCTGGGACATTCTATTCAGCTGCTTCTTGTGGGACATTGAAGGGACAAGTTTTAGGACCTGCTGCTGCCCTCATCCTGGAGCTGCAGATGCTGAATCACAATCACCAGCATGAAGACTAGACGGTTCCAGAGCTTGGACTTGCACAATCAAACCTGCCTTAAGTATCAAGCTTCAGTGACAGAGGGTGAGGATATTTACACTGGGTAGAAATTGGGTCTGGGGTTGATACTTTCTTTCCATATCATTTAAAAAAAAAATCCTAACAGATGCTCAGACAGCAAAAAATCTGCCTGCCATGTGGGAGCCCTGGGTCCGATCCCTGAGTTGGGAAGATCCCCTAGAGAAGGGAATGGCAGTGCACTCCAGCACTCTTGCCTGGAGAATTACACAGACAGAGGAGCCAGGTGAGCTACAGTCCATGGGGTCGCACAGAGTCAGACACGACTGAATGAGTAACAGAAACACACACAACAGACACTCGGGATTTCTGCCTTCAAAATATGCACGTAATTTGCTTTGACTTGGCAATTTCTCTTTGAGAAATTTATTGTAAGATATTTATCACAAATGTGTGTGCACCTCAATTTCGTCATTATTGTTCAGTTGCTCAGTCATGTCCGACTCTTTGCGACCCCATGGACTGCAGCACACCAAGCTTCCCTGTCCATCACCATCTCCTGGAACTTGCTCAAACTCATGTCCATCGAGTCGGCGATGCCATCCAACCATCTCTTCCTCTGTTGTCCCCTTTCCGCCTGCCCTCAATCTTTCTCAGCATCAGGGTCTTTCCCAATGAGTTGACTCTTTGCATCAGGTGGCCAAAGTATTGGAGCTTCAGCATCAATCCCTCCAGTGAATATTCAGGATTGATTTCCTTTAGGATGGACTGGTTGGATCTCCTTGCAGTCCAGGGGATTCTCAAGAGTCTTCTCTAACACCACAGTTCAAAAGCATCAGGTCTTTGGTGCTCAGTCTTCTTTATGGTCCAGCTGTTATATCCATACATGACTACTGGAAAAACCATAGCTTTGACTATATGGGCCTTTGTTGGTAAAGTAATGGCTCTGCTTTTTAATATGCTGTCTATGTTTGTCATAGCTTTTCTTCCAAGGAGCAAGTGGCTTTTAATGGCTGCAGTCACAGTCTACAGTGATTTTGGAGCCCAAGAAAATAAAGTCTGTCACTGTTTCCATTGTTTTCCATCTATTTGCCGTGAAGTGATGGAACTGGATGCCATGATCTTAGTTTTCTGAATGCTGAATTTTAAACCAGCTTTTTCACTCTCCTCTTTCACCTTCATCAAGAGGTTCTTTAGTTCCTCTTTGCTTTCTGTCATAAGGGTGGTGTCATCTGCATATCTGAGGTTATGCACCTCAGTTTAGCCACAAAGAAATTCATTATAGCACTGTTTGTGAAACAGGAAAAATAAAAACAAGTCAAATATCCAACAGTTGGGATTAATTCAATAAACCACATTTCATCCATAAGTTGCAAAACTAATCGTTCAAAATGGGGCAGGAGGACTCAGGTGATGTTTTCCCTTCCTTCTGCTTGTATGTATTTCTTAGTTTTTATGCAATAAATTGTAGAATTTAACATTTATTTGTTGACCTGTTTTTTAAAATTTTTCTATCATTTCACAATATATTGAATCATTATGTCGTACATATGAAATTAATACAATGTTATAGGTCAATTACATCTCATTAAAAAAATCTCAGGGGCCAATTTTGAAATCTCCCTTTCCACTGGGCCCTCACCTCAGCTCCCACTCATCTCCCTAAGGAGAGACAGCCTGGGGAGAGCTGGCCCTGGGCTGGTGCACAGTGGTCCACACCCCGCACTTTCCCATTCCCCAGGCTTACAATTGGCCTGTGGTTTTTATGTGCAAGGCTATTTATTTTCCAATCAGAGGCATTGAGTGAGGACTTCTGGGGGTAAACTGGTAGCTCTGGGCAGCTTTGAAGCATCACAAGTGGGAGGTTTTGTCCCCTGAAGATTTAGGAGGGCAGCCTCTCTCCCTGTTTTATTGGCTTCTTTTACATATGTATAGCCCCGGAGTGGGGTGGGGACTCCGGTGGGTAGGGACAGACCTCCCCAAAGGCAAAATCCCTCTGAAACCAAGAGGAGCATTGCAAACTTCTCAAATGTTGGCCTCTTGCCCTCCGCCTAAAACACACCCCTTGCAACCCCTTCCTTTCTTCTGTATTTTTTTTTTCTGGTAAGAGTACATCTAGAGGTGAAGATTGTGGACTTTTGGAGTCACAAAGCCATGAGCTGGAACCATAGCAAGTTTCTCAATTTCTCTGAACCATCCACAGATAAATTTCTCATCTGTAAAATGGGCCAATAATAGCTGCTATTTAATGCCAGATTATCGTATGAAATAAATAAGATGAATGAATAAAATAAAAGTGCTTAGCACAGGGGCTTGCATGACTGTCCAGTAGCTAAGACCCCACATCCCCAGGGCAGGAGACTGCGGCTCAATCCCGGGGCAGGGAACTAGATCCTGCATGCTGCAACTAAGACATGGTGCCACCAATAAATAAATAAGTAAACAAACCTTGCTTAAAAAAATAAAAATAAAATGCTTAGCACAGTTCCTGGCACATAATAAGCATTCATTTCATGGTAGCTGTTATTTTCCCCTCCCTACCTTCCTCCCACAGTCAAAGCTGAGCCAGCGCAGTCCTGCAGCTTAAAGTCTGACTGCACCTCCTCTCTCCATCAGCCCCCTAACCCTCTGCCCCAGAAATTTTGCAAACATCCCAGCTTCCAAACACACAGGCATTCGAGTCCTGCATGTTATTTTCAGCAGGGCCTTCACATTTCCCGTTGACTCAGGCCCTGGTGCTGGGACAAATTGGATGAGTAGAGTGTAAATGTTACCCCTTTGGCTCCTCCTCAAGAGGGGCTGAGCACAGATGTTTGCAGGGGCCAGCGCGGCCTGGTAAGAATGGGGGCATTGTGTGCGGGCTCACACAAAGGCCCAGTGGCCCCACTCGGCTGCCAGCCTCCTGAGCCTCCCCTCTTTCCGCATTGATTTATTAGGCCAGGGATGAATGAAAACGTAATTAATATTACTGAAGCATTAGAGTCTATTTAATTTAAATGCCACTGAATATTTCACTTTCAGCTGGGAGTGACAATGTGTTCAGGCCCGGCTGGTGAAAGCTGGGGCCATCTGTTACCCGGCAAAGGAGGGAGACTGGGGAGGCCGAGGGTGTGGGGCTTTGTGGACATTCCAAAGGTCCACGATCATCATTCAACTCAAGGGCAGCCGAGCCGCATTCCTCCACGCGAGCCCCTCTCGGCTGGAGGGGGCTTAGAGAGCAGAGGGGGAGAATGCAGAAAAGGAAGAGACCTCCGTCCCTCTGTCTGCACCAAGAAAGCCCCCTAGGAGGCCAGAAAGCTGCAGCGGGGGATGGGAGGGTCACAAACACAGGGTTGATTAGGGAACGGCTGCCTTTGAAGAATGAGGGCTGACCAGCCAGAACTGTCCTATCCATCAGGGTAGCTATGGGCCACACGCAGCTCTTTCAATTAAAATTAAGATGAAATAAAATTTAGAATTCACTTCCTTGGTCCCACTAACCACAATATCACATGCTCAGTAGCCACACGTGGCTGAGTGGCAACTGCATTGGACAGAGCAATAAACATGCATATCACTGCAGAAAGTTCTGGACAGCACTGTTCTAGAAGGTAGTGGTACCTTTGTAGTTAGAAGGAGAGTTGCCCCCAGGAATCTGCCTAAGGATCCTAACTGGTCGGATTTGGGGCCTTTCTGACATTGCAAGAATCCTGGATGGTCAGGAGCCGGTGCTGTGATGAAAGATTATGTGGGCTCAAATCCTAGTTCTGTCGCTTGCCCTCGGACAGTTTATTTCTCTACCTACCTCAGTTTCTTCATCTGTAAAATGGAGGTAATAGTAAGACCTGACATCATGTTATTGGGGAAAGAATTATAAAGTGCTTTCAACAGTGTCTCACACACAGGAAAGGCACAACATACATGAGCTATTATTCATGGAAGAGGTTACAGGGAAAATGATCTTGAGTCTAAGGACACACGTTGCCTGGATGTGTCTAAGTGGAGGGGACATGTGGGTTCTGAATTCAAGAGAACAAATGTCCAGGCAGCCAGCTGGGGGCCTGGATCCCAGGCTTCTGGAGTTCTGGAGCTGGGGGCGGGTACGGGGGACCCAGGGCACTTGGTGTAGCCGCAGCCGCAGTTGCAGCAACAACAGCAGGAGGGGGGGAGGTTCTGTCCTTAGTGGGACGATAATTAGCCCAGTGGGTTCTCTCATAATTGGGATCATTTGTTCTCCTGGTTTTTTTCTCTGACAAACTGATTCCATGCCAGGGGAAAGCTGTGTGACTCACACCTTGCCATGCCAATTAGCTGATAAACATCAAAAGTAAACAAAGATGGCCTAATTAAAACTAGTCACTGAACCTCTGTGAGCATCTTGTCAAAATTGCACCAACATTCTGCACCCAGGCTTGTGCTGGGTCTCGGGAGCTAAATGAGGGATTCCTTGGAGAATCCACAGATGTCCCCTCAGGAGGGGCCCTGGAGGTGACAGAGGAAGCAGGCAGAAGGCAGAGGAAGGGATTAGCTCAGCCACTTGGATTGGCCCCTCCGGCTGTTCCAGCTGCAAACCTCCACACGCCGAGGATCTCCTGTGCGTATGTGGCATGTCCACAACTGTCCCTTTGCACCGAGAACCGTCTCCGGGTTATTTTTGTTTCCATGTGTGGTTTTCAGATAGGTATCTGTTCTGTACTTTGGATGTCTCTAATCCTGAAACTCTCAAATCACTGTCATGGAGTCAATGAACCCCTCTGACTCAATTTTCCTCCTGAAAAAGAGAATGATGATACTTGCCCAAATTACCACTCCATGTCACGGCAAGAATCCAATGAGCCTAGGTACATGAAACACTTGGTGAAGAGAAAAGCTTCATTCCACATTAAGTGGTTCTGTCTGGCCCAGTGTACAGAGCATTGCTTTTGGAACTGAATGCATGTCTATGCAAACCTCAGCTCTGCTACTTAACTGCTCTGAGCCTCAGTTTCCTCATCTGGAAAATGGGGCTGGTGATGTCTACCAGAGTAAGGATTAAAGGTGGCAAAGCGCTCACCACAGGGTACACGTAGTTGGTGCTGAAAGATTCATTTCCTATACTTTCACTCCTTCATAAGAGGGAAGGTGAGGGCTTATGAAACAGGGAATGGAGGAGGAGGAGGAGAAGGCTTCACACATCCTAACTACATCTGCACATATATCCCTCACTCCATCCTTTGATTCTTTCTCCTTCTATCTTAACCACATGTAAGTCCCAGCTCCTTAGCATGACAAAGACCACTGGAGTCTGGGCCCTGCGTAGCCCTCCAGTCCTATCCTTCCCCCAGTCTGCACTCCCTCTGACATACACTCTATGTTCCAGCCATACTGAACTTCTGGAGGTTCCTCAAATGCACTGGCAACTTCACACACCACGGTCATTTTTCATATGCTGTTCCCTCTACCAGGAAGTACATTCCCCACCTGGCAAAAAACCTTCTCAATTATTACCCCTCTGCTTAAGTCTCTATGGAGATTTTTCTAACCACTCTCTTCTCTGCCTCGCTCAACCTGGACAAACGACCATCTGGGTTGCTCCTTCGATGTGCCCCCTATCTTTTCAAAAGCCACGTGGTAATGCAAAAGTACATGAATGAATGGATGGTTGAAGTATGTGGCAGGTATTCATCTGTACCAGTCTCTGCCCTCAAGGGTGCAAACTCTGGTGGAGGAAAGAGACTTGCAAACTCTTTTATTCCTTAATATGTTACCAGGTGCTTAATTGAAAGCACAGCTTTCTCCACCCCCACCCTGGGATCAGGATCCCCTGGAGGGTAGTGACTTTGTCTTAAGCATAACTGAGTCCTCAGCACCCACCACAGTACCTGGACAGGGCAGGAGCTCCATACTTTTTTGAAGGAATGAATGACTAATTGGAGCAATACACGAATGAGTAAATAAGTAAAGCTCTCATTTTATATCAATGATTTAGACAAATCTGCCATCTGTCCACCTGAGCCACCATAGTCTCTCCAAACTGATTTTCTGTGAGAGCCTTCTGGAACAGAGCCCTGGGCAACATGCACTCACTAAGGACCTTCTCTTTTCTCTAGGATAATTCTTTGTATTGCTTTCCCTGTCCCCACAAAACATATATTTTTGTAGAAAACTAGGAAAGCCAAAAGGGCTTCCCTGGTGGCTCAGAGGGTAAAGAATCTGCCTGCAATGCAGGAGACCTGGGTTTGATCCCTGGGTCAGGAAAAACCCCTGGAGAAGGGAATGGCTACCCACTCCAAAATTCTTGCCTGGAGAATCCCATGGACGGAGGAGGTTGGCGAGCTACATGATATTATAAAGAGTCGGACATGACTGAGCAACTAATCCTACATACATAGGAAAGCCAAATAGAAAAGTTAAGGAAAATCACCTGTAGACAGCCAGCATGAATGCTTTGGTCGATGTCCCTCCAGACCTCTGTCTAGGTTGGTCACTAGTATATAGACTAATGATTACATGCACCCAGACTGCCCAGGTTCAACTTGCAGCTCTGCCACTGAACGGCCGGGTGAACTTAGCAGTGTATTTAAGCTCTCTGTGCCTCAGTCATCTCATCTGTAAAGTGGAGACAGTTGTTACACCTCACTCCCTGCAGTTCCGAGGTGTAACCATGTCACTACGGGTGAAGCGCTTGATTCACGGTACACAGCGCCGGGCACGGCCTAGCTGTTCTACTCTTGCTCTAAAGATCTCCAGGGCCCATCCAGCCGCTCCAACCCCCCGTGACCAAGAGGGGCACAAACGACTGCTCGGTGACTCTGAGATGGAAGCTTCCAATGCTGTGACAATTTCCCCCCACCTCTGGTTTCTGTGTCAGGACTGAGGTCAGGCCCACGGCTGAAATGTGGTTCTCGCTTAAGACAGTGCGAGTTTCACCCAACTCACTTAAGGTAAACAGGAGGATTAACACTGCTCCACCCTGGGAAGGCCAGGTTTGCCAGATAAATAGAGACACAGTTCACTATCAGCCTTCTGCAAACTGTGTCACCTGAACGAGGAAATGCCCGCTCCCTGACAGGATGCAAGCCCTTACCCGTGCCCTCCTGCCTGCCAGGCGGAGAACCTTCATCTGCCTTCCGGCAGGTGCCTTAGAAAGGGGCTTTGTCCCCAGCCTGGTCCTCCAGAGTCTGGGATCTGCACGCGGCCCAAGCTGGGCCAGCACGGGTCCTCCCGGCACCAGGAACCCGAGGTTGGTTTTGGCAATGATCTTGTTTCGAGAATAATCACTGTGGAACATTGGGTGTAGTGGAAGGATTATAGTTTGGAGCCAGCCAGATTGAGGTTTGGGCCCATGCTTGGCCACTTACCAGCGGGGTAGCTCAGAAGTAATGCTTGTAGCTGCCGGCTGCACTGTTGCAGGAGACATCTAGCCCCGCAGTCAGGTCACTAGAAGCCCCTCGGGGGCACGGCGGTGGTGAGGGGGCTGGGAGCTGAGAGAGCAGGCTGAAGCTGCCTGCTTCCCTCATGGCAGTGGGCAGAGCTAGTGGGAGACCCCAGGCTGTGTCAAAAAGACCCTTTCCCGTCCTCATTTGAAAAGACCCTGATGCTGGGAAAGATTGAAGATGGGAGGAGAGGGGGACAACAGAGGATGAGATGGTTGGATGGCATCACCGACTCGATGGACATGAGTTTGAGCAAGCTCCGGGTGTTGGCGATGGACAGGGAGGCCTGGCGTGCTGCAGTCCATGGGGTCGCAGAGAGTCGGACATGACTGAGAGACTGAACTGAACTGTCCTCAGGATCAGGGGCGGTCCCCGGATGAGAGGGAGAAAGGCGCTGTCTATGATACCGCAAGTGGAGAAATAAGCCTGCCCAATAAGCGGAGAACTGCCTTCTGCCTTAGGGTGGCTGGTAAAGAAGGGGCTGCAGGAACGTGCTGGGTTGAGTCCTCCCCCATCCCTCACGGGCCTCATTGTTTGCTTGCAGGCTGGAGCCTCTATTCAAATGCAAACACCAGGAGGCGCCTTTGCCAAGCGCACGGTGGGAGGATGGACAGGCTGCAACTTTGCTGGGAGCCAGAGAGAAGTAGGTGGGAGAGGGAGAAGGGCTGTACAGGGGCCGGCCAGCCAGGAGGTAACCCAGAGCCGGGAGGGGTCCTCAGAGAGGGCTCGATTTGGGACCCTGCTCCCCATGGCCACCCACGGAACACTGGCTCCGGCCAGGGGAGTGTGTACTCTCGGGAAGGCAGCTAAGCAGAAGCCAGGCTGCCCAGTTTAACACGGCTGTGCCTCTGAGTGACCCTGATGGAGCCTCTCAACTTCTCTGAGTCTCAGTGTCTCCATCTGTAAAATGAGGACAGGAATACCTCCCCCATAGTGTGGTGAGGATGGCTACTCTTAAACACACAATAAATGCTAGCTCTGGAGATTTTCCCGGCAGAAGTGTGTTCAGCTCGGCCCTCAGAGGCTTTGAGTCTATTAAAAAAAACAGCAAGATCTGATGCAACATGGTATCCTGGATTGCATCCTGGAAGGGGAAAAGGCACGCTAGTGGAAAAACTAGTTAGATCCAAATAAAGTCAATACTTGATGATATTTCCAATAGTAACTTGTTGGTTTTGATACGTGTGCCATGTTATGTAAGATGTTAACCTTAGAGGAAGCTGGGTGAAAGGTATACGGGAACTCTTCGTGCTATCTTTTGCCACTCTTCTGTAAATCTGAATTATGTCAAACTATAAATTAAAAAAAAATAAATAGCAGGAAGTCTTGGCCTTTCTGGAAAGAAAGCAAGTAGCATCTTACTGCCATATTTTGAGAGAAGTACCCCTATTCCTCTTTTTCCATGTACATTCCTCTAAGTAACAAAATGCAAAAACAAGGACCATTGCAGCACTTAGGATGCATCAGACTCCAGACTGGCTTCTTAATATGTACCCTCCCATTAGTCCTGACAACAGCTTTGTACAGAGCATGGAAACTGAAGCTCATAAGATTGGCTAGGAAGCAGCAGAGGTTTTTAACCGTTTCTGTTTGGTTTCAAAGTCCGTGCTCTTTCCACTAGAAGGAAAAAATGGAGATCTTTGACAAAACTGTCAGATATAAGAACCTGCACCTCAGTGGGACCAATCTTCTAGGATAGAGACTTATTGTCAGAGGATGGAAGGTATATAGACACACAAAGTGTCGCTTGAAAATTGAATTAATTAAAGTACTGATACTCATCAGGGTTGTTTATTATGGCAAAAATATTTTAAATGGCCTAAATGTCAAACAATTGGGAATGTTCCAGTGTTAGTTCTATGCGCAATAGAATAGGCAACCATTCAAAGTAATTATGTAGTTTTATTTATGGATGTGTATCAATTAGAATGCTTTTTGCTACAAGCAACAGAAAGATGCAACTCAATTGGTTTAAATTAAACAACAAGTAATTTATTATCTGCAATACCAGGTCGATGTGTAGAGTGGACAGAGCAAGCTCCTGAACCTAACAGAAACGGAAGATATTAAGAAGAGGTGGCAAGAATACACAGAAGAACTATACAAAAAAGATCTTAATGACCCAGATAACCACAATGGTGTGATCACTCACCTAGAGTCAGACATCCTGGAATGTGAAGTCAAGTGGGCCCTAGAAAGCATCTCTACAAACAAAGCTAGTGGAGGTGATGGAATTCCAGTTGAGCTATTTCAAATTCTAAAAGATGATGCTGTAAAAGTGCTGCACTCAATATGTCAGCAAATTTGGAAAACTCAGCAGTGGCCCCAGGACTGGAAAAGGTCAGTTTTCATTCCAATCCCAAAGAAAGGCAATACCAAAGAATGTTCAAATTACCACACAATTGCATTCATCTCACATGCTAGCAAAATAATGTTCAAAATTCTCCAAGCCAGGCTTTAACAGTACGTGAACAGTACGTGAACAACTTCCAGATGTTCAAGCTGGATTTAGAAAAGGCAGAGGAACCAGAGATCAAATTGCCAACATCCACTGGATCATAGGGAAAGCCAGAGAATTCCAAAAAAACACATCTATTTCTGCTTCATTGGCTACGCTAAAGCCTTTGACTGTATGGATCACAACAAACTGGAAAATTCTGAAAGAGATGGGAGTAGCAGACCACCTTACCTGCCTCCTGAGAAATCTGTATGCAGGTCAAGAAGCAACAGTTAGAACTGGACGTGGAAGAACAGACTGGTTCCAAATTGGCAAAGGAATATGTCAAGGCTGTATATTGTCACCCTGCTTATATAACTTATATGCAGAGTACATCATGTGAAATGCTGGACTGGATGAAGCACAAGCTGGAATCAAGATTGCTGGAAGAAATATCAATAACCTCAGATATGCAGATGACACCACCATTATGGCAGAAAGCAAAGAGGAACTGAAGAACCTCTTGATGAAAGAGAAAGAGGAGAATGAAAAACTGGCTTAAAACTCAACATTCAGAAAATGAAGATCATGGCATCCAATTCTATCACTTCATGGTAAATAGATGGAAAAACAATGGAAACAGTGACAGACTTTATTTTCTTGGGCTCCAAAATCACTGTAGACTGTGACTGAAGCCATGAAATGAAAAGATACTTGCTCCTTGGAAGAAAAGCTATGACTAACCCAGAGAGCATATTAAAAAGAAGAGACATTACTTTGCTGACAAAGGTCCATCTAGTCAAAGCTATGGTTTTTCCAATAGCCCATAAAAAAAGCTGAGTGCTAAAGAATGCTTTTGAACTGTGGTGTTGGAGAAGACTCTTGAGAGTCCCTTGGACAGCAAGGAAATCCAACCAGTCAATCCTAAAAGAAATTGGTCCTGAATATTTATTGGAAGGACTGATGCTGAAGCTCCAACACTTTGGCCACCTGATGTGAAGAACTGATTCTCTGGATAAGACACTGATGCTGGGAAAGATTGAAGGCAGGAGGAGAAGAGGATGACAGAGGATAAGATGGTTGGATGGCATCGCTGACTCATGGACATGAGTTTGAGCAAGCTCCGGGAGTTGGTGATGGACAGGGAAGCCTGGCATGCTGCAGTCCATGGGGTCACAAAGAGTCCAACATGACCAAGCGACTGAACTAAACTGAACTGAAGCTGCTATACTTTTAGCCATCCCAAGTAGGAATGATACTTACTGACAGAAGTAGAGAGGGTGCTCCAAAGTGTCTCTTTGTATCATCAGGGAAACCCATTCTCCAAAACCAACCACAAGTCTCACCCTCACCTTAGCCAGAATTATGTCCATTATTATTCCAGTCACTGGCCAAGAGAATGGACTGCTATTTTAGCTAAGTCCAATCATCTTCTACCCTGGAGACTGGAGATAGAGTCTGTCTTCCTGGAAACAAATTTCCACCCAAAGAAGGGTGGATGCCTGGATTAAAACAGAGATTCTGTCAAGGAAGGAAGAGATGACCAATAGCTTCAGGGTAAGAAAACAACCTTACTCTTGGGACATAGACAAATAAACATAATATTGAGTGGAAAAAAGAGAATGCATTTTGAAACACATCAATAATATAATCCTGTTTATATAAATAGGATTTATATAAATACATTTCTATGTGAGGGGACATAATAGAGGAAGTGAAGTGAAGTGAAAGTCGCTCAGTTGTGTCTGACTCTTCGTGACCCCTATAACTCTCTAGGCCGGAATACTGGTGTGGGTAGCCCTTCCCTTCTCCAGGGGATCTTTCCAACACAGGAATCGAACCCAGGTCTCCCACATTGCAGTCAGATTCTTTACCAACTGAGCCACAATGGAAGATGGAAGGCCAAAGGAGAAGAGGGCGGCAAAGGATGAGATGCTTAGATAACATCACGAACTCAATGGACATGAATTTGAGCAAACTCTAGGAGATAGCAGAGGACAGAGGAGTCTGGCTTGCTGCAGTGTATGTGGTTGCAAAGAGTCAGACATGACTGAGCGACTGAACAACAAAACATTGATTAATAAATCTGATATTTCTATCTAACAATACCTAACAATGCCAAAAAAAAAAACCCCTAATAATGCTCTAATAATCATAATAACACTTCTGATCTATCTCCCTCCACCAGAATGGGAGCTCCTTGATGACAGGCACTCTTTCTTGATCACCCCTGTATCTCCAACACCCAGAAGAGTTCATTTTTTGACTGACATCTGCATGCTGCCTACTTAAAGAAGCTTCTCCTGCTGCCCCCAATCCTCTCTAGCTTCTCCATCAGGGAGCTCCACTGACTTGGCACTAATCCCATATTGCTGAGAGAGGCACTCTCCTATCAGAGGAGACATTATAAGATCCTGCATCTTGTCTCTCTGCCCCTTCCTCTCCCCTCCCTGACTCCCACAGTACCTAGCATGGGGTCCTTGCACAAACACAGATGCTCAAAAGAATCTCTGCTATTGATCCAACTAGTTGGCACTTTTATCCTCTCTCCAGTCCCCATCTCACCCCCTTGGGCTAGAAGTTTATCCTTAATTGTTCTCCTCCTGAGTTTAGTGTCATGATTAGCCCCAGTTGTTGCTTGGTTGTGAGATGAACTTCATTCTTGAAGGCCTTCTAGTGAAAGGAAATCTACGAGGGTTCACTTATGAACTGAGTTCCCCTATTTCATGGCCAATGTAAACACAGGCAAGTATATAATTATCAAACATTATTACCACTTGTAATTACTACAGCTCCTCAGTCAACACTGGGAACTAAAGAAATGAGCATAAGGAGCAGAGTGTTTAAATTTTGCCCTCTTGCCCCTTAAAATATTTATTTTTCAATCATCACTCCAAATAATTTAATTACTTCTTGCTACCGAATTAGTGCATGTATATGTGAATTTGTGCATGTATATTTACAGGCCATCGAGAGTAAAGCTTCATAACTTTCTAAATGTCTGCCTCTAACTGAGTGTCCCATCAAATATTGCTAAGTATTCATTTCAAGGCACTGTTTCTAGACTGCTAAACACCACCATCAACAGTAATTGAAAAGCTCCCTGAGTTTGCCCGGCTAGCTCAGTTGGTAGAGCATGAGACTCTTAATCTCAGGGTTCGAGCCCTGAGCTCGTGGGATCAAGCCCCAAGTTGGGCACAGCTTTTGGCTTCCCTGATAGTTCAGTTGGTAAAGAATCCGCCTGCAATGCAGGAGACCTGGGTTTGATCCTTGGGTTGGGAAGATCCCCTGAAGAAGGGAAAGGCCACCCACTCCAGTATTCTGGCCTAGAGAATTCCATGGACTGTATAGTCCATGGGGTCACAAAGAGTTAATTAACTGAAGAATTTCCACTGAGTTAATTCACTGAAGAATTTCCTAGAAGTCCGGCACTGTGGAGGGATCCATGCATAGACCAGTGGTTCCCAAAATATAGCCCCCAAACTGACTGCATCAGAATGTCTTGGGATAATTTAGAAATGCTGGTTCCTTGGCTCACGCCAGACTTGCTAGAGGGCATCTCGGAGGGTGGAGCCACTGAATACAAATATTAACACACTCCCTGGGGTCAGTCTCAGTCACAATGTAAAGTCACTGATAGATCCACTTCCCTGCGTTATCCTTGTCCTGTGTGTGGCTCTGAATCATCAGCAGGGAAAGCTATGAGAAACGAAAACATGGCTGCCTACACGACACTCTTCAGATCTGATTCTCCTGTAATTATTAAAAGTGTCCTCAAGAAAATTAATAATGATATTCATGCCAGTTAGAATGATAGCTGCTCCTACAAACGTCAAATTAACATGGTGGCTTAAAATAGATGGATTATCTCTCTCACACATAACTGTCTGGATGTAAGCTGGCAGGACCAGTGTAACATCAGGGATCCTTCTATTTTGTTGCTCTCCAAAATACAACACATATGGAGAGGGAGGTGGGAGGGGGGTTCGGGATGGGGAATACGTGTAACTCTATGGCTGACTCATATCAATGTATGACAAAACCCACTGAAATGTTGTGAAGTAATTAGCCTCCAACTAATAAAAAAAAAAAAAATACAACATAGTGTCTGTCTCCTATCCTACGATGGCTGCCCTAGCTCCTGCCACCACACTGATGTTTCCAGTCAATGAAACAAAAGGAGAGTGGAGAACATACTCCCTCCCTATAAGGGCATGACTCTGAAGTTCTACACATCACTTACACTCAGAGCTCTCTGGCAACTTCTACCTGCAAAGGAAGCTGAGTAATATATTCCTTTCTTTCTTTTTCTATGTTCAAAACAAATTCAGAAGATCGATTACTAAAAGAAAGATGAAAACAGATGTTGGATGACAAATAGCAGTCTTTGCCCTAGTACCTTCAGATTCATAAAGTTGTGCCTATGTGTGTGTGTGTGTGTGTGTGTATAAAACTCAATATTCTAGTATTCTTTTGACTAAAATTAAAGTTCAGCTGCTTTGCTGCAGTCATGGGGATTGGAATACTCAATTGTATTTTAATTTTAGACAAACAATAATTCTTTAATGTGTGCTATAATATTCTGGTTTAACATGGTGTCCTGTATTTTTATTTGCTACATCTGACAACTCTGTGTAGTCAGGGACCAGAAATGGAGATATTAGGAAACAAACATGTGGTTTTTTACGTTAAAGTATAGAAAGTGGGTCTTTTTAGCAGCTCTATGCCAAGAAGCCAATTCCTTTCCCTCCTACACAAGAGGGTTTCCGCAGTGAAATGAACAGTCCCTCCCATGGAGAAGAGAGTCAGGAGTTGAAGATGAACCATGGAGCAGCGTGGACCTCGGGTAGACAAGCCATCAGTGCCAACCAGCGTGAGCAGAGAGGCCAGTCGGCAGGAGCTGGGAAAGAGAGAGCACCTGCAGCCTGGAGAAAATGACTGAAATCAGGGAAATCAGCACACATTGTAGAGAAATTGCAGCCTCCAAGGAAAAGAAATGGGTTGCAGAAATGCAGGAGCACAAGCAAGGAAAAGCAAGCCATGGAGATCTGCAGCCAAGCAGAGACCCCATAACAGAGTAGCCAGGAGGGCTTCTGCAACTTTCCTAATGAGCCAAGTTTTCTCATAATTTTAAAAGTTTACAAAGTGGAGGACTTCCTGGTGGCTCAGACAGTAAACAATCTGCCTGCAATGTAGGAGACCTGGGTTCGATCCCCGGGTCAGGAAGAGCCCCTGGAGTAGGGAATGACTACCCACTCCAGTGCCCTTGCCTGGAAAATTCCATGAACAGAGGAGCCTGGCAGGCTACAGTCCGTGGGGTTGCAAAGAGTCTGACATGACTGAGCGACCAACACTTCACTACTGTCAAAAAGTTTACAAATCCCTGGAAGTGCGTGGACCTCTAAATGAACAGTCTGGATCAAACTCCAAGCTGCAGGATTGGTCCATCCAGCCCTACAGAGGAGGCACAGGCTGGATGAGGCAATAGCTAAGCCATCCTGGACCAGCCATTTACAGCTCGTGTCAGTCTTGCCTTATTTCCTCCTTCCTCCCCCAAGTGAGTCTGACCTACAAGCCCTGGGACTTCCCCAGCCATCTCTGACCTGGATATTGATGGCCTCCTCCCAGTGCTTCACTCTGGAACTCTTGACCACTCCCCAAATCCACTTCACAGTCCCAGCCATGGTTACTAGGTGGTTAATCATCCATGCAATTAACCAGATCCTGTGTCCGAGGAACCAGCTGAGGGGCTTTGAGTCTCAGGGTTACCTGCCAATCATTTGGAATTCTGCCTGAGACCGAGAACCTCAGCCTGAATCTATGTTGGGACCAGCTACCTTCTGTAAGGGCTAGACTCAGTTCCTAGTGTCCCGACCTGCTCCAAGGGATCCTATTACCTATAGACTGATTTCATAATGTAACTGCTTCTTCTGACTTGCATGGCCAGCTGGACTCCCCTCATTCCTTGCTCCACAGTCTTGTCCCTGTCCATATGGATGGTCATCAGAGTCAGGCCCAAGATTGCTGCATCAATCAGTGGTTCTCAGTCAATGGGAACATATCAGAACCACTCATGGGGCTATTTCAAAATCCCGGTGATCAGGCCCCACCCAAACCTACTGGATTTCTTATGGGAGGGTCCAAGGGTGTGTGTATTTTTGGAAAGTTCTATAGATGATTCTGATGTACTACCTAGATGAAGAACTTCTGCTCAAGACACTGTGCTTTGAACTTAGGGAAGGTTTCTGTAGCCAGCTTAGTTTCCCCACAGCCACCAGCCTTTTCCCCCTTTCCCCTGCCACTGTGGGGCCAGAGTGCCAATGTGCCTTGCCCCTGAGTCTTCCAGAGTTGTGATAGTGGAGGGAGAGGGGCCGTTAGGGGGAAAGATCCAAAACTGAATTTACATCTGCCTAGAATGTTATGTGTCACTTAGCATTTGTTAAGTTTAGGTAATTTCCCACGGTGAGAGCAATTTATTCTCAAAAATGCCCTTAAAAAGCCTGAAGTCCCAACTGAAGTACTACAGACAGAAATAGTTGGTAGCGGCTGTAAGTGATCTGAATCCTACTGACCACTGGTGCCCAGGGACTCCCCACTATTCTCCACTTTACCTGTCTCTCCTGAGGCTCATCTGAGCATTGGGGGTGAGAGGAGCCGAGAATTAAGTGACTAGGGTCATAGCACACAGCAGTTATATCTATATAGCTGCATCTATGTATATATTAATATACGCTACAACTTGCAAAAATATTGACAATGGATCTCTTTGCTCCCCCCCCCCCCACAAAATTACAAGAGAAAACAAGATGTGAAAGTCAAATTTCCTTTTATTTCCTCCCATCACCTCAAGACCTGCTCAGCACCCCTAGGCTTGGTGCACTCCCCAGACCCAATCTCATCTCCAATTCACACCCTTCTACTTGGCTGAGTCTCTGGGACTGTATATTGATGAGCCACCAACCCAGCCATTCAATATGATTCTGTCAGCCCACGGCATGTTTAGTCAGCACACCATCGAGCATCAGGTTTAGTTATTTTCTTTGAAATTAACCAGATATTTTTCTGCTGGAGATACTAAATCAATACGTTATGGGGAAGCACAGCATGACCTTACTCTAAATGAAAGCACCCCAGTGCTCCGTTGGGCAGGAGTGAAGGCTGCTTTTCCTCAGCCTCCTTCTGGTTCCCTTGTGCCCTTACCACTCAGCCTGTGTCTCTGCAAATTCATGTTACTTTCACCAAGAGTTTTCCCATTCCTACCTCGCAACCTAGAGAATTAGAGACTTCCCTTTGAGACACACCCATCCATCCTCTCATTCATCTATTGAGTGCTAACCATATCCAAGGCATTGGCAACCCAAAGTTTATTAAGATCTAGAACCTGTGCTGGGGTGCAGTATTAGTGAGGGGTTTTAGTTGCAGACAACAGAATCCTCCATAATTAAAGCACAAAGCAATTTGCTAGAGAATATTGGGCAGGTGACAGAATTTCCAGGATGATCAAGTTTGGATGTCATACATCCAGGAAAAAAAAATCTTATTACCCATACCACAGGACTATTCTAGAGGTACCCTCACTTCTGCACCCCCTGTGATGCTACAGACTGAACACCAGGAATGCCGCCACTCAGAAGAACCAAATGCTTCTACCATCACACTTTCCAGAACCATCTCCCCAAATGAGGCCTCCATCTGTGTTGCTCACTTCTACCTCCAGACATTAGGTGCCACTGAACTTGGTCAAATATTTGTGCTTACTGCAAAATTTTAGGAAATGTAGCTAGGAGGCTATAAGGAGTGGGGGATTTCGAGGATGCAGAGAGAAGGCCAGAAGAGACTTGATGGCTGACAAAGTGTGAAGGTAAGTAGGCATTCACCCAAAGGATAAGGAAGAGAAAATGTAGGAAGAGGGGATGTCTTGAAATAAGGCACTGGGGTGTGAATGAACAAGCATCCTTGGGGAAAAATGAGAATTTAGTGTGATTGGAACAATGGTGAATATGCTGAAGATAAGGGAGCGGTGGACAAAGACAAATGAATTAAGAAATAAGAAGGTAGGTAGTGGCCAGACTGGGAAGGGTCTCTCTTTTTGTATTTTTTGTTTGTTTGTTTTTTGTTTTTTTTTACTGCTCTGGGTCTTCGTTGCTGCACGTGGGTTTTCTCTGGTTGAGACTCGAGGGCTTTTCACTGCAGAGGCCTCTCTTGTTACAGAGCACAGTCTCTAGGGCACACAGCTTCGGTAGTTGCAGCTCCTGGGCTCTAGAGCTCGGGCTCAGTAGCTCTGCTGCACAGGCTTATTTGCCCGGTGGCATGTGGAATCTTCCCAGATAAGGGATTGAACTCATTTCCCTTGCATTGACAGGCAGATTCGTAACCACTAGATCATCAGGGAAGTCCCAGCAAGGGGCTCTTAGGCTCTTAGAAGCTGGACCTTTTCCCAACTAGGGCCAGACTCAGGTGATTTCTCCAGGTCTGACCAAAATCTGCAAATTGTCAATCAAACTGTGATACTTCAATCTTGGCCCAATAAAGTAATGCCCTAGTAACATTCTCTCTGCTGAAAGGTAAACAAGACAACTTTCAACACAGTAGGTTAGTTCCATAAAGAAAGAAGCATTTCCATCATATTTTCAGAATATTTCCATTGTCCCAATATCCTACAGTATAAAAATAAAATAAGATCAAGATGATTTTTCTGTTCAACAACCTCGACCTTTCCCAGTTCCGCAGTGATTTCCCAAAGAGGGGCATGTCATGTCACTTGAAAGGTGGGCCCAGCAGCTCCATCAAGGCAAGGTACTCATTACTTCTCTAAAAGCCATGCTTTGAAGTGTCTTCTCCATCCACAGTCCTCTTCTCTGAGAACTATATGCCCTTCCCCGACCAGGGCCCCATATAATCCTGCCCCTTGGACAAAACTGATTGGATCCAAGCTGAGCAAACTGGATTCTGTCCCCTAGAAATTTAGAAATTCATCCACTCTCCCATTCAACAAATATGTATTGAACTCTAACTCTGAATTAGGCATTGTTCTAAGAGCCAGGGATATGGTGGGTATGTTTTCTCCTGATAGCCTACTGCATCATTCTGGTTCAGCTAGACACCTGTACCTCTCCTCATATATTCTCTCTCTTCCTTTCAGCTGGTTTCATGGGTGTCTATTCCTTGCACCAATCCCTTCTAATTTTAATAGCTAATTTCACATTTGCTATTTGTGATGGGGAAATGTCTTGTTTTCTTTTCCTAGTAAAGAACCTGAGAAATCTCTCCAAAATTTTAACTAGGTAAATCTTCCTTGACTGGGATCACATTTGATCCCAAAAAATCTTTGTTTTTGAGATTGGATCCATATTACCCACTTTTTTAAAAAAGTTAATTATTTTTTAATTGAAGGATAATTTCTTTACAGAATTGTGTTGGCTGCCAAACATCAACATGAATCAACCATACATATTACTAACTTTTTTTTTCAAAAAGTAGAAAGTGTTATTTTCATTGACTTATAGGATTATATTAGTTTTATATTATATAATATAATCTTATTATATTATATAGGATTATATTAGGATTATATCTGTTTCAGGTGTGTAACATAATGACTCAATATTTTTATAGATTATACTCAATATAAAATTAGTATAAAACACTAACTGTATTCCCTGTGATACACGTTGGGTGTGCTTGTGTGGGCTCAGCCATTTCGTTGGGTCCGACTCTTTGTGACTCCAAGGACTGTAGCCCGCCATGCTCCTCTGCCCATGGGATTGTCCAGGCAAGAATACTGGAGTGGGTTGCCATTTCCTTCTCCAGGTTTTTTTTTTTTCATATTACCAACTTTTTGACAACATAGAAAATACCAAGTAACGTGTCAAAGCTTTCCACCAAATCAAGATGATAAACCAAGACTTATGCCTTTCATTTCTTTATAGTAATCATGTGACAACCTCCCCCATCCCTTACACCTCACACACACACACACACACACACACACACACAAATCCTCTAACAAACATCTGTGCAAGGAAGCAAAATTCCACTCCAATATTTTTGTCTGGGAGATCCCATGGACAGAAAAGCCTGGCAGACTATAGTCCATGGGGTCCGACAAAGAGTCGGACACAACTGAGCAACTAAACAATAACAAAGGAAGCAAAATAGAAAGTCAGAAATGTTGGGACTTTGGAAGTGTAAGGTTTGCCATTCTCTGACATAAATCATAGCAATATTTTCTTAGGTCAATTTCCAAAGGCAATAGAAATAAAAAATAAATGTGCTGTGTGCTCAGTCATGTCTGCCTTTTTGGACCCCATGGACTGTAGCCCCCAGGTTCCTCTGTCCATGGAATTTTTCAGGAAAGAATACTGAAGTGGGTTGCCATTTTCTCCTCCAGAGGATCTTCCCGACTCAGGGATCAAAACTGCATCTCCTGCGTCTTTTGTGTTGGCAGGTGGATTCTTTACCACTGCGCCACCTGGAACCTAATCAAACTTAGAAACTTTTTCATAGCAAAAGAAACTATAAACAAAATGAAAAGACACCATGGGCCCAGGTTCAATACCTGGTTGAGGAATTAAGATCCCATAAGCTGTTCAGTGTGGCCCAAAAAAAAAAAAAAAAAGAGAGAGAAAGAAAGACAACTACAGACTGGGAGAAAATGTTTGCAATGAGACCAACAAGGACTTAATTTCCAAAATTGTCAAATAGCTCATACAACCCAACAACAACAACAACAAAACAACCCAATCAAAACATGGGCAGAAGAGGGTGGGACAAATTGAGAGAATAGCATTGAAATACATACACTGCCCGGAGAAGGCAATGGCACCCCATTCCAGTACTCTTGCCTGGAAAATCCCATGGACAGAGGAGCCTGGTAGACTGCAGTCCATGAGGTCGCGGAGAGTTGGGCACGACTGATCGACTTCACTTTCACTTTTCACTTTCATGCATTGGAGAAGGAAATGGCAACCCACTCCAGTGTTCTTGCCTGGAGAATCCCAGGGGCAGAGGAGCCTAGTGGGCTGCCGTCTGTGGGGTCGCACAGAGTCGGACACGACTGAAGCGACTTAGCAGCAGCAGCACATACACTGCCATGTACGAAATCGACAGCTAGTGGGAAGCTGCTGCATGGCCCAGGGAGCTCACCCTGGTGCTCTGTGATGACCTGGAAAGGTGGCATGGAGGTGGGGTGGGGGAAGGTTCAGGAGGGAAAAAATATGTATACTTATGGCTGACTCATGTTGTCGTAAGGCAGAAACCGACACAATATTGTGAAAAAAAAAATTTTTCCCCCAAGTAAAAATAAATGTAAAAACTTTTTTTTAAGAAGAACTAAATAGGCATTTCTCCAAAGAAGACATACAGATGGCTACCAGGCACATGAAAAGATGGTCAATTATTAAAAAAAATGCAAATCAAAACTACAAGGAGGTACCACCTCACAGTGGTCAGACTGGCCATCTTCAAAAAGTCTACAAACAATAGGATTTCCCTGGTTACTCAGTGGTAAAGAATCTGCCTGCCAGTGCAGGAGACATGGGTTCAATCCCTGGTCCTAGAAGATCCCGTGTGCCACAACTACTGAGCCTGCACTCTAGAGCCTGGGAGCTGCAACTACTGAGCCCTTCTGCTGTGACTACTGAAGCCTGTGTGCCCTAGAGCACGTGCTATAAGACAAAAGAAGCCACAGCAATGAGAAGTCTGCCCACTGCAGTGAAGAGTAGCCCCCACACCGCAACTGGAGAAAGCCCTCTCGCAATAATGAAGACCCAGCACAGCCAAACATAACTAGCTAACTAAATAAATTTGTTTTTTAAAAAAATCTACAAGCAATAAATGCTGGAAATGATATGGAAAAAATGGAACCCTCCTACACTGTTGGTGGGCATGTATATTGGTAGAGTCACCATGGAAAACTGTTGGAGGTTCCTTAAAAACTGAAAATAGAGTTACTATATGATCCAGCAATCCCACTTCTGAGCATATATCTGGAAAAGATGAAAATTCTAATGCAAAAGATACATACATCCAAATGTTCACAGAAGCATTTTATAATAGCCAAGACACGGACAGGACTTCCCTTGGTGGTCCAGTGGCTAAGACTTCAAGCTCCCAATGCTAACCACCAAGGTTTCATCCATGGTCAGGGAACTAGATCCCACATGCCACAGCTAAGTTTGCATGCTGCAACAAAGATCCTGGACAGCCAAATAAATAAACATTTTTTTAAAAATAGCCAATACAAGGGAGCAGCCTAAGTGTCCATCAACAGTTAGGATAAATATGGATAAAGAAGAAGTGATACAGACACAGATAAATGGAATGCTACTCAGTCATGAAAAAGAATGAAATAATACCATTTGCAGCAACATGGGTGGACCTAGAGATTTCATACTAAGTGAAGTAAGTCAGACAGAAGAACACAAATATGATATCATTTATATATAGAGTCTGAAAAATGGTACAAATGAACTTAATTACAAAACAAACATGCACAAACATAGAAAACAAACTGATAGTTACCAAAGAGGAAGGGGGGAGGGAAAAATTAGAATTATGAAGTTAACAGATGTACCATACCATATATAAAATAGGTAAACAACAAGGATTTAGTGTATAGCACAGGGAACTATATCCAACATCTTGTAATAAACTATAGTGGAAAAGAATCAAAAAAGGAGAATATAGGTATATAGATATATATGTATAAACAAATCATTTTGTTGTAAACCTGAAACTAACACAATATTGTAAATCAACTACATTTCCTTTTTTTTTTTTTAAAGGGGAAGGTTTGTAAAATAAACCTAAGTTTAAATAACTCCTCCTCTAGTGGTATTGGGAAATTTCAAATCTATAAAATGGAGATATTAACTATTTCACAGGATTATTGTGAGAATTAAATGTGTGTAAAGACCCTAGAGCACAAAATGTGCTCAGTAAATGGTAATCACTAAACAAGTATCCTTATTTACTATTTTGATTTTGATTTGTGAGCCACAGTGGGTATATATATAAATATAGATAGGTTTACATAATACACAGATATGCCTAATATGCATAATACACATGTATATTTGTGTAGACCTGAAGTAAAAAAAAAAAGGCAGGAGGTGTAAAATGAGTTAAACACCTAAATCCACCTCCTTTTAGCTCCTAGTTAGAAAAAGGAAAGATCAGATTCCAATAAGCCACTAATTTGACACATGCGCACACATTCCTATGAGTCTTCCCTTGGGTTGCTTTCACATGCTATGTAAAAGAAGTGCATGACCTTATCCATTAGTTCTTTTTCTAAACCACATCCTCTCACCTGGGCAGGTATCTGAACAGGTGGGAGGTTTCTCTGCATGACTGAGACAATCAACTGCCCTTTGTTTCCTCCCAGAAGTATTTCCTCAAGAAGTGGGAAGCCAGAGTGCACAGGTGAATCAGGAAGTGAGGTCAACCTTGACTACACTGAATTTAAATATATATAATAATATAATTGGTAGTTTATAGAATAAATGTACCCACATGCATGCATTACTGAGCTCCTTTTTCACACTGTAGTTCCCCCTTCTTCCAAGAGGGTGTCAATTTCCAAAGGGACTGCATTTCCTGTTTTTCAACTTTTGCAGCATTACTTGAAGGTTTCATATAGTGCAGGTGATATTACAGTTACCAGTCTTTGCAATGACAGGGCCATCAGCACTGCATGCGGAAATGAACGGGCTCATTGAAACAGCCTGATGCAGAAAGAGAAACTGGGTGTGAAACTATATATTTAGA
Source organism: Cervus canadensis (assembly GCF_019320065.1). NCBI lineage: Eukaryota > Metazoa > Chordata > Mammalia > Artiodactyla > Cervidae > Cervus > Cervus canadensis. Next base: position 57,346,258 of record NC_057396.1, on the reverse strand, counting down.
ATTTCAAAATATACCCTGAAGCAGTGGTTCTTAAACATGGCTGTATATCACAACTATCTTAGGGACTTAAAGGAAACAAGCTGGTGACTGAGTACCAACTCAGATGATAAAATTGTGATTTCCGGGGGTGGGGTCTTGGTTTCAGGTGATCTGTGTGTAGAGGGATTGAGAACCAGTGCAGCCATGACAAGGGTGTGAATGCTGAAGATACTATCTGCAGTGAAGACATGAGAATAACCATTCCCTCTACTACACTAGGAATCAGTAAACAAACACTAGAAAGGGACATGAGCAAAGAAAAGAGCCAGATTTATTAGAGTGAGAAGTCTGTTATACCTAAACCCATTTTTAAAAACAGTTTCAGTGTGTTGACATTAGAAGACATTGTTAAAAGACACATGGAAATTCACTATACTACCTTATCAACTTTCCATTAAATTTAAAATTTTCCAAATTTAATAATGTATTTTTAAAATATCTTAGTGACTTAGAAGGAGAAAGACAAATACCGTGATATTACTTACATGTTGAATCTAAAATATGATACAAATCACCATATCTGTGAAACAAAAACAGACTCACAGACATATAGAACAGACTTGTTGTTGCTGGGAGTGTGGCTGGGAGGTGAGGGCGGGATTGGGAGTCTGGGATTAGCAGAGGCAAACATTATATATAAGATGGATGAATAATAAGCACTGTACAGCACTGTCCCTACTGCCCAGCACAGGGAATTCTATTTAATATCCCCTGACAAACCGTAATGGCAAAGAATATGAAAAAAGAATACACACACACACACACATATATATAATTGAATCTTTTTGCTGTACAGAAGAAATTAACACAACATTGTAAATCAACCATACTTCAATAACATTAAAAAAAATATTTTAATGACTTAAGATTTCTAGGGAAATGTTCCACACCTAATACCACCATTCTAGGCTGACCACTGTAATTTTTATCCTGTGGTTGTAACTGGATTCATAATACCACAATGAGATAACTTTTTTCCATTAGCCTGACTCTGGGTGATATGTAACATTGACAACGATAGTTAACGGCATTTATTGTATGCTAGGTTCTGTGCTAAACACATACACGCATTATCTCTTTAAATCCTAACTGGTATTTTCTACATAGGTAACATTATCATTTGAATTTCATAGATGAGGAAACTGAGGATCAGAGAGGTAAAATTATTTACCTAACAACATTCAGCTAGTCAATAACAGAGCTGAATCTCCAACCTAGACCTAGTTAATTACAAAGTCAGAGTTAAACTTCTGTATCACATCATCTCCAAATCCATAGATTGCTTTCTGCTCCAATGACTGGATATGCAAAATAAGAGAATATTTTTTTGTGCGTATCCAATGTGCAGCAAATGGCAGATAGTGAAGAGGAACTAAAGAGCCTCTTGATAAGGGTGAAGGAGGAGAGTGAAAGAGCTGGTTTAAGACTAAATATTAAAAAACTAAGATCATGACATCCAGCCCCATTACTGCATGGCAAACAGAAGAGGAAAAGGTGGAAGTAATGATTGATGCCTTCAAACTGTGGTGCTGGAGAAGACTCCTAAAAGTCCCTTGGACAACAAGGAGATCAAATCAGTCAATCTTAAAGGAGATCAACTCTCAATATTCACTGGAAGGACTGGTGCTGTAGCCGAAGCTCCAGTGTTTTGGTCATTTGATGAGATCAGACGACTCATTGGAAAAGTCCCTGATGCTGGGAAAGATTGAGGGCAGAAAGAGAAAAGGTGTCAGAGGATGAGATGGCTGGACGGCATCACCAATGCAATGAACATGAACTTGGACAAACTCCAGGAGATGGTGAGGGACAGGGAGGCCTGGCGTGTGGCAGTTCATGCGGTTGCAAAGAGTTGGACACAACTGAGCAACTGAACAACAACAGATGTGCAGTGCCAGCTCTGATCAGAACCAGAAAACTTAGGCTCTTGTACGCTTACTCCTTCCTTCTTAATCTCCTCCCCTAACTTTCAGCACAGTCTTCCTCTTCACATGGTTCCTGCTATCTGCTCATTTCATATTCCTAAATTACCTGATAGATCGTATTAATTTACCCTAAGGTATGAATGATAAAACCAGTCAATCCTAAAGGAAATTAGTCCTGAATATTCATTGGAAGGACTGATGCTTAAACTGAAGCCCCAGTACTTTGGCCACCTGATGCAAAGAACTGACTCATTGGAAAAGACCCTGATGCTGGGAAAGATTCAAGGCAGGAGGAGAAGGGGATGACAGAGGATGAGATGGTTGGATGGCATCACCGAGTCAATGGACATGAGTTTGAGCAAACTCTGGGAGACAGTAAAGGATAGGGAAGCCTGGTGTGCTGCAGTCCATGGGGTTGCAAACAGTCAGACGTGACTTAGCAACGAAAAACAACAGCAGCAAATGAATGATAATAACATCTTCACATGTTGGACCTTAGAGGAATAAATCCATTAAAAGAATATTTATTTATTTATTTGGCTGCACTGGATCTTAGTTGCAGCACTCGGGATCTTTGGTCTCCGTTGAAGCGTGCAGGATCTTTTAGTTGCAGCATTCAAACTCTTCCTTGTGGCATGTGAGATCTAGTTCTGTGACCAGGGATCGAACCTGGGTGCCCTGCACTGGGAGTGCAGAGTCTTAGACCCTGGACCTTCAGAGAAGTTCCTGGAATAAATCTGTTCTTAAAAGAATATCTAATGGGAGTAGTATTTATCCAAAAACACAAAAAAGGTGGAATTTAGTCAGTGTTGCACCACAATGGGGAAGATATTTGAGAAAGAGATCCTTAAACTGAAAAGCAAACTATTAATAAAAATCATTCACAGCATGTGAATTGGTATAATACACAAGGCATTATAACTGACATCAAGAAGTGCTAAGAGCCCAGTGAGGATTGACTGTATAGCATAGGGAATTATGGGCTTCCTTTATGGCTCAGCTGGTAAAGAATCTGCCTGCAATGTGGGAGACCTGGGTTTGATCCCTGGCTTGGGAAGATCCCCTGGAGAAGGGAAAGGCTACCTACTCCAGTATTCTGGCCTGGAGAATTCCATGGATTGTATAGTCCATGGGGTCACAAAGAGTCAGACACGACTGAGTGACCTTCAAAAAAAAAAATAGGGAATTATGCCCAACATCCTATAATAACCTGTAATGGAATATGATCTGCAAAAAATCCTGAATCACTGCGCTGTACACATAAAACTACCATATGTTGTAAATCAACAATAATTCAATTTGTAAAAATGGGGGAACAAATGAGAGCTGAGAACCAAGAAATAAGTTTCGTCACTTCCTTCCTTTAGAACTGTATCATCTGGTCAGAGATGTGAAGCAGTCACAAAATCACATCACAGTGATAAAGCAGCCCATCACACGGTTTTTAGCATTGTCAAAGGAGACACAGAAGAGTTGAAATAACAGGCAGATTCACAGGTCCAAAAACCAGCCTGAAAACAAAGATTTGTACTGAAAACAACTGGGGGTGATGGTATGCCTCGTTTGTAATCAACTTGAATTTTAATAACATTGTTTCTAAGCCTTTTTATCACTTCTGCTGTTGTTTTTATCATTGTTGTTACAGGATACCTTTTTGGGTGCAAACCATTTTGCTCACACTATTTCACTTTTTTGGCCAACATTCCTCTGAGGTAGGTACTTCATTCATACATTTTGAATAAGGAAACAGGCTGAGAGGGTAAGTGACTTGCCTGAGGTTTTACAACTAAAAAGCAGTGGCTCCAAGCTTCAAATATTGTCTTCTTAATTCTTCTCATCATCTCTGGGCTCCTATGGGTATGCATATCTCTTGGCATTGGTCCAACTGGGAGACAGAAACCACACTAGTAATTTGAACAGGGACGATCTAATATAAAAAAATTATAGTTACAGAAGATTAAGTACTGAGACATGTAATTGTAGGTGATGGTCATTGCCCTTTAAGAATTCCTGGTGTATTTTCTATTTCAAGCCAGACTGTTAATTCTCATTTTCCCTGCCAATGCCAAGCACAGGGCTGGGCATACAATAACTCAAGCATCCCGATCAAAGTTCAAATCCTTACTCTGCTACTTACTAGCTGGATGACCTTGAGAAAATCACATAACCTCCCTCCCTCTGAGGGCTGTGGAAAGAATCAAGTGAGATAATAAATGCAACTGATTCAGCTAAGTAAGCAGTTGTTAGTATTACTACTATTTATCATCATCATCATCATGATTAAGATTCTCTAGTTTTTGTCTTCTGAAATGCTGCCTAGTATAATAATTGGGACAATATTTGAAAATCAAGAAGACATTCTTTGACCTCATTTGCAAGCTGATCTTATCCTTTGGTCTGCTGTAAGGAACTACCATATGGTACTCAGCCCTATTTTGAGCATTGGTTTTTTTCTTCTTAACTGAACTCAGTATCAGGTTAACACCCACCATTCCCCATCAAAAATCTCTCAAGCACAAGCCAACTGAAAGTTGGCCTTCTTTAATCCAAGAGTGATATTTCTGTGCCTGGTTAACTTTTCTTTAGCTTTCAACATGAGCCAATTGGCTGTAATCACAGGATGTTATCAAAAATGATTGGGCAGATTCTGGGTAGCAATAGAGATAATTGCCAAGGAGAAACTAGGAAAAAAATAAATGAATCTTCCAACGCAGGGAGAAATAAATGACTTCATTATGGGGTCAGGAGGGATGATCCTAAAATTCCCTGTCCGAGAGAAAATGCATAATGGTAGTTTGAGAGTTGAAGAATTTGGCAGCAGCAACATCCATGGATGAAAACAGCTTTTAAGAGCCAACCTCAGGGGATTGCATTTCTATAAAAGGAATGAGATGTTTTTCTTTATGCTGCAGAAAATGCGGAATCGGAGCCGACTGGAAACACAGCTAGCTGTCATTATCTGCAAAAGATGAATGATGTTCTACTATATCAGGTGATAGGCAAATATCTCTCCAAGTTTTCCGAAATTCATTTGGACAGGTCTCAGGAAGCAGGGGAAAACAACTTTCACATAAAACTTTGTTGAAAATGAGTTTTTCTGGAGTTTTCCCCATAATACTGTATCTAAGGAGAGCATTTACATTTAAGCCCCATTTCCCCTCCTTCCAATTGCACCCAGACCAATAGTGCAGGCTTCTGTTTGCCCTGACTGGCATTTTAAGCTGACGATGTGAGTGGTCTCACACCACAGGGCACTGGAAAATTCTTCAGAGAACATCCCCAGGACTGCCAGTCAGCAAGCAGACCACAGGCCTCAGTTTTGAGTAGAGGTCCCAAAGCTTCCCCTGCCCCTCACTTAGGACTCACTGTGAACATTCAATAAATCCTGGTAATGAGGATTCAAAAGAAAGTCTCGGAAAGAAGTATCATGAATACGACAGGAGGCCTTCTCTCTTTACAGTGAAATGATCTTCTCATCTACTGACTTGCTTTAGAACCACTCTAAGTTCTCAGAAATATTCAATGTTACATTTTCCTCCAGTAACTTCTTACTTTCCTAAGTGTTTAAACGCCTGCTTTGTGCAAGCAGAGAAAGCAAGGACTCAGAAATGAGTTGAATGGTTCCAGGCTCCTTTAGTCTTGGGGAAAGGGGAATCTGAGCACCCCATGAATCCTAGCAGAGGTGTTAGTCTCCTCTGCTCTTCTGTTTCCCTAGGAAGCCCAGCCAGGGACTGGCATTCAGGGACTTCCCTGGCAACCTCCCTGGAAATGGTAACTCCATAATGGGAAGGAATCTAAAACCAGGGGCCACAAGCAAAGGCTATGTGAACTCATGGCACTGGGTGAGATACTGACTTTTAGAACCCAGGATTATTGCCAGGCCCCCAGGACTCAGTTAACCCCTAAGACATAGTTTATTCATTAATGTGGAATATTAAATATTCACATTTTAAATAAGGCATGTGCCTTACCAGCATCTTGAATTCATCTTTGATAAAGGCCTTCAATAAATACAGGTTCCTTTGTACATTTGAAAGTACTTGGTAGACTAGTTTACAAACACTGATCATGTAGGTGTACATAATTACTAGAGTTGGGTTGCATCATTCACTCTATCTACCAAACTTTATTTTTAATAAGGGTTGTGTCTGATTGGAATTGCTTAAATCTTGTCATTATTTCTCTGACAAGCAACTTCAGATATCAGGCTTAATTCAAATGAAATTGGTACCTTTATCAAGCATTCTATCCAACATTAATTTACTGAATATAAGGCCAAGAATATATACCATTGGTGTATATGTGTGTATCTTTAATAGTATGATTGAAAAACAGTGTAGTCCAAGTCACAACATTTAGATTTTAAAATCCACTAAAAGGATGAGAAAATCCATTTATTGTACTGAACTCCAATTACTGTACTGAACACAAACACCTTTTTAGTAACCAAAGACTGTGCACTCTTGGAGAAGGTAAATTGCAGCCCACTTCCACTCAGGTAATTACATTCTCTGCTGGTTGAAATCTGCTCCCGAGTTCTGAACCCCACACAAGGCTCTTCCTGCTCTGGCTATGAACCTCTGGACTCTGGAGTCCATTGGCCCATCGTTCCTATTTCCTCCAAACAATCCCATCTCCAGTCCTCCTGGGCAGAATAATTTTATGATGGGGTTTGACTATTCATGTGTCTGTCACCCAGAGCTGAGAGCATCTTCCTAAGAGGCCTCTATTAGATCATAACTTATTACTGGTCTATCTGAGATTCAAGCCTGAATGACTTCTAATTTTTTGATGCTTAATGTAGAGAAAATAAAATTGCTTTTGATTGATCCTGCTGAACTTTGCAATGCATGTACTCCTTTTACTGTTCAATGGGTCATTGGAAGCTGGCGGCACAAGACTCTCTATCCAGAGGAGTCAGTGCAGTGGAAAGACTGGGCAAGGGGCCACATTCTAGTCTTTGGCCACCAGCTCTGTTATTATTTGGTTAACTTTATCCAAGTTACTTAAAAGTCTCTGAGTCTCAGTTTCCTCATCTTTCAAAATGTGCATACACATGCTATTGTTATAAAGAACAAAGGAAACGATGTGTGTCACCTCACATATGTATATATATATGGAGGTATTATGATTATTTATGAAATACAGTACCATTCCTTTAAAGATAAATGATATATACATCGTGTATCACACTCATCAACAGTGTACTAATTTACTGACATTTCAGAGAAGGTTATAAACTATGAAGGAGAAGTTTGCACCATTTGTCTTATAGAAAGTATATTAATAGAACTGTGGTGAAATATTTAACAACAAGTACAAGTTCTTAAGAAAATGCAAAGTAATGTTCCTTTTTCCAAATTTTCATCTATGTTAAATTATCAGTACAGGCTAATCTGGTTTCCTATAGATGTATGAGCCTGAAAGAAGCACAATTACATTTTCATTGACAAACAATTCCACCCCCTCTATAAATCAACATCATTTCCTCCTGGCCCCCTCCAGGATTCAGCAGCTGTCATAAGGTTGCCAGGTAGAATAATGATTCAGGATCCACAGACCACACTGTCTTATTGAACTGCTCCCAAGCTCACTGGCTCCGGGACCAATAAATCATTGCTTTACAAGTCATCTGGAACGCAGGGTGCAGCCCAGAGTCAAGAGTCAAGGTTCCACAGTTCTGTTAGGAGGTATTTGTTATGAAAATATTTCTTTTTAAAGGAAAAATTTTTAGTCACAGAATAACCTTTCTCCTGATCCTTTGAATCACTTCCTATCTGCCTGTTTCTCATCCTCTGAATATCTAACAATACCAATTCAGTGTTCAGACAACACTGTAGTTTTCTTCTCTTGATTTTGAAGCTCTTCCAGAGCCCCTGTTGTTTTTTAAAACGTCAAACTCAGGATTCTTTCTGGTGTGGCTTCCACCTCATTCTATCCCACTTCCCATGGAGATTACACACTCAGTAAAGAGTCGGCCTGTTTTCGGTGTCCCTAGCAGATGGAGACAAAGTTATTCCCCACTTTTGTTCCAAGAAACAAGGCAATATTGTGTTGCCAAGTTTTTGCTTTTTTGTATTGAGCAGTGGGAATAATAATAATAATACCAATCTCTCCTCTTTGAAGGAGCTTTACCATTTATATAGTTTCTGCTCCCCCATTCTCTCCCCATCCTCATCTCTCTTGAGAGAATTGACTGTGAAATGTGCTTCATGCTGCCAGAGAGAAAATAAGTGAGGGATAAGGGTTTTGTCTTTAAAGCAGCATCTAAGACTTCAGGAGTTATAACATTTGCTGATGAAACTGATAGCTAAAAAGCCCCTCTATGTCTTAGTAATTTCTGCCTAAAAGTATTTAATATCCCATTTTGTGAATAGCACCTCTTCTGGTTCTTTTAACTCTCCTGTCTTAAGTTTCATAAGAAATATCTGGACTTAAAATTCAGAACTTTTCTTATAAATTAAGGATTGCGGTTTGACTTCAAAGTTAAGGCTAAAGGGGGGGTGCATAACACTCAAAATACTCATGCCTCCAAAATGAACACTCTTTGCCATAGGAACATTGTCTTTAGTTGATTAAAAAATTAAATTTCAAGTGAGTTTATGAACAAGAATTTGCATTCTTTGTACAAAATGGAATCCAAGAACACCACAATAATAATTGCTACAGGGCAGGTAAGATCCCTGAGCAATGCTAAAATTAGTGGGTGAAATTTTTTAAAAAACAGTATAGTAGCATAAACTGAAAGTATCTCCCCCCAAATAAATGACTGTGACCTCAACATGTGTCCACAAATTATTTGATTCTTCTGTCCCTGGGAGGTAGAACTTCACTCCTCTCCCTTTGAATGTGAGTTCAACTTAATGACGTGCCTCTACCTGAATGGGGAGGAAAAAACTGTAAACTCATATGGTAACTTTACAGAGACACCACTGAACTAAGGGATCAAGGTTAACATTTTTGTAATAAGACATATCAACATTTTGTGTCTCCCTAATATGAGATGAAAAAGGTACATCACCTCTGTGGTATACTTCCTCCAAATCCATAACTCCAGAAATCATGATAAAATGTCAGATAAACCCAAATTAAGGGACATTTGGCAAAACAGCTGACCACTTTTGCTTAAAAGTGTCAAGGTCATAACAGACAAGAGAAAAAGGGGGGAAAATCCTAGACTGAGACCAAGAAGACACACTAATTAAATGTAAGATGTTATTCTGGATTGGCGTCTGAAACCGAAAAAGGAAAACTGGTGAAATCTGATAAAGTCTGTAGTTCACTTACTAGTATTGCATCAGTGGTAATTTCTCAGTTTTGATAAATGTGCTATGGATATGTCAGATGTTAACATTAGAGGAAGCTGGTTAAAAGGTTTACGAGAACTCTCCACTATCTTTGTAAATCTAAAATTCCTTCAGAATATTAAAAAAAAAAAAACAGTCTGTATGTTTATGGCTATGTTTAAAGAAAGCATAAACAATGCTTACATTCATTCATTCAATTCATTCTACAGATATTTATTGTCAGCTTTCTGCACTGTTTTAGGTACTTGCTCAGCTGCTCACTGTTTTAGCTGCATGCTTGCTTAGTTGCTAAGTTGTGTTTGACTCTTCATGACCCCATGAACTGTATCCCGTCAGGCTCCTCTGATTCTTCAGGCAAGAATACTGGAGTGGGTTGCCATGCCCTCCTCCAAGGGATCTTCCTGACCCAGAGATCTAACCTGCATCTCTTCTGTCTCTTGCCTCGGCAGGTGGATTCTTTACCACAAGGGCCACCTGGTAAGCCTAGGGACTGGAGAAACAGTGCTAAATGAATGAGGTTTGCACACTCCCAGAACTTACAGCCTAACAGTTATAACAAGTACAATAAGTGAATCAAAGGACAGGCTGCCCTGGGTGCATGTAACATGGTACCATCCTGTTCTGAGGGTTAGGGAAGGCTTGCCTAGAGCAGAGGATGATTCAGCTGAGATTAGAAGCATAGTGTTAGATGGCGTGGGAGCTGTTTGGACTGAAAGGGGATCTGTCCAGGCAGCAGGAGCAGCGTGACAAGCCAGAAATGAGGGCTCAAAAAGAAAGCCAAGAAGTGGAGTTAAAAGGTAGAGAGAGGGATCTAGCTATACGAAGGCAAGGGTAGATCATTCCAGGTCTTGTGGGTCAGGGAAAGGATTTTGGACTTCATCCTAAAGCAATGGGTCAATCACCAGAGTGTTTTAAGTGAATTATGTAATTCTATTGCAATTTATTTCTCTTAATTTGTGTATTTCCTAGCTTCCTAAGTCAGTATTGTTCATGTTGAGAATGATTTAAAATTCCTAATTATTCGTGACTTTGCGTAAGAAACATATCATTTTTCATCCCGACCCCGTCTCTACCTTCCGGCAACAAGTTGCGTTAACATCTCCTTTATTGACAGAGCCATGTTGTGGGTGAGCAGGGAAAGATAGTTGCCAATTGGCTCCCTCGCACTCAAACGGCCTTCCATTTAGGGGCACACTCCTCATTGGCAGACCTTTGGTAGAAGCCAGGGCCCTATCTTCCTCTATAGATGCCCATGACTTAGACTCAGCCATCTGGGTCTCCCCATCCAGATCTTTGAATCTTAAGTAGATGAAGCAAAAACACAAGGACTATCTAGAACTCTTCCTGGGGATGAAGTGCTGGCAACCAGGTCTAGGGTCACTGATGGCAGCAGTACCAGCAGAGATATCCAGAAATCAGACAGTCCTTTGGCATGACATGGGCCCTGATTCTGTCACCAGCCTCCTGTTGGCTCCTCCCCATTCACTGGTCCTAATTCTCTGTAGGCAATCCAATATCTTCCCAACAATTTCCTTATTTGCAGGTCTTTTTTTGACATCTTTTCTGAAAGACACTGACTCATGATCATCAGAGTTCATAGCACTCAATATTTCCCCAGCACGGTTCTAAGTGCTGTGCTAACTCATCATCCCTTCAAATACCAGTAAAATAGAGAAATAGGTTTCTCTGCTGACACAGGGAAGTCAGTTGGCAGGATCACTTACTTAGAAGAAATCTAAAATACAGACAGAGAACTCTTTTCAGACCATGAGATTTAAAGCTTGCTTTTCCCTCAGAGAAAGAAATTGGAAAGCAACCTGAAATGTTTGAAAATGGGGGACTAAATAGGTAAATTACAGTACAACCACTCCAGGGACTAGTATGCAACCATTCTAAACAATAATTAGCAAAGCTGAGATGTAAAATGAGAGAAGCTTGTGACTACAGTTGTGTGAAAATATGAAGGCACATGGTCAAGGCGTTGGAAGACCTGTGTAAATATTCAGAGCTGTTTTGTTAGGGTGGGGTTTCCCTCTCTGTGGCTGAACTCTCTAACGTTGTTATACCATATCTATAATGTTAAAAGGAAGCACACTTTCCTTCACTATATATTTATCCCAGTGCTCTGGGATGACTCTGCTGCCATTTTGCTCTGGCAAAATCCCTATAATCATCCCCTTAGCAACCATTTAAAATGATGAACTTCAGGGCCACTTTTAAGTCTATGCTGGCAGAGCAGATACTGACCACCACGTTGAAATGAGGTTTTCAGTACCCAATCCCCAAATGGGCCAGTATTTCAATCCTCATCAGCTTCTGTTGTGCGGTGAAAACCCTGATCCAGATGCATGTACTTTGGGCAGAGATGGGAGCCACTGCTGCTCAGATCCATCGTTTTTGCTGTTTCATGCAGGGGACCTGGGACATCTGCTTCAGTTCATGAAAATTTGCAGAAAGGAAACATCGGTCCTTTCAGTCACACTTTTATCTTCTACACAGTCTTATTCCCGGGGGTCTCCGATACCCTCAATTTGTGATGTTCTGAACGTCCACTTTCCTGACCCTCGATCCTCTCTGCTTCCCAGGCTCCAAAATCCACCTTCCCTGTGAAACCTTCTCCAGTTCTCTAAGGAATTTCCCCTAAGATACCAAAAAATAAACTTAATATTAATTGAGAGGCTAATGAAATGAAAATGACAACTGCAATTTTTGTAGATCAAAAATGGTCTAACATCTAAAACATCGTCTGGGTCAGCTTAATTAATAGCAGGCAGCACCACTTACAGTGTGCAGCTTTGACAACCCCTATTAGACCCAATGTCACTGACTATTTATTGCCCATCAGGATTTGCAGAGCTCTGTGGGTCTACCTTGACATTGCTTTGGTCAGGTGGGCCTTGTTGTTGTTGTTTAGTCACTAAGTCAGGTCCGACTCTTTTGCAACCCCATGGAGCCTGCCAGGCTCCTCTGTCCATGGGATTTGCCAGGGAAGTATACTGGAGTGGGTTGCCGTTTCCTTCTCCAGGGGACCTTCCCAACCCAGGGATTGAATTTGCCTCTCCTGCAATTGTAGGCAGATTCTTTTCCACTGAGCCACTTGGGAAGCCCAGGTGGGCCCTACTTAAAGCTTTTTCATATTTCCCAGAGTTTTGTAGTTTGCACCTAATTGAGACACTTGCACAAAGGAACTTTGAGGTCCCTTCAGGATGATCTTATTAAATAAGAATTACTAAGTAGTTCTTAATCATACACTGATTATATTTCAAACTTTAAAAATTCATGAGCTCTGTGACCTAGCAATTCTATTTCTTGATAATTTGCCCAACGAGTATACACACTCTTGCAAAACAATGTATATTTAAGAACATTCATTGCTACTTTGGTTTGTAATAGCAAAAGGCTGTCTTTAACTGATTAAATACATGTGGTACATCAATACAGTGGATTGAATAATGCGTCTGCAAGATACGGCATTCATTCAGTGAAGAAGTAAGATGGTGTTCTGGTATGTTTTCACTGCTGTGAGGAAGTAGCGCAGAGAGGATATGTGCATGTGTAATTGCATGGAAATTGTATAGAAAATCTCCAGATAGATACACAAAATGATGGTTGTCTCTTGGTAGGGGAACTGGGTGATACAGGTAAGGAGAAAAAACTAATCTTTCAGTGTACATCATTTGGTACATGGCAAATTTTCTACCATGTGCATGGATTACTTATTTAAAAAAATAAATGTGATTTTTTAAACTAGGCTTTTTTCTTAAATCAGTAAGATTAAGAATTAAGAGCACAGTCTTGCTTTGATATTGACAGAAGGAGGAGTCCCTTTCACTGATTCTCATGCCTTATATTCTCCTGCTTCTTCTTGAGAAAAGGCTGAGGTGTTTACACAGAGGATCATACCTCTCCTGACATGAAACTCCTGGATCACTCAAATTTCAGTTTCCCCAGTTTGCTCTTTCAAGTCTGGGGCAAGGAGAGAAAGAAGACAATTTCAGGAAGGAAAGCAGAGAAAATTCAATTTCATGGATTCTTTTAAGTTTGGAATATAGTAACAATTTCAGAAGGAAGCAGACTATATCAAACAAATTAAGCATGGATATAGATATAAAGATCTCTCTCTCTCTCTATATATATATATATGTATATATGTATATGTATATATATATATATGTATATATCATACCATATGATCCAGAAATCCCACTTCTAGGTATAATTCAGAGAAGAAGAAAACTCTGATTAGAAAAGACACATGCACCTCAATGTTCATAGCAGCACTATAATGGGCAAGATACGAGTATCTATCAACAGATGAATGGGTAAAGAAGACAATATGTGTGTGTATATATACATATATATACACATAACTTCTCTGGTGGCTCAATGGTAAAGAATCCACCTGCAATGCAGGAGACCCAGGTTCGATTGCTGGGCTGGGAAGTTTCCCTGGAGGAGGGCATGGCAACTCACTCTAGTATTCTTGCCTGGAGAATCCCCACGGACAGAGGAGCCTAGAGGGCTACAGTTCATGGGGTCGCAAAGAGTTGGACACCACTGAGCGACTAAGCCCAGCACAGCATAGTTGATTTACAAAGTTGTGTTATTTTCCGGCGTACAGCAAAGTGATTCAGATATATATACATACACATATATATGGTGTATGCTGTGTGTGCTAAGTTGCTTCATAGTGTCCAACTCTGTGTGACCCTATGGACAGTAGCCCCCCAGCTCCTCTGTCCATGGGATTCTCCAGGCAAGAATACTAGAGCGGGTTGCCATGTCCTCCTCCAGGGAAACTTCCCAACCCAGCGATCGAACCTGGGTCTCCTGCCTTGCAGGTGGATTCTTTACCATTTGAGCCACCAGGGAAGCCCAAATCAACTATACTTCATTTAAAATTTTTTTAAAATATATAGATCTATATATTCTTATAAACCACTACTATGAACACTGTCTCATAGTAAATGTCCCCAAATTTATACAATATCTGTTTGTTTCTAAAAATTTGACTTAAGATCCTTCAAAGCAGAGCATTCTTTTGAGTAGGCAATATATCTTCCCCACAATTTTGAAAGTAATTTGAGCCCAATTGAATAAAGATTTCCCATGCAGACACCTCTACCCATTAAGTACTATGAAGCCATCTCATCAAAATCTGAGATAGTGTTTTCCAAGGTTGTTTTATTTCTGATTTGGTTCCCTGTCTTTAACCACTTATTGTCAAGTAAAGCTAAATCTAGGTCAATTCCTTATACAAAGGACCACACATTTGATCTTTAGATAGATTTTAGATACGAAGCCTTTTGAGGGAAAAAGAAGAAAGCAAATGATAGTAAAAGAGAAATCATTCAACTGTGTTTTAGTTTTGATAACCCTGGTGCTATAACCACTAACTACTCTCTCTCCAAACAACCCTAGTCTTAAGTGCTCTGAGCAGTTTATGAAACCTTGAAAAAAGGAATGAAACTGGGTTTTCTTTCCTTACTTTTGGAAAATGCACAAGATAATAGTGTTAGAATATTTTTAGCGGCTCTGGCAGAGTAACCGCCAAGTGGATCATTTTGCGTCCTCAGTCGAGGGTACCACCTACCCCTTGTTTCCTTCAGTCAAAGCTTTGGTAACATTATGAAACATGTATAATTTCCCCTTTTAAAGTGCATTTTTCACTTTTAAAGGGGAATGCAAATATATAATTAATTAAAATAAAAACAAAATTATAAAACTAATGAGAAACATATGCAAAACATGTGACATGGTTACCATTCTTGATAAATAAGTATTCTATATTTTTTGATGAACACAGAATACAAACTGATCATTAAATGTATGAAAAACTGTGAAACTTCACTGATAAGGAAATGCAAATTCAACTCAACAACAAAATAACATAAATAACCTGATTTTAAAATGGGCAGAGGATCTGCGCAGGTATTTTTCCAAAGAAGATATTCAGATGGCCAATAGGCACATGGAAAGATGTTCAACATCACTAATCACCAGGGAAATGCAAATCAAAATCACAGTAAGATATCATCTCACTCCTGTTAGAATGGCTATAATCAAAAAGACAAGAAATAACAAGTGCTGGAGAGGATATGGAGAGAGGGAAGCCTTCAACAACAGTTGGTGGGAATGTACATTTATACAACCACTATGTATACCAGCATAGAGATTCCTCAGAAAAATTGAAAAAAGAACTACCATATGATCCAGCTATTCCACTTCTGGGTATTTATCCAAAGAATATGAAAACACTAATTGGAAATTATATATGCGCTCCTATGTTCATTGCAGCATTGTTTACCACAGCCCAGATGAGGGAACAACCTAAGGGTCCATTGATGGGTGAAGGGATAAAGAAGATGTAAATGTATACATAATGAAATACTACACTACAGAGCCATAACAAAGAAGAAAATCTTGCCATTTGTGACAACACAGATGACCCCTGAGAGTATCATGCTAAGTGAAATGAGTCAGGTGGAGAAAGACAAATACCATATGATTTTATTTATATGTGAAATCTAAAAATCTAAGCAAGCAGAACAAAAACTAGCTCACTGGCACAGAGGACAGATTGGTGGTTACCAGAGAGGAAGGGAGATGATGAATGGACACAATGGGTGAAGGAGGTCAATTGTATGGTGATGGGTGATAACTAGACTTTTGCTGGTGATCATTTTGAAGTGTATACAAATATCAAATTATAATGTTGTACACCTGAAACTTATATAATGTTTTTGCCAATTTCACTTCAACTTTTTAAAATTAAGCAAATTAAAATCTGTGCCATTTCACCTATCATGTTAGCAAAGATAAATATTAATGTCTCATAGTCAATGTCTGCTACCCAGTGAGGAAATAAATATTCATAATATGCTACAGAATCATTACAGAAGTGACTGAATAAATTGTGATGAAGCCATAGAATAAAATGTTTCTCAATGTCCAAATAATAAACACAAGAAAATGGCAATTAATAGTTTTGAGTGGAGAAAAGCAGTTTGCAAGAATATAGGCCATATAAAATCAGACTGTTTCTAGCAATGTACTTCATTAAAATGTAAACATGATTCTCATTATTTCATAGGTTATTTTTTAAACTTTGTTCATTGTAGTTTTTCACATTATTTGATTATTTATTGTAACCATGTCAATTTCACAAAACCCAAAAGGCTCTTCTCTTTAATAATATAAGGGAGTAAATGAATCTCCACATCTACTACATATGTGGAAAGATTCATTTTTCTTGGGGCCTCTTATTAACCATTAAAATGAACTACACATTATTTTTACTGCTTGAAGTCCTCTGAATAAATTTGTGAGCATTCTCTTCCAAAGACTCAGTCTGGAGAGATTAATCTGTGGTTTTGGTTTAAGAAATGAAGTCTATTAAGTGGTCTTGTGCTTTAAAAGTGCCAAGCTTCAGCGAGCACTGCTTTCTCTTCCTTTGCACTTTATTTTAAATCAGTGGAGAAGGCAATGGGAAGGGAGCCCTGTAACCCAGACATCCACCTGTCCCACACACTTGGAATGAAGGCCAATAGACCTTCTAAAGTTGGGAGTCTGAGTGAGCCTTTGAGATGACAGTGGGACTTTGATTTTGTGATTACAATTAAAGATCAAGGTGAGCACCCAGTGCCTGCAGACTTTGCCTGATGGAAATGAATAAACACTTGGCTCTAATACTATACCCAGCTAGAATACAAATAGAGCATATTATCAGCCATCAGAGCATGTCGTCTCTGAATAGCAGTGGACTGAGGAGCAGACTTTAAATCAAAGCGAAGGAGAGTGCCCCAGTGCCCCTCATCAACCATTCCTCGTCTATGCTCCCCATGGAGCCAAGAGAGAGGGGGGACCCCCCTTAGGCAGCCCAATCAGCAGAACAAGCTCTGGGATTCAACAAGGTGTCAGGTGTATTCATTGTACACAGATTCTCATTTGCCTCTTCCACTGTCTGACAGATTGCTTCTTTGCAGACCTCTAGAAGGAGGCAAATTACTGGGTAGGGTATGTAGAAAGGGACACACTCACACACTGCCAGTGGGAGTGGAGGTTAGTATGTGATTTGGTGAGAAGGACAGTTTGGCAGTGTCTGTCAAATTTTACAATGCACATGCAGTGCAGCAACTTTGTTTCTAGGAGTCTAACTTCCAAACTTCTAGCTCAAGAATATTTATACGAGGAAGCACACTGCAGCATTGCCTATAATGGAAAAAGTTCCAACCAACCTAAAGGCCCATCATTATGGGATCATTTAAATAAC
The DNA here is from genome assembly GCF_019320065.1 of Cervus canadensis. Lineage (NCBI taxonomy): Eukaryota > Metazoa > Chordata > Mammalia > Artiodactyla > Cervidae > Cervus > Cervus canadensis. Next base: position 57,328,718 of record NC_057396.1, on the reverse strand, counting down.
ATTGTGGAATATTGTGTGGCCATTAAAAATGAACTACTATGGCAATGACTTGGAAAGATATCCCTATTAAGTGCATCCCTTAGGAGGAAAAAAAGAAGCCTTTATCTCCACAAATTAGCATAGATATATGTATACGTAAATGTCTGGCTAGTGTTGAAAAGAATTTGAAACAGTTACTAAGGATTATTAAGTTTCCCTGGTGGCTCAGATGGTAAAGAGTCTGCCTGCAATGCAGGAGACCTGGGTTCAATCCCTGGGTGGGAAAGATTCCCCTGGGGAGGGGCATGGCTACCCCCAGTATTCTTGCCTAGATAATTCCAAGGACAGAGGAGCTTGGTGGGCTACAGTCCATGGGGTCATAAAGAGCTGGACATGACTGAGCAACTAACACTTTCACTTTTTTTCCCCCAAGGATTATTAAACTGTTAATAAGAATCCTTTTTTTTTTTTTTTTTGGCCATGCCACATGGCTTGTAGGATCTTAGTTCCCTGACCAGGGATTGAACCTGGGCCCTTGGCAGTGAGAGCGTGGAATCCTAACCACTGGACTGCCAGGAAATTCTCAAGAATTCTCTTTTTTAGAGATGTGGTTAGAATTGAAATAGAAGAGGAAACTCACTTCCAACTTTCATAAACTTCTGTTTTGTTTAAATTAGAAATTTTTCTTTATGAAGTTTACTGTTATTTCTTAAATGACATTTTTTTTATTAAAATTTTTTATTTTGTATTGAGCCAATTAGCAAACAATGTTGTGATAGTTCCAGGCAAACAGCGAAGGGACTCAGCCATACATGCACATGAATCCATTCTCCTCCAAACTCCCCTCCCATCCAGGCTGCCACATAATATTGAGCAGAGTTCCCTGTACTATACAATAGGTCCTTGCTGGTTATCCACTTTAAATATAGCAACGTGTGCACTTCAATCCCAAACTCCCTAACTATCCCTTCCCCCATCCTTCCTACTAGCAGCCATAAGTTCCTTCTCTAAGTCTGTGAGTCTCTTTCTCTTTTGTAAGTTCATTTGTTAAATGATACATTTTAAAAAGGTGCCCAAACTGACTGTTCACTTAACGTACTTCGTGTGGATGTTTTCTTCACGGTGACACTGACTCTGTCCCCTTAGCTGCCCCCAGCCCTGGGGATGTGAGTGCTGGGGAGAAGCCAAGGAAGTGCCTCGGGCTCCAATGATCTTATGATGAGTTTGAAGGCAGGGCCTTGGTCACAGTGTGGCCACTAAGCGGCCGCTTGTTCCTGACTCTAGATTTGAGCTCAGAGCAGGATCACCATTGGCTTTGAACCCCTGATCCCAGTCATGACCTGCTTCCTCTGTCTCTGAACCGCATCAGTCCCCAAGGCTGGTGTGGGGCTGAGCTCACAGTGGAGGGCTGAGTGGTCTGTAAGACAAGGATGGAAGTACTCGGGCCAGAAGGCAGAGGGCGCTGCCTTGGGAAACTGGATCTCCATCCAATCTCCAGCCTTATCTAGCCACTGGGCCACAGACAAATTTCTCAATGAATCTGATTGATTCCTACAGTGCCCTGGGTTTAGGGAAGCAGCCCACAGTGGGGAAAGTGGGAGGTATGTGGGGTTAGAAGACCCCGCAGCCAGTCTTCTTATCTGCTCTCTGGGCGGCCTTCAGAAAAATATCTGCGACTAAGCGGGAAAATAACACTGAAATGACATTGTATCTATTTGAACAGTATGTCTTCTAAAGATGCTCTGGAAGTCCTTTGTAAGTCTGGATGGCTGCGTGCTAAGTCGCTTCAGTCATGTCTAATTCTGTGAGCCTATGGACTGTAGCCCTCCATGATCCTCTGTTCTTGGGATTCTCTAGGCTAGAATACTAGTGAGGGTTGCCATGCCCTTTTTCAGGGGATCTTCCTGATCCAGGGATCGAACCCACAGTTCTTATGTTTCCTGCATTGGCAGGCAGATTCTTTACCACTGGTGCCTCCTAGGAAGCCCCTCTTGTAAATCTGTGTGTGTGTGTCTGTTAGCTGATCAGTCGTGTTTGACTCTTTGCGACCTCATGGACTGCAGCCCCCCAGGCTCCTCTGTCCATGGGATTTTCCAGGCAACAATACTGGAGTTTGTTGCAATTTCCTTCTCCAGTCTTGTAAGTCTACCATTCAGTAATTATAGTCTATATAAACTAAGGCTGATAAGCCCATAAGACAAAAACTCTCTCCCCATTGGGAGTTATGGGTGACCTTTGATAACTCAGCGACCAGCTGGAATGTGGCACTTTAAGTCAGACAGTGATGATGGTGGGAATTGATGGTGATGATGATGATGGTGATGATGGTGCTGGTTGGGTAGCATTGTACGTTCCCATTGGTGGTTTCTGAAGGCTGCCTTCCTCCTCTATCTTCTGAGAAGTAAGCATACACTCTCTGCATCTTATGTGCAGCTTCCTGAAGCTTCTTCCCGTGGCTGTGTGTAGAGGAAGTTGTCTAGTAAGTTCTGAATGGACTAGACCAAACTTGGCTGTTGATGTTCATTCCTGAGAGAGGGCTGTTCTCCCTCTTTCAGTTCTGGCAACGCGAAGAGAACGTGAATGTACAGGAACACAGATGCAAAGGAGGAGGCAGTAAGGCCTCTTCCTCAGAGTCCTCTTGGGAACAACACTACCTGTGTCCACCAAGGGCTAACAGCTGATAGAGCCACTTGTCATTTCTTTCTTTCTTTTCTCTTTCTGCTATTTTACACTCTATGCTCTAAGTAAGAAAGGAGAACAAAAGGAATGGGCAAGAGAGGAAAAAGGAAAGGAAGGAAGAAGGAGATGAGGGCTGGAAATATTCATCGGTGATAAATTAGTTAAAATTATGAGAATGGATGAAGTTACTCACTCAAGGTAAAAACATGACTAGAGAAGAGAGGTTCCAATATTAAGGCCTGGGAAACACCAACATTCTGCGATCAGGTGAGATGGAGGGACTGATGCTGAAGCTGAAACTCCAATACTTTGGCCACCTCATGCGAAGAGTTCACTCATTGGAAAAGACCCTGATGCTAGGAGGGATTGGGGGCAGGAGAAGAAGGGGTCGACAGAGGATGAGATGGTTGGATGGCATCACCGACTCAATGGACATGGGTTTGAGTGAACTCCACGCGTTGGTGATGGACAGGGAGGCCTGGCGTGCTGCGATTCATGGGGTCACAAAGAGTTGGACATGACTGACTGATTGAACTGAACTGACCTGAGATGGAAAAACCAAAAAAAGAGGCAGATATTTAGAACCAGGGAGGGATGGAGCAAGGGAGGAGAGAAATGGGAAGGTAAGTGGAAAGCATGGAAGGTGAATGAAAGAGAAGATGCAGGGAGGACCAGAAGAATTTGGGATGACTAGAGAGGATGGTCCGTAGAAACGAGAGAAGCCTCCTCGAGGGAGGGAGTACGTTAGAAGTCATAAAGTCTTGGCATTCCCAGGGAGACTAAGATATGGGAGGGTCAGTAGAGTCTGACTCTTTGAGACCCCATGGACTATGGGGGAGCACCAGGCTCCTCTGTCCATGGGATTTTCCAGACGAGAGTATTGGAGTGGGTTGCCATTTCCTCCTGCAGGGAATCTTCCCGACCTAGGGATCGAACTCACATCTAATACGTTGCAGGTGGATTCCTTACCACTGTGCCACCTGGGAGGTTCGGGATCCCATGCAATTGAGTCCTTGTCCTTACCTACCCCATCTCCTTCTGCTGCACCCTCAGGTCTGTCTCAGCACAATCACCTCCATCCTCTTTTCACTTTCTTCTTCTGACTCTTGAATCTTCCTCTGCCGCTTCTTCAGGTGGTAGCTGCTTCTCTGCATGCCCTTCACACCTCAGGACCTGTTCTCTCTGACACTTTCACACTAGTCTCTCCTTAACTCTGAGCCCTGGAAGTAAAAGCCCAAAATCCCAACCACTAGGCCACCAGGGAGCTCCCTAAAGATAGATCTTGACCTCTATCTACAGCCTTGTTGTCCTGTTCCTTTTTGCAACAACAACAAAAAAGTCACTGAAATAGTTGTATGTACTGTCCTGCCTCAAATTTCTATCCTCTCACTGTGCTGGGAGTTCCTCCAACAAGATTTTATTCCTACTATTCACATCACTCAATGGTTCATGACAAGGTCCCGAGTGACCTTCACATTGGTAAATCCTACAGTCAATTCTCTCTCACGCGTAGTCCACTTCGCCTCCTGTGTGTCAGTCTTTTAGGGCTCTCCTGCCTTCCAAGCTGATTTCTCAATTTCTTTTGCTGATTTTTTCTCAAATCCCAGAACTCTAAACACTGATACAGCCCACAGCTTGATCCTCAGACTTCTGCTCTGTCTGGCTTGCCTCCCTCTCTAATTTCTTTGAATCTCATAGTGTAAAAAATTATCCCAGGGACTTTCCTGGTGGTACAGTGGATAAGAATCTGCCTGCCAATGTAGCAGACACGGGTTTGATCCCTGGTCTGGGAAGATCCCACATGCCTTGGAGCAACTAAGCCCTGGGCAACACAACTACCAAGCTCATGTGCTGCAACTACTGAAGCCCGCATGCCTAGAGCCTGTGCTCCACCACCAGAGAAGCCACCTTGATGAGAAGCCAGCACACCGCAGCCAAGAGTAGCCCCTGCTCACCACATCTAGAGAAAGGCTGAACACAGCATCAAAGATCTGGAACAGCCACACATTAATTATTAATGATTAATTTTAAAATGTATCTCTTTTATTAACTATTAGTATTAACTATTAACTAATTAACTATTAACTAATAGTATTAACTATTCCCAATTTTACCAGCCTGGACAGATTCCCGAAACAGCAGAGTCATAAATTCAACTCTTAACATTATAGTTTCACTTGGATGTCTAATAGACATCTCACACTAAATATGCCTACTACCAAGTTAGGCATTTTCCTCCATAACCCCCATCCCACTGCCACTGCTCCAGTCTTCCCCTTCTCTATAAGTTGCAAATCTATTCTTTCAGTTTCTCAGGCTAAAACCTTGACTCCTCATTCTCTCACGACCCAGTACAATCCATTAGGGAAAAAATTTTTTTTTAATATATCCAGAGCCAATCACTTCTCACACTCTCCACTGCTATCATCTTTAGCACTTACCTGGATAGTATCATCATTTCCTGACTACATCATGTGTTGTTGTAAATATGCTGGCTGTCTACCTAATCCATTATCCTTTCCTTCTTTGCATGTGGGTTGATACATTTCCCAGTTCTACCTGTAGTTTATTGTGACCAAGTTCTGGACAATGAAATGCAAGAGGGGATGTGTGTCACTTCCAGTGTGGACCTACAGACCATGGCGTGCTTCCTGCATCCTTTTTTCACTTCCCAAGAGCCAGAACCGGAAGAAAGCTGAAAGCCATAAGTTTTGTAAACAAAGGCAATGGCCTAGGGCATAGAAGACCCTAGATGTCTGAATAATCATATAAACCACAGAGTTGCAAGGAGAATAAAAAAAATAGACTGGTTTTGAAAATACTTTGCACATACTATGGAAATATATGGAATGAATACTATTATATTAGAGGTTTCCACAAACTATCAGTGTTTGAAAGCAGTGAGGTAAGTCCATTGTGCCTAACACAACAGAATTATCTAGAAAGGTTTTAAAGACAGATGGTAATGGGAGTTTACTGGCAGTTCAGTGGTCAGGATTTCATGCTTGCACTGCCTGGAGCCTGGGTTCAATCCCTGGTCCAGGAACCAAGATCCTACAAGCCAAGCTGGTGCCGCAAAATAAACAAACAGAAAAACCCAGATGGTGGTAAGTCCCTTCTTTCCAAAGAGTCTCATTAAGCAGGCCCTGGGATTCTGTTATTTTTAAGCTCCCCTTTAGACAAGCAGGGCTTCCTTGGTGGCTCAGAGGTAAAGAATCTGCCTGCCAATGCAGGAGATGCAGGTTCAATTCCTGGATGGGGAAGATTCCCCTAGAGAAGGAAATGGCAACCCACTCCAGTATTCTTGCCGGGGTAATCCCATGGACAGAGGAGCCTGGTGGGCTGCAGTCCATGGGATGGCAAAAGAGTTGGACACAACTTAGTGACTAAATAACAACAACATACACAAGAAACTGGTAATATTAGTTACTTCCAACAGCTAAAAACTGGGTGGCTAGGTGACAGGGTAAGAAGGAGGATTTTCACAACATTTTTTTGAACCTTTAGATTTCAGAACCACATGAATACATAATCATATTCAAAAAGCAATCATATTAAAACTACTTACTGTTTTAGCCAGTAGATAATGAAATGTTCATTGAAGGATCCTGACATAGCTAGTCCTGAACAGGAGTTTGGGAAATAGGTCAATATCCCCAACCATTGTTCATGAAGATTTAACCTTTGCTGCAACCCAGATTCCATGTGAACATTCGCAGTGTCTCCACACACCTCACTTCATAAAGCAGACCACTCAGTTGTCCCACAGCTCTAATTGTTAGCATGTTGCTGCTCTGTTCAAGTCTGTGTCAAAGTGAGGGATGCTATAAACATCATCATGGAGGTGGGGGCATGATAGGATCTACAGCATAACTGAATTCACTGACAACAGTCAGGTAAAGAGTTTATTGGATATGACTCTGGCGGGTCTCTGCCTGTCACCAAGACAAAAAACTGACACTGATTTTATCATCAGATTTTTGCTTGACCTACTGATGTGATTGTGGCTTTGCTTATCAGGGAGTTTTAAAAATGGGATATGAGTCCTTGTTTAATTAGTATTATATCTACCTTGTCCCTGATTCTTATTCTCTAATGGAAATGGGCTTCTTTATTACTGAGTATAGTAGCTGAAAGCGGGGAGAGGCAGGCAAACGGAAACTACAAAATTCGAGTAGCTGAGTACTGTCTCGTCCTGGCAACAATGGAAGGTTTCTTGGTAAATGAATGTGTCAATGCCCCAATCTGAATGCACTGCGATATTCAAAAGAGGAGACATTGCTGTGAAAGAAATGAGTGGGAAGTGTTTAATTTCGTACTTGGGTCCATGGTTTTGGAATAGAAACCAATCCTTTCAATCCCAAAGACTATATCAACCGCCTCTACTTTATCCCCACCTCCACTACCAAATTCCTATTATTTGTTCTCATTTGAATGGTCTGAAACTGTCAAGCAACAGAAAGGTTGTTATCAATACTGCATCAGCCCCAGATGGATTAGAAGGGGGATGATGGCTGTGGCTCTTTAATCCCTCCATCGATTCCAGGATTCTGAGCTTCTCCAGGGAATGTGGCAAAGCCACAGGAAGTCCCCAAAGGCTGGCTGCTCTCTGGTTCAGCAGCCAAACACATATACAAAAAGTAATGTAGGCAAGATGAAAGGAAACTCTTCTTTGCCTGCAACTCAGAGGCAGGTGAGAGCATGGGGTATTTTTTTTCTTTTCTGTCCGGTAGTCCACCTTAGCTTGTGAGTTTCTAAGGAACACTTACTTCTATGTATGTCTTCTGTTTTCAAAACGAACCCCAAAGCCACCTGCTTCAAGTAACCTCATATGGAGTCAGAGATGTGTACTGATGTTGCCTTCAGCCCAATTCTGTTTTCAAGTCCAAAAATAGATTTCAGGGAGCTATGGAACAAAATCTTTATATTCCCTTTGTTTGAGTTCCACTAAATTGAATGGCATTTGCCATTTACTTTCATCATGAAATTGAGGAGAAATAGCTGGAATGGTATTTGTTAAAACAAACAAAAAAAAGACTTTGGAGCAGATTGTAAAGAAAGAACAATGAGACATAAAGTAACCATTCTTTACTCTTTTAAGCAGTAATTTATATTTACTGAAATTCATAGTGCACACATAAGTTATGAGAACACAGCAAGGCAAACAGTACAGGCTAGTATTCTTATGGCACTATAGAATGAAATAGCAGAATATTGTTCACTGAAAAACTCAGATTCCTTAAACACATGCAAAAAAAGAAGGACCACAAGCAGTATTATAGGCAATTCCAACAGCATTATCTTTTTTCTGCATTCAAGTATTTTTTTTCTCAGCATTGTGTAAGACATTAAATTCTCAGCATTATGTCTTATTTCATTAAAGTAACTATAAACAAATGTTTGCAGTTTTATTTGTTACAAATATAGAGTATTTGATTTTTTAAAAGAACTTAAGGTTGCCCAAAATGTTTTGTATAAAATATTCATCAAACTAAGAGAGTAAGAAAGAGAAATAGACACATTGGTTGTCTTCCTAGAGCATCCAGGCTCTACAATGGCCACGACTGACATTAACAGTGCAGGCATTTAAAAATCAAGAATAAGATAACAACTTTAACAAAAATAGAGTTGAAGTCTATGTTTTTATACCATATCTGTGTTAAAAAATATTTTCAGGCTATAAAATGAAAGGTACATTGACACTGGAGAATGTTCGGAATATATTTTTTGAAAAACACATGTGAAAACACATCATGTGAAAAACACATGGTGTGTTATGCCTCTTGGCAATTTTTGTTTCATTTTGAATGAAAAGACATTCATTACATTATTTGTATTATATACAGAAGCCAGGGAGATTTCCTAGCACCATTTTCCTCCTTATTTGAGTTTCCCTGAACTCTGCATTGTTTCAACTTATCTGTTTTGTATCAAATACTAAAATAGGAAAAGAAAGAAATTCCCACAGAAGAGTTAAACAGGGCTTTAATGTTTTCAAAAATTACTTCTATTTTTGCACACTTCCTGCACATGACCCACAGCAGGAAAGGCAGAAGAGGTAAGAGTGAATCAAGGTGAAATTTGATCTAGCTACAACCCTGCAGGGATTTTTCTTCCCTGCAAATAACTGGAAAGTGGCAGCGATAGGAAACGTCCTTAAAATTTGGACAAACACTGGGGAATACTTCATTATACAAATAGGAAGTCAAGAAGTCGCCGCTATTTCTATGGGTTTCCGGGGCAAGCGAGGCTCTGACACCCAAGTTTTGAAACTATGAACTACAGTATTCCACAGATGATTGTGCCTGGTGTTTAAAAGGCCCCTGCAGAGGTCTAGTCAAAATATTTACATTCCTCTCAGAAACTGTACCGCCAAAGAAAAGAGAAACAAAGTGAGAGGACGAATCAAAAGAAAAACTTTCCTTCCCCCGCAGCGAGAAAGTGTCAGGCCGCTGGGTCTTCTCCAACGACAGTCCTGTTCTCTTCGTTTAAATCAGGCGTGGATAACACACCTTTTCAGTGAACATTCGTCTCTGGCAAGGTGCACTGGTAAAATTTTGCGTCAAAATTAGGGTTATATCAATTTGTGAAAGCAACTGGGTCACTCGAAAGCCGTAAGTGGGCGTGTTTAATTGTCCGTGTGTGTTCCCCACCCTGGGCACTGCACCGGCGCTGTAAGTAGTTGGGTGAGTGATGGGCATGTATATTTTCCCCATAAAGTGCAGCCATTGGCTCAAAGTGAGTCAGAACCTGACTTGGAAGCGAGTTCGAGGCTGGCCGGCTGCAGCGACGGGGTGCGAGAGGAGAAGGGAGCAGGCGAGAGGGGGGTCGATGATTAGCGAAGGAAATGACCCAACTCCCTCCCTCCTGTTTTCACAATCTGCGTCACGCTTCTGGAGTCGCCGAGCCGGCGGAGCGCCGGGCGGTCGCCCAAGCCAGGTCAGGCCGGGCACCCGCCTGGCTGTCGTCTTCCCGGCCCAGGGTCCTCCAGCCCCGACGCCGCCTGCAGGAGGCCCCCAAGAGAGGCCGAGGTGGGGATCTGGCCTGGCGCCTGCGGGCCAAGCCCGGGAGCCGCGGAGCTTGTCCCATCGCGGCGCCCCTCGACGTGGGCGCGGAGCTGCGAGTTCAGAAGCGGGGTCTGAAGCGCGGGGCTGCGGCCGGCGGGGGAGGAGGGGGCGCGGGGACACCCTGGCCTGCCCGCTCCTGGGCCGCGCCACTCTTGCCGCCCGCGTCCTAGGCAGAAAAGCACCTCCTGACCAAGCATTAGTAGTAATATTCCATTATTCCTGTTAGAACAAGTTAATGTAAGGGTTGGGCCAGGAGGCCCCGGGAGGGGTCACGTGCGCCCCCGTCACTCCGGCTCCCCTCGCCTCTCCAGTTCGAGTTATGCCATCAAGCTAATATATTGTGACTGCTCTTCTCTCCTGTGACAAAGGCTTGCAGCTGCCTCCAAATCAATAGACGTCAAAGAAATATGAAAACAATCATGACACAAAACTTAAATCCTGGCTGGAGCCTACATAATCAGGACTGTGCTTCTGTTCTCCAAGCCGCAGATTAATTTATCCCAAAGTTTAGTCAAATTTTTATTCCGGTACCTTTTCCCCACCAGATCCCGCTACATCTGTCGGGTTTGTAATGTAATTTGTAATTACTGCCCTTCATGTGGTCCGGTGCCTTGAACCATCTTTAATTAAAAGCATAATTAAGGGAAGATCTAAAGAAAGACAATTACCAGATGGTCTTTTTTTAGAGGCGGTAGTTTCGCGGAGAGGGGCGTAGGGTCTGTCCCCGGGACCCCGCGCCTGGGGAGGGGGCGGCGGGCCCGAGCGACGCTTGCGCACTAAGTAGGCCTCGGCCCCAGCCCACCCGCTTCCCCCCCCCCGCCCGCCCCCCAGCGTTAGCCCCGAGGCTCGGCCAAGGCCGCGCCCCAAGGTGAGCGCCAACCTCCCCGCCGCGTAAAGAGACCCTGCCTTCTTTCGCTCTTTTCCTGGGCTTGTAGGGTGTGCGTGGCTGCTGGGGAAGCTGCGGCAAGTTCAAGGCCAAAGCAGCTTCCAAATCTGCAAGGGAGCCCCCGGAGCCTGCCCCGCCCGCCCCGCGCGCGAGCCTGGGAACTCAGAAACTGAAGGAAGGGAAGGACTCGAGGGCTGGAAGGAGGAGGCAAGGCGGCTGCCCCCGAGAGGGAGACCTGGAGAGGGGGTCCCAGCTCAGGTCCTCCCTAGACCCAGCAGGGCTAGGGTGGGAGCTGGGGAAATCTGTCCCGTGCGGGCCCTAGAACTCCTGGGGACGACAATCCTTGCCATCGCTCGCAGCCCCTTCGGGCAAAGGTGGCCCCTTGACGGCAATTGTCTCAGTGTCCACTAGCCCCTGAGATTTTCAGAACAAGTTTCGAGGGACGAGGGAACAAACCCATTCTCCACCCCTATCCTACCCCCACGTCCCTGAAATGAATGCTAGGGGCAGGAGCCAAGATTTCTGTATTTACAGCCGGGTTGCCCCGGCGGCTGGCGCTAGGATCCCGAAGTCGGATCATGGAAATTAAACTGTTGTTGTACAGAGGGGTTGTCGTTATGTGACTGTTCATATTCAAAGTCAGGCAGAAATGAATTGTAATCATTTCAATTATCTTCAGTATACTTTCTTTAGGACACGAGTTGTCAACGATTAAAAAAAAAAAAAGTTGATTCTTGCGGCTCTGTGGGTCCATTTTCCAGACGGTTTGTTGCTCTTGCTGCCTAATTTGGTTTCGGCATTTATTCCCTAGCCCCAGATTCTCTTATAGAGACTCCGGCGGAGTGAGCGAGCCTGGGCGGCCCTCGCCGCTTCTCCAGCGCTGCCGGCCGGCCGCGGCGCGAGTCCGGAATTGGCCTCCGTGCGCCCGGCGCGCGCATTTTGGTAGCTTTCAGGTTTAATTAACTTTGAACAACAAATATGCCTGGAGTTCTAGATCTGGTGTCGCCTTGGGGAAGGGGGCCACCGTATTATATTGTGTGTTCTCCCCGGCCTAGGAGGGTGGGCTGGCTCCAGCAGCCTGCGTCCCCGGAGGCCAGAACTGTGCATCAGAAAGGCACGTGCCCGCGCCTCGGAGATCCCCGAGAGAGCCGGGCACCGTCTTCTTCCAACCCAGAGAAGGCAAAAACGACCCAGGACTCGCAGAACCTGCTCTCCTTTGTTGAAACTACCCCGAGCGCGTCCTCGCTCTCTTGTCCCTGAACGTGAAGTGCTGGCGTGTTGGATGTGGTGTCCTCCGGGGATGGCAAAGCGCCCTCCGCCCCTAGAACGGGCAGAGAGTAGGAGTCGCCTTTGAAGCCCACGTCCATCGCACCGATTAGAACTAATCCCGATCTTTACACTAATGTCGCCTCTCGGGTTTTTATTACACTCATTTGGGAGGAAATGAGCTCTTGCCAGGCAAATAGCACCCCGCACCCCACTTTTCATAGCTGCGCAGGGCTGGGGCCTGAACAACCCCGCGGGCAATCCCTGAGCTGCCGATATTATATTTGTGAAATGTGCTTTTGTTGAAGCTTTTAACACCTTCTTATAACGAATCATTTGTTCTTTTCTCTTTAATTTTGATAGACAATTAGCCATCAGAGATACACCAGTTGACTGTAACCGAGCATTAAACTCGCCTTTATGTAACGCTAATTTAGCATAGCTGCTTTGTTTAACTTTGCTATATAAGAACCAGGTTTTGTAGCAAAAAAAAAAAAAAATAGGTGTAATTTTATGTGGGGTTTCATTTCTTTTGGCCCTGTACGCAGCAAGCCTTCTCTTTGTAAGCGTTCTGCTGGGGCCTGACGCCATTTCCCGTGCCTAGCACCTGCAGGCTAAGGGGGGAGAGAGGGAATTAGCATTGATATAGATTTAGTAGAAATGTAATCTCTTAAATCTGTCCAAGATTCGGGGAGATAATTACACTTTCACTGAATTGCCAGGGGTCAGCGTCTCAGAGGACCTGAGGAGTTGATTTACTAACAATAGTGTTACATAAAAAATGGCGTTTGAGATTATAATGTTAATGGCTGCGGTCGCTGGGGAATGCGGCAGCTTCCAACTAATTCCTTGTAACTTGTTTTTTGCTTCCCTTTCCCTCCCTCCCCTTCTCCTTCTCCGGAAAGATTGAGGGCTTCGAGCTGTTTCATTTGGTGGCGAGCGCAGGAGATTAGGACGCTGGAGTTTGGGGTTGACGCGCTTTTTCAAAAGTGTTTGTGATGACAGGTAGTGGCCTGGACAGCAAGACTGACTCTTTCCCAGGAGGGCGCGGGCTCCCGGCACCACGCAGCGAGACTCAGGCTGGAGCCGAGCACAGGCAGCTGAGGCGGACCACAGCCTGGGGAAGAAGCCTGGCGCCCTCCGGGTCTGGGTCTCCCCTGCCTGCCTGGAACTGGACATGCCCCGATCGCAGTGGCCTCAAGCTCCGAGGCCAGTCGAGGATCAGGCCCTACCTATTTGTACCCTACTCTTCCCCCAGTCTTCTGCTCCTGGGGAGACTCACTTCCTGCTGCTAACTTTTGAAGTTCCAACTGGAGTTTGGCATAGGGCCGGGACACAGGCGCAGACAGGTACCAGTAGTACACCTTTAAAATCCAGATTCTAGCTGGGGGTGGGGGGTGGGGGTGGGGTGGGAGAGGTACTAATCTTAAAACTAAGAGGTCAATCTCCTTTGAGAGTGGAGAAGGTTAAGTTTACACTCTCCTACGCACTTGACAAACTCAGGTCAAATTTCACCCATACTGGTCTCCATACCATGGACTCCATCGGAAATCCCAAAGTGGCCCCTAACTAGCTGCCCTGGCTGAAAACTCCTGAGCTTTACTTCTCCTAAACTTCACTAACCCTTCTTGAATGGCCACAGGCCCCCAGGGTCCTGCCCAGGCTCCTCCCCATCCATGGGCCAACAAGGAACTCCTGAAACTGTGAACAAAAATCTAGGGATAAATAGGGGAAAGTAACTCGTCATCCTGGGTAGGACTAGGAGAGCTGGGTTTGTGCCCTCCATCCAGGTGACACCTGGCTGGGCAACTAGAGCAGGAGTCTAGGGTCCCAGAGGCCACACCAGGGTTTAGGAGCCTAGGCCTGACCCCAGGATGTGGCCATTGCTGATACCTCAAGACCAGGAGCTCTGTTTCTCTCCTGATGGCAAGACTTTGGAGTGTGAAAGGGGGTAAGACATCTCCACCCTCTACCTCTTACTTCCCATGCAGCAACTAAGAAAGGCAGAGTGGGGCTCATCCTGCCAGACCTGGGTGCAGGCCTTGTCTGGGCTCTCTTTTGGGCTGGGTGCTCTGCTTCAGCGAAGAAAGAGTATTGGAGCCACAACTTGTAGGTCAAGCAAAAGAAGGAGCCACCCCTCAGCCTAGCACAGTCTCAGCCACCTTACTAAGCCCGGAGGCCTCTATGGACTGACTGGGCACTTAACCCAAGGGTGCCCTCTGGGGCTCACCTAAGATCACAATTGGAGAGGCCTGGGCACCCAAGCCCTTGGTGGTGGTGGTGGGGGGGGTCCCTGAGTATCGCTCATGTTTATGTCAGCACCCCCTTATCTTATATGTAACAGCAATATATATGTTAATTGAAAACTTCTGAATTTAAAAAGGTTGTGACAAGTTATAATTTGTCCTGTCAATGCCTGGAATCCTTATTTATCTCTTTTGCTTGCCTCCCGCTCGCGCCTGTCAGCTAACAGCTTGCCTAACTCGTTGACTTCCTCACTCATGGCACGGAAATGACAAATGTGCTGTTTTATCCGTACAATTTATTTCATTATTGTTGCCAGCACGAAGCATCACAATCAATCATAAGGAAGTCCAGTTGGCAGGTGTCAATCTTGGTGTGTTTTTGTATGTCTCAGTCTATATTTAATCCAATTATAAGGGTCACGGAGTAAGTGCCAATCCTCTTGTTACAACTCACATCTTATTTAAGATTTAAAGTAAAAAAAAAAAAGTCAACTCAATCACATGGACCTTTTGGGGGAAGGGAGGGGATGTCTTTGAAACCCCCATCTCTCTCTCTCTGCCTTCTCACCTCCAGTTTAAATTAGGCAGCCATCCTTTTTTATTAAAGAGTTGCAGAGAATCTGAGTTTTATGAGCATTTGTGTGCAAATGAAGGCTCTCGTTATTTTGCTAAAGTAGAAACAGGCTTAATGATGAGAGATCTTTCCGCTCATTGCCCATTCAAATACAATTGTAGATCGAAGGCGGCCTTGTCACGTTGAGAAAAAGTGAATTTCTAACATCCAGGACGTGCCTGTCTACTTTCAGCGAATTGCATCCAATCACCCCCAGGGAATTCAGCTAATGTCTCAGTCTCCACCCGGACAAGAGAGAGAAAGAAATCAAACATGGTACCAGAGACTGACTTCACATGAAAATATTAAAAAAAAAAAAAGAAAGAAAAGAAAGGCAGAGTTTTCTTCAATTGATTGCAATACAGATTTTCTTAGTGGGAAAGCAAACTGGAAGGATTGAAAGATTTTTCTCAAATGTGCAAGAAAAGTTTATGGTGGGGCAGAACTGACTTAACAGAGAAGAAACCAATCATTTCTTTGAATGAGAGCAGAAAAATAATTGAATAGCAGAGAAACCAGTGTTGCACATAATCACGCCTTTATGCAGTCTTTTAGATCTGGGTAAAGGGATAGCAAATATTATCTATTCTACTTCCTTTTTTGATGCTCAGATTCAGGAACATTCCTCCAGTTTTTATTTAAAATGAAACCTTGCTTAAAGGGAAGGAAGTGGAAGGGAGGGAAGCAAGAAACACATACACTAACTACCCAGTAAATTTAATTTCTTGGATAATATATGGATTTCTGGCTTGTACAGCTATTTGAAATGACACACTATATATATATATATATATATATATATATATATAGTATTTTTCCTCAATTAGTCAGACTTTTCCCGTTCCCTCCATTAATTTTTATAGGAACAGCTTTATTAAGCCCCTTTATGAACTAGCACCCGCCCAGGAATAATAATTAAAAACAAGTTAACAGCATGTGTTTCATCCAGACGTAGTAAAATGAAATTAAAATACTAAGATGGAAAAATCCATTTCGACTTTTCAATTGTTCAGGAGACTCAGTGTCATTCTCAGTGAAAAGACAACCATTTCCCACCCACCCTGTACCACAGATCCGGCAGGAGGGGCTCCGCCAATCTGGAAGCCTTTATTTGCACAAAGTAGTTGAGGGAGGGGGGAAAGAGAGGGCGAGAAACGTACCTTGGACAAGAACAACAGATCTCTGCTACACTTCAAGCCAACAACTGGCTATCTTCTCCCCCAGTCTCCTTCCAAAGAAGCCTCGTTCTGTAATCTCTCCTCTCACTCCCTCACTCCACTCTTACCCGCCGTCTCAGGCCCCTCAATCCCATCCTCCTCCCGACCTGGGCTGGAAGGGAGGCTCTGGGTTTTCTCGCCGTCACAAGCCGGGGGTGCCCAGGGAACCCCCCTGGGCAGGCGACTGCCGAGCTCGGCTCGCTGCTGCGGTGGAGAAGCGGAGCCTGGGACTGTCCTGGGTGTCGGCGAATTTCAGCCTGAGCTAGCCTGAGCTGGGGGGAAGCCTGGAAGGAAAGGGGTTCTTTTCCCGTTTCGGGCCCTTTGCACCCCACCTGCAGCCCGCTTCGGGTCGCACTCCCCCCATCCCGGGATTGCGAGTCGTCGATGATGCCCCGGGCCGCCCGTGTTGCCGTTCTGCCCGTGCGGCCTACAGAAATCTGCCTGTGCCCAGGTGGGGCAAGGCTGGGCCTCGCGGACTGGGCACCACGAGGAGTTTCGCCCGGACAAGCTGCCCACAAGGTCGGCGGCGGGCTTGAAGGGGAGCCTCGGCTCTCGGGTTCTGGAAGGATCTCCAGAGTGCTCCTGGGTCACCAGCTAGCCGGGGTACGGAGCTGCGGCAGCGGTTCAACTCGCATCCTCCCGGGAGGCCACCTCAGCGCCAGCTTCCTCCCGCCCTGCTTTCCGTGCCCGGGGCAAATGGAGAGCGGCTTGTGCGTTGGCCGGCAGCTCGGAAGGGCCTAGTCCGGCCTCGCCTCCACCGCCCGGTGCTCCAGCTCGCCCCGAGCGCGCCCTTTATTGACAGGCAGATAAGAAGGCGGCGGCCGTGGCGTTTCCAGCGTCGCTCTCGAGCACCCTGCTGGGTTGCAGGGATCCGCGCACACTTAATGGCCCGGACTCCAAACAAGCCCGGAGCAGCCTTCGCGGCGGAGGCGCACAGAGGGGGCGGGTGGGAGCGAGCCGCGGGCAGCAACTAGGGAGTCCGAAGGCCTACTCAAGCCCGAGGCCTACCCTCAGTCCAAACTCCAAGGCAGACCTTGGGGGCGCGGGAGACCTCAGGACTTCTGGGGCCGGGGCCTCGACCAGATACTGGAGGTGAGCTGGGAGCTTACCAAGAAACTAGGTCACGGGAGGCGGCCGATGGCGACGGAGAAACCAGAGCAAACTCCTCCCGGAGCGCCACTCTCCGGCCGACCCCTGATCAGATCAGTAGGGTCCTGGGCCAGATCAGAGTGGCCGGTGGAGGGGGTGGGGGGTGGTGAAAGGACGCTCCTTGCCCCCGACACTGGAAGACCAGGGGTTTGGAACCGGGAGGAGTGTGGGGAATATTTTCAAATCAGTGAAACGCCACGCTTAGACCTCTCCGCCGACAGTCTCCCATTTCCTTTACCATCACTCCCCTACCTACCCTCGACGGACAGAGTAGAAAGAAAAGAAAAAGAGTATCAAGTCCAGTAGGGAGCTGGACGGATCGAGAGGAGGCGGCAGGCGGGCTGCCTGGAGCCGCCTCCCGGCCGGTTGCGAAGCCACACACCTATCCAGGTGTGCCGGGGGCGGGAGCGGGGACCGCCGGACCTCGCGCGCCTCGGCGCCATCTGTGCTCCGCTCTCCCTCCGCCGCCCCCGCTCGAGCAAGGCGAGCGGGAGCCGGCCCCTGGGTCATCCCCGGGCCTAGACGTGCCCCTCCTGGCCTCCACACAGACTCGCCCGGGTCTTCAGGGGCCTGGCCTCCCACGGGCTGCCTAAGGGCAGTTCCACGCCCCACCGCTTTCCCTGCCGCCACCTCGTCAAGCGCCCCCTGCCCCTCCGGGCCGGACCTCTGTCACTTCCAAGTTCGAGACCCGGAAGGAAGCAGAAAAGGAAGGGATTGGACACTGAGAAGCCCCCTCCCCTGTTTGGGAGGAGGGAGGGAGACACCAGAATGACAACGCGGGTCTAAGTCCCCGTCACAAGACAGCTAGGCCCAGCTCGACTAAGCCATCTCGCGGTCCACAGCGCATGAAAGGGGAAAAAAAAAAAAAAAGGCACAGACCACCAGGTCAGTATCCTGCCAATCCTGCTCCAACGTCTGTGGTGTCCTCGGCTCCAGGAAGGGGAATCTTGACTTCAGAATCGGGGACTTTCCTACTTTCCTCCTCCAGGCCACAAAGTCAACAGTTAACCTCTAAGTCAAAGATTAATAAAATCACCTACATTTCCTACGTGGCTGGAACCCAAGGGGGGAGGGTGGTGAGGGGGATCCCGGGCAGACGGACAGGCGCCTTTTGGGGGTCTTCTTCTGAGAACCCAGCGGACCTGATGAGAACTTTGGCTTAGCCAAAGAGGGAACGGATTGTCCGTGCTCTTCCTGAGCCGCCCGTCTACACCTAGCTGGTGACTTGTAGGCGCCATGGCCAGGTTGGGGTACCCATCTCTCCTCGAGCTCCTCCTGCAAACCATTCCTGCCAAGTCTCCCTCTCAAACCCAGCGCCACCTCCGGTCCCTCTGATGAAGCGACTTCTTCCAAGGATCTGAAGAGGGGATCATCGGGTGGGCACCCGGAAATGCAACTGCCCAGCCCAGAGAAAGGGACTCTCGTGCCAGGCGGGGAGGAAGAGCGCACTCAGGAGGACTAGTTTCCTTGCGGTTGACTCTACGGCCTAAAGGAGGGCGGGGCGGGTCAGGATGGGTTGGGCGTGGGCAGCCCAGGGCTGGGCCCAGTAAGGCCGTGGCAGGGCACTGAGCGGGCCGGACTCGGGATGGGGAGGGGAGGCTCCCGCCCGGCGCGAGCGCTACTCTGCGCGGAGCGGAGCCCAACTCAGGCCGCCATGACGTCACGCGGGTCGGGCAGCCAATGAGGACCTCGCTGGCATGGATATTAAGGAAAGTTAGCGCCTGCCTGAGCACCCTCTTTTCTTATCATTGACATTTAAACTCTGGGGCAGGTCTTCGCGTAGAACGCGGCTGTCAGATCTGCCACTTCCCCCTGCGGAGCGGCGGTGAGAAGTGTGGGAACCCGCGCCGCCAAGCTCACCTGCCTCCCCGCCCTCGGTTCCCAGGTAACCACCGGATCTCCGGCCCCGGCTCCGCTCGGACCCGTGCCGTCCCTCTGCTGCCCACGACGGGTGTCCCCAAACCAACCCGGCCCTAAGTAGCCCAGGGGCTTGATTTGTGCTTTTAAAAGGAGATAAAGATGGAAGGGAATTACCGAGGGCAGGATAAGATGGGAGGTGGGGGTGGGGGGTGTCTTGTCCTTGCCGAGCGTGCATTTCTGCAAAAGTGGCAAAACGTCCCAGTGTTTTGAGTGGGCTTCCAGTTGAGTGCTGAGCTGCGGGGAGGGGTTGAGAGGGAAGTGGGAAGAGGGAGACAGGGATCTGTTGCTACAGTCTGCTGCAGCTTCTTGCGATCGTGAGACATGCTGGGGGTGGGGGTGATGCAATTTGTACCTGGAACTCCCTTGACTAGCAGTTCGCGACATTCACGCGTGCAGAGGTCCCCACCCGAGCCTGGCGCGCGTAGAAACGCCCCGCCGCGGGTCGGGCGAAGTGCAGCAAAAGTTTCCCGCGGCTGCAAAGTGTAGGGAGTTGCGCGGAAACAAAGTCTTAGAGATAGGAGTTCGTTTCTCAGAAAGGAGAGGAGGACGAAAGAATGCTGCCCACAGAGCTGGGCAGCGCATAAAGCACGCAGCGTGTGATTTGAGCTTCACTTCGGAAGACCTAATAATTAGCGATTCTCACTGAGCTAGAACGCGGGCTCGGGTTACCGCGGGCGCTGCGCTCACTGCCTGCCCGGGTGGGAAGATCGTGGGCGCCAGGGTAGTCCGGCCTCTGAGTGCCGGGGAGAGCAGCGCCCAGCTACTCTCACGTCCCAGGACGACCCAAGTCGGCCGCCGAAAGTTTCTCCAAGAGACGACCCCAAACTACCTCTTGGTTCAGGAGTCTAGCCCCACGTAGCTGGAGATGCCAGAAAGGCTTATGCCAGGCACTGGAGCACCCGCCTGAGAGGTTGGGGGGCCTCGCGGTCAGGCCCGGGTTCACCCCACTCTCCCTCGTGCTCCTGGCATCCCCACTCTAGACTTTCTGGGGGCACCTTCGGAGGCCATTTCTATTTCAGGCACCTGTGACAGGTGCTCAGGACCACCGCCCAACTCCGAGCAGTGGCCGCCCCCTGCCCACCTTGTCCGGAAAGCCCGGAAAGGAGAGAAGTGGCCACGCGGCCGCGCGCCTTACCTGAGCCTGGGGTCCTCTCCTCCACGGGTTCCGTTCTCCAGAGCCGGGCGGCGAGCAGGTTACCCGCTTCGCAGTGGGAAGTGGACCTTCTCCTCCAGTCATAAATCAAACCCAGCCATCCTCGGGCCTCCTCCCTCATTAGAGATGTTTATTGGAGATTGTGTTTATTCGGCTGTCACGGCGAGAAAACGCACTGACATAATTACCTCTGACCAGAGTCCTCGCCCCGCGCCCAGGGCTAGCCGGGGACCTCCTCTGTCGCCTTCTCCGTCTCCTGTCTTTGATCAGAGGGCACATGTAGTTGGCTTGTTTATTTTTTCCCTCAGATCCACTCATATAATTTGGATTATTGAATCAGTTACTATTCAAATTTCCCCAAGGTCTGGACGTTTATTTATTTTAGAATTTTAAAGGAAAACCGAAGGGTACCAAACGCCCCTCCGGGGCAGAAGGGGGCAGCGCTGGAGAGACGCAAGGAGAGTCCTTCTCGCTGCGCAAACTTTCCGGCCCGCCCCGCCGCGGCGCGCTGGGGGCCGGACGCCACCCTGCGTAGGAGCCCGGCCCGAGCAGTGGGGAGTTGCCCGGAGGGATGGGTGTCGGTATCGATGGCGATATTTATTGTTTTATTCATTATTTTCTCTGCTCTCGGGAGGAATGAATCTGAGGCTTCAGGGCCCCGGGCTGAGTTTTCTTAAAACTCTCGCGGGCCGAACTCCGCGGAGCCAACCCGCAGCTCCTCCCCCCGCCTCTCGCCCCGTCTTTGGTTTTCCCCGCTAGTCAGGTTTGTAAGTCACCATCTGTGAAACTGAGTTAGGAAGTGATGAAAAGCGTCGAATTGTTTCCTAATTGATACTTTTTTTTTTTTTTTTTGGTGACGGAGCTGACCAGTATCTGGGATCTCGGCTTTTGATCCCTCGCTGCCGCCTCTGTTCTCCAATCGCTAATAAAACTCGCATTGAGCCCCTTAGTGCCTTGATTAACAGGCAGATTAACTCTTACCAGGGTGGGGAACAGCTTGTCCCAATCAATGTCATTTTAAAAGCCTTGTCAGGATACGCTCAGCTCCGGTTCCCTGGCTGCTCGAGCGAGCCAGCCATGACATTTGCTCCCTCCTTCCCCTGCCGCAAACTCCACAGCAAAGCCCCCAGTTTCCAGCCCGCGTGTTCCCTGTACCAATCCAGGACAAATTGCAGGACTCGGTCCCTCGCCTTTAAAAACAGGCAGCTGTTTAGAGAGGGAATCTCCAGGGAGAAGGGACTGAGGTGGCCTTGGCTTGCTTTTCATTTGAAGCTGAACTCTGGACTCTTGAGGGCGGAGGTTACAGGGAAACGAGCGATGGAGAACTGTCCTGGGTAATGAAATGAACAGCAAACTTCCCTAGAAACCATATTTGCAAAAATCGGAGAGTGCTGTTACTTGCAAGTATGTGCATGTGTTCTGCACATCAGGAGTTTTAAACCTGGTCCCTATCTGGACAACAGCATGTAGGGTCCAGAAAGCAAAGGCTTGAGAGTCCGACCTGCGGGGCAGCAGGGATCTCTTTGCTGAAACACACAGTTGGGATTTTTTTTTTTCTTTTTTTTTTTTTTAGTATTGGAGGGGGAGGTGTGAGAAAGAGACGCTTGCCGCTTAATGTGAATGGAAGAGAATCGAACCCAGAGGGTGCTGAGACACACTTGCCATTTGGCAGGAGGCGAGGAAGGACGAGGGCACTGCGGCTTTCCCCAGCCTAGCGTGGCCGCAGCCTGGAGGCGCCACCCGGCCGGCTTCGGCTCTCCTCCGCTGCGGCTCGGCGAGGTTGCCGAGTGAGCTGGAAACCCGCAGGTTGCTGGAGAAAAGAGAGAGGCCCCGAGGGGAGGAGGCGCCTCTGGCTGGGCGGCAGGATGGTCGCCTTTGCGTTTGGTGCTCGTTGGACCCGTTTCGTCAGCTCCACTAGGCTGGGAACCCACTTTCCCAGGGCCTGCAGAGAGAGGGAGAGCCGCTTCAGGCTCTGCAGAGTGACGCAGGTGTTGGCGGAGACTTTCCTCCTCCAAAGAAAAGCTCTCCTCTGCCCTGGCCAGCACGCCAGCCCCGCTCCTCTGCTAGGCGGTGGAAAGCCGCAGTTCAGAGGTGTCACAGCACCGGGTGGGAGACTCGGTTCCGAAGCCGGGAAGCAAGCGAACATACTTCACGAGCTGGACATGGCTTTGCCTCGCCTGAGGCCGCCCTCCGGGCGGGAAACCTGGAGATCGGGCAGGGGGCGAATGCCAGGGACCGCTGGGGTGAGATGCTGCCCGACCTCACACTTACGCACCAATACTGACCAGAGACTCCGGGCACTCTTAGGCGAGCGGCGATCCCCCAGCGCGACTCCTTCAGCAAAGACAGCCTCCCCCTACCGGGTCGGATGACCCAGCAGCCCCTGAGGGAGCTGGCCGGAGAAAAGTCCTTCTCCGACGCCAAGGGGTGAGGGCGGGGGGGGGGGGGGTACCTAGGGAGAGGCGGGAAAAGGCGAGAAAGTAAGGGAAGGCGCGACTCCCTCCCTCCAACACCGACTCAGAGGGCAGCAAGTGGGCCTCGGTCGTGTTGGAAGCTGCAATTAAAATGGCGACCTAGGAATTGTCTCAATTTTGCGCACACCTCTGGCCCTGGCGCGCTGCAGCTCCGTCCCAGACCCCCAACCTGTCCCGTCGCCTCCCGGAACAGGTACTTGGCAGAGGGTGCCAGGCGGCCCGAGGCTGAACGGCACCCCCGCCCTCCTTGAGGCTAGCCCAGAGAGGACAGGAACTCAAGCTCCCCTCCCCGCTCTCCTCCAACTTTGAAAAC
Organism: Cervus canadensis; assembly: GCF_019320065.1. Taxonomy (NCBI): domain Eukaryota; kingdom Metazoa; phylum Chordata; class Mammalia; order Artiodactyla; family Cervidae; genus Cervus; species Cervus canadensis. The sequence goes on along the minus strand of NC_057396.1, from coordinate 57,305,756 downwards.
TCTGCCTCCCGGCGGGCTGAACTCCCCCCTCCCCCAAATATTGACACGTTGGAAGCTGCCAAGTCCTTTTTTGTTTCTTGTTTGTGCAGAGGGGTTTCCAAGAGTCCTTCTCTGAGCCCCCACCTTCACCCAATGACGTCAGTGGCATTCACTCCCGCTCCTCGCCTCTTATGATTTTTTGTTGTTGTTTAAAACTTTTCTCCGAGGTGAGGTGGGGGTGGGAGGGTGGGAGAAGGAGCTGATTCAAAGAGCCAGTGCCCAGGGGGGAAATAGCAACAAGATTACGGCTGCTTCTCTCTTAGGCAAAGCTTAGGAAGGTGCTAATCCACTCGGTCGCTAATTGAGAGGTTGTAAAAATGATATTCGCCTCCAGTTCGGACAGTCTCTGGGATTCCTCCCCCCGCCGCTTATGCTCAGTGGACTTGAGTTCGAGCTTCTTTACTGATTGTTACGAAGTAAAGAGAGAGAGAGAGAAAGAATGCAGGCTCTCGCTGGTCTGGGATGGGCCCGCTGCCTCGCTGCCTGGGATCCTCTGAAAGTCGCGGTCCTACGAAGTCTCGCACAGGAGGCCGACGACCCGGGCGCCCAGCGCCACCTCCTTAGCTTCTTTGGTCTGGGTTTTCTCCCGGCGCTGTATGGCTCCTGGGCCGCGGGAAGGGCATTCCGCAGGCCGAGATGGTGATCGGGTTGTGCCACCCCAACTCTGTCCCAGACAGGAGAGACCTCCCAGCTCACCCCGCAGCTCTGCCCGGCCTCTCCGCTGCGGCGTTAGTGGGCGCAGGTCGCGGAGGAGAGCGTGAGACCCACGTTAGGCCCGGTGCCGGCCTAAGGCAGCCTGCAGCCTCCTCGAGGTCCCAGCTCCCGGGGCAGCCGTCGCGCCGCGGGTCAGCGGTGAGTTCAGGTAGCAGAGACTTTACTGATGAGCTCTGACTTTCTGTACTTTGCACAAGTGGAGGAGTCAAGTCTACCTGGCGGCGGCTTCCTCTCAGCCTCCCTACCTCAGCTCTTCCAACCCCATCCTCTTTCGTCGGGTCCTGTGGTGTCTGCCCCATCCCAAACCTTCCCCTTTCCTTGCCTCGCGACCTGCAAGCTCCAAGAGAGCCCGGAATTTTGCCGGAAGGGGCAGCCGCTCCCTCCCCTGTCACCTTAACTGCGGGCACCGAGGGGAGCCTTTGGAGTGTACTGAGGTGTGTCCTAATCGTCCGGCATTCAACAAATGGACTTGTGGTGTGTGGTCAGAAGAGAAAAGCCATTTACTTACTTTCCTCCCCGGTTTTCTGGTAACAGCTGAAGGGGAATTGCCTCCGTGGACCGAGCAGACCCAGGAGAGGGAACCGTCGTGCGAAAGACTCACACACCACAAAAGATAACTGGTAGCACACACAGATACACGCTGACACACCGGCATCGCGAGCGAGCGAGAACGCGCGCGCGCGCGCGCGCGCGCACACACACACACACACATTCTCTCTCTCTCTCCCAGCATTGGTCTTCTCCCTCCACTCCAGGCCTCCACCCCCCTTCTTATCTCCCCCTTGCGTCCCCTCCTCTCGGGCGCCTGGAAAAACAGCCGCACTTAGTCAACAAATGGCACGTGGGAGAAGTTGGTGAGTGTTTGGTGAGGACTCTTCAGGCTTTTCACAAGAACCCTCTGTACACAAAGTAAGTGGCGTGTTTGCTCGGGCCTCTCCAGCCCCGGCTGTGCCTCCGCTCCACTGCGCACCGCGCCTTCCGAAAGGAGAAAGGACAGAAGAAAGGGCCGGGGGAGCGAGGGTGGGGGAATGGGCAGGCCCCTGAGGCCTGGACTGGGAAGGCCGCCTGGCCTCGCCAAGTTCCCGGCCGGGCGGCCTCCTCTCGGCCTAAGCTTCGCCTCGGCCTCGGCGCGAGTGTGGCTGCCGGGACCCAGTGACGATCACGCCCCTTTTCTCGTCGTCTTCTCCGCGGCCAGGTGGGCTAGGGCGCGGCCACTGCGGTGTTCGCGTCCCAGGGTCCAAACGGAGATGGGGTAGGGACGCGAGGGGAGGGCGGGCGGAGGCGGGGCAGCAGGCCACGCTGCACAGGAGTTGGCAAGAAAGGGACGCGCGCAGCTACAGAAACTTGCTCCATCCATGAGCTGTGAGTCCCGCGCCCAGCTGAAGTGTGTGGGAGGCGCGACCCCCAGCTCAGCGGCCTTCACTCCACCCCTCAAGTTCGCGGCCACAGAGCGGGCCGCGCTGATTCCCGGAGCGCTCCGAGCCTTAGAGATGTCGCGAGCGTCAGCCCCAGAGCCAAGGCGCGGGGGGCCCAGCGCCGGGGAGAGCAGCCGGGACACACCGGCGGGGCCGAAAACAAGTGTATTCATATTCAAACAAACGGACCAATTGCACCAGGCGGGGAGAGGGAGCATCCAATCGGCTGGCGCGAGGCCCCGGCGCTGCTTTGCATAAAGCAATATTTTGTGTGGGAGCGATCCGTGCATTTGCATGTTGCGGAGTGATTAGTGGGTTTGAAAAGCGAACCGTGGCTCGGCCTCATTTCCCGCTCTGGTTCAGGCGCAGGAGGAAGTGTTTTGCTGGAGGATGATGACAGAGGTCAGGCTTCGCTAATGGGCCAGTGAGGAGCGGTGGAGGCGAGGCCGGGCGCCCGGCACACACACATTAACACACTTGAGCCATCACCAATCAGCATAGGTGTGCTGGCTGCAGCCACTTCCCTCACCCACACTCTTTATCTCTCACTCTCCAGCCGCTGACAGCCCATTTTATTGTCAATCTCTGTCTTCTTCCCAGGGATCTGAGAATTGCTCTCACACACCAAACCAGCAGCGTCCGTGGAGAAAACTCTCGCCAGCAACTCCTTTAAAACACCGTCATTTCAAACCGTTGTGGTCTTTAAGCGACGACAACAGGAAAAAAAAAAAAAAAATCAAACAAAACTCTTGACAGGAGCTTTGACCAGAGAGGATGCCTCAGAAAGGTGAGTCCGCTTCTTTCTTCTCGCTTCATTTTTATTGCAATATTCAGGCAGGTCTCCCCCTTCCTCCCCCTTTCCTTCCTCCCTTTTGCCCGTCCCCTCCCCCACTGCTACGCCGGGAGAGTTGGACCGGAGAAGTTTCCACGCAGGAGCCCAAACTTTCTACTTCCAGCGAAAGCCGGCGTCAGAGTGCGACCGCCGGCGAGCGAGAGCGGCGCAGGGCTCGGGGCGGCCGACCCGCTCAGTCCCAGCGCCAGCGCGGGTTGATCTCGCAGGAAGAACCAAGGCTTCGGGCGCCGCAGCCGCCGCGGCTCCCGGCCACAGCGTTGCCAAATGCTCCCGGCCGGCGGGAGAGGACGAAGAGGCTCTGCGGTGCCACAGGCCCGGGAACGGCTGCAGCGATCGGCCGCCGCCGGCCGCTTTGTCCAGTCGCGGGCCCAGCGAGCGCGCAGAGAGCCGCGCGCCGAGGGAGCGCCGAGGGAGCCGGCTCGCCTCGCCACCGCCCGCCCGCCCTCCGGCTTTGTGCGGCGCTCTCCCGGGCTCCGAGGAATCCGCTGGCACCCGAGCGCTCAGGGCCACCGCGCCCGCCGCCAGCTTGAGCAGTCAGTCGGCACTGCAGCCTCACGCCGGAGGCCGAAAGAAAGAGCGAGGGAGCGGGAGCCGGGAAGGAAGCTGCCAGGCCCAGGCGGTGGAACGCGCGCTCCGAGGGAGCTCGGAGCCGAGCGGGAGGATTGTCAGCTTCCATCAAGCCCCCAGGCTCTGGCCCCCAACTTGGGGGCAGAGCTCGGAACTTGAAAACTCTCTGCGCCCCGGGTTTCCCCCAACCTTCGCCCTCACCCTGCGAAAGCTGGGGTCCTCCCTGTCCTCGGGCCCCCAGCGCTCGGTGGATATTTTTCCTTGTCTTCCTCTGACAAAGCTGCACCTGGTGTTGCCATTTCAACAAGTTTCGAGGTGGAAAGGTAGTTTGTTTGTTTTTTTAATCCAAAGCTCCTGATTTTTTCCTTTGTGAGGCCTTTAGAAAAATCAATATGAGAGCAGTGGCTTTTCGTTGGTCTGATCACATCCTCTCCCTGCTAATTAGTCTGAGAAATTCGAGAGCTTTTCGATTCTAAGACCCTAGGAGAAAAACTGTCTTTTCAAAGTTCATAAAGTTGTTGCCTCTTTCCTTGTGCAGATTTTCTCACTCTCTCTGCACCATAATAGCCCTGAATTTTAGCAAGTGTAATTGGGGGGAAATGGAGTTGAATTTCAAGTGGAAATGCTTTCTTTTTCGAGTGCTAAAACTCAGCCCTCCAGTCTTGAGTGATTTCTAGAAAGTTTAAAAACAAAGTGAACGGTGGTTTCTCTCTCTCTCTCTTTTTTTTCCCCCTCATTTTATCCAAAGCTCCCTAAGGCATACTGGACATTTAACTCGAACTTGGGAAGATTTGAGGAGGGGGTGGGAGCAGAAAATGAAAAGCAAAGACCTTGAAAGCCTGGCGAGTTTACGAAGGAGAAATAATAGTTGTTGCTGTTGACATTACATTTTTTATAGCTGGTGACCTTTGCAAACGTCTGAAGGCAATTTGATTAGTTGTTATCTTATTTGGCCCTAGAGAGTAAAACTTTGTCATCTTAATTGGTAATTACTCTTTGGCTGGGGACCGGGAGGGCCAAAAGTGAGCTCTCCCCTTCACCCCAGCTAAGAAGTTTGGAGATGGTTTTGAGAATGAAGTAATTAAAACAACAGCAGTAAAAGCTGAGGCTTGGATCTAGGATAGCGAGTCAGTGCCCCAGTGGCCTAGTGGACGGAGGCAAGGCGACTCCGAGGTGTTTGGAGACTCCTTCCTTTCCAAAATGGGTCTCTGACCCGGCTAGGGCTATAGGAAGCCCTGGGTTGAGCTGGGGGGCTGAAGCTGTGGCTGAGGTGGGGGGAGTCTAGTCTCTGCTCAAGACTGCTTCCGGGTGTCGGGTGCCTGGCTTCCCGGGTTGCTTTTGCACTGTGTTAACGATTACTTAAGTAATGAGATAGCTTCTTAGTTGAGAGGAGGGTGGGAAAGGAGCAAAACCGGGATTTGAAATGCTTCCACCTTCCCAGCTGCTTGGAAAATTAATCGGTTAGGCCTCTTTGGAATCAGCTAGTGATTTTTTAAAAATGGCTCCAAGAAACCGACCTGGATGGGGGCATTCGGTTGTGGTTAAGTATAGGTATAGGTTACAGTAGGAAGTTTTACCCTTCCAGGGGAATTTCAGTCCCCCTTCTCCCTACCAGCTACTATTTACAGTTTCAGAATCTGACTTGGTGTGTAGGGGGAGTTGGGCATTCTGCGCAAAGTTGGGTTTTTCTCTCTCTCCTGGACTTGACTTGGTCTCGGGACCGAGAGACAGGAGAGAGGCTTTGGGAAACTGCTTTGGGAAGCTGGGGGAAAGTCCTCTAAGTTTATTTTTATGGATTTAAGCTGCCTCCCAGCTAGTTAATAAATTAGACCATGAATGGCCTTGAAGAAAAAAAAAATTGCTTCTTAGAATTCTTGCAGGCAAGCAAAATTAATAATCATAATAGGCAAATCAGAAAAAAAAAGAATGAATATTTTAATTTTTTTAAGCAGGGAAAGTGATGCTGTGACTATTTAATTATTTTACTCTTTTTTTTTGGGCAAACCTTTTGAATGGGTTCTTTATTGTAACTCTCTCTTCCCAATTGAGCTCCCCACGGTGCCGTTGTATCTTTTTACAGCCCCTAACAACTCACACCAGTAACACAATTACCTCCAGATATTTATAACAAGAAATTACTTTTCTATTTTCTCCCCCACCCAGACCTTCTTCTTAAGAGAAGACAGGGAGGGGTGATGGTGGAGGAGGTGTTAACCTTGCGGGACTAGCACTGGGTCAGGACTTACAAAGCGAGAAGTGTCCCTCTGTTCCCTTTATGAGTTGGTGAGTTGTTGGTACCTTTGGTTGGAAGCTGTGTTGCTAGTTAGGGAGATTCGGTTTTGCTCTTAGGGTTTGGGGAGAGCTGGAGAATAGAAGCCATTGTTCGCTCTCTGTAGGCTTTGTCGACCACGCTCACCCCCTCCTGTTTGTACTTTTTAAAGCAGTGAGGCGAGGTAGACAGCGTGTGTCACAGTACAGTAAAAGGGGGGAAGATCTAAACACCAAAAGAGAAGTTAATCACAATAAGTGAGGTTTGGGGGGGAAAAAGTTGGGCTTGCCACTTTCAAAGTCCCAGAAAGAATGGGAAGTGAATGGCGATCAAGCCGACTGGGAAGCTTTGAGGGGGAGAGTGAAGGATAAAGAGGTAACCAAAGACTTGGGTTGGGGAGGGGTTGGGGGGACCGGGGTGGTGAAATTCTTGAAAGGAGTAATGGTTCTGACATCCTCCCAAGCAGCCTCAGCCTGCACTCTCAAGCACTCTGAAGTTCCAGGGTCCCCTGTGCTTCACCTCTAAACTTCAGGTATAAGTCCCCCTTCCCCCAGCTCTTGGCTTCTTCTCCTAACCCTGCTGTCTCTCTTGTTCTCCCCTTTTCTTTCCCTGGTTCTTGGTATTTTTGCAAAATGGGGCCCTAACTTGTCAGGCTCTGCAAATCGCTCAAAGCTGGGTCAGAGCAGCCACTATCAAAACGTGGAGACCTTTGCAGGACAGGCTGCTGGAAATGTGGGTGTAGCTCTGGAATTTAGAGTTTTATGGCAGTTTGAGCCCAAGATGGCTTTTTTTCTTTTCTTTTCTTTTCTTTCTGAGAGTGTGGATCAGAGAGTCCATGATCTATGCTTTTGAGTCATAGTTTGATATACCTTTCTCTCCTTCTGTTTTCTCTTAGGGGGAAGACTTTAACTAGGGGCGCGCAGATGTGTGAGACCTTTTATTGTGAGAGTGGACAGACATCCCAAATTTCAGGCAAGTTCCATGCTGGCTGCTTTGGGTTCCCTAACCTAAAAGAGTCAGAATACTACTTCTTCATTGTTGTTCAGTTGGAAGAAAAAATTCAAAATCAAGTCATGAATTCTTCTGACTAAAGGGTTAACTAAGAAATATGGGGGAAACAGACTGGGAATACTGGAGTATTTGTAATGCAAAAGGTAGATTTTGCACGTACTGGAGGGCAGAGCTGATTTGCCCAAACTGATTGATCCGATAGCCCCACACTGATGGAGTGGATTATTTCCTTAAAGAAGAGGCTTTCTCCTGTCCTGCTTCCAGGACACCCTCTGTAGGGAGGTAGGCCTACCTGGTGCCGGCCCAGAATTAATGCCTATATTCTTGCTAACAGAGCCCCATATTCGAACCCCGTGGGATACCGCGGCCCCCAGCCAGCGCCAGCATGCAGAACAGTAAGTGCCTCTGGTCTTTTTGGACTTCGGGCGGGGGAGGCGCGGACCAGCGTGCGGGTCGGGGGAGGGCTCGGAGGCTTTCGGTGTCCGCGCTGCCCAGGCCGGGGGCGCTAGGGAAGAGGCCCGGGGACCCGAGGCAGCTGCTCCAAGAGGGGAGGGCGTTTACTCTGTTCTCCCTCCTGGAAGAACAGGGGCTGGGCCCTTGAGAACAGCCCGCAAGAGTTTGCGAAGCTGCGGTAGAGAAACCCCATCCCCCCAAATCCTGTAACTCACACCCCCTCCCCGCCCCTGCCCGGGCTCTGACCCCAGAGAGGGGGGCTGGGCTGAGCGGGGCGGGGCGGAGGCCTCTCGCCGTCGTAGAGCGAGAAGGAGGCCCCCTGGGCTTAGTCAAGACTGAAGGTCTCCACCGTCTGGGGCGGGTGGGGGGCTTCTCTCCCCCAGTCACCCTAAGAGCAGCTCCTCCCATCGCCACCCCGGCGAGGGGCCTGGAAGGCCAGGGGAGTGGGGCATCCGGGCCTGCGGTGGGGTGGAGTTGGTACTGGAACCGTGGGACTGTTACAGGGCGCAGACCGGCGAGAGCAGGTTTACTGGGTCGGGAGGAGAGTGCGGATCGAGCCCAGGAGTTGGAGCAGCCCTGCTCTGGTAGCTACTGGGTGGGTCCTAGTCATTCCAGGCCTGCTGTGCCTTTGGTTCCCTGGCTCTTCATCTCCCATCCTCCGTCTGCCTAGACCCCTCGGGCCCCCAGCCCGCCTTCCTGCTCAGTACGTGGGTGCTGCTTTGTGGCAGGACGAATCTGAGACCGGGCCTGAGAGCCTGGAGGCCCAGTGAAACTCGGCCCCGGTAGAGGTGCAGAGCCCCGAGGCGGTTTCAGGGCTCCGCTGTATGGAGTGCCTGAAAGCCTAAATCTTCTAGAAACCTTGCCTTGCTGAACTGCAGACGGAGAGGGGTCCCTAGCCCCTGATCCATCTGTCCTGCAGCCGCTGGCTGTCCCCTGGCACTTCAGCGGCTGGTGGGCGTGAAGCGCAGGAGAGGGCGCAAAGGGGGCGCCGAGCTGGAAGGCGGATTAGTTGTGCAGAACGTGCCAGGCCTCGGGACTTGGCCCGGTAGGAACGATCCTTGGCGAGGCTCGGGCTTCTGGCCACTCTTCCTGGCTGCTGGGTCCTCCCCTCTCCTGCACAAGGGCCCCAGCCGCAGGCTCTCGGGCAGGCCGGCCCCGGGCGCGCGGCGCTGAGCACTTGCCGCGGCGGCCTGGCTGGCGGGCCCCGAGGGGCGCGGGGTCGCGGGCCGGCCTGCCGGGCTTTGTGCTGCGCGCTCCCGGGTGTGCGCGAGGCGCAGAGCATCCAAATTGACACCATATGTTTTCCTATTAGATGCTTCGCGGTCGAATTCTAGGCGCATAATCATCGCCACTGGGCGAGAGCGCCAGCCGTCCCTAGGGAAGGGACACAATGATTGAGGCTTAACCTCTGAAGGGGAACTTAGAGCGGCGCTTCCTCGCTGCCATTTCGATGCTGGCAGAGGCGACCTGGCCCTGGGCGAGCACCCGCCGGCGGCCGCCGCGGAGGTGGCGGGCAGGTTATTTTTTGTGCCGGTGGGGGGAGAAGGAGGGAGGTCTAGGATTAGGCGGCTTCATACGCCTTGGCATTCCCAGATTGGGAATTGCCCAGGCTGCGCGTGAAGTTTGGAAGGTCTTTCTCGATCTTTCTCTGGGAGAGCCTTTCTTTTTCCTGGAAGGCGTCCTTTGCCCAAAGGGGAGACTCCTGTAAGCTGGAGCCGCAGAAGGTCTTTCGAGGCAAAGGAAGGCAATAAAGGAAATTTAGGAGAAACCAGGAGCAGGGTCTAGGCCTCGCTCTGTTGGAGAAGCAGTGTCCCCGCGATGTCCCTGCTCGAGCCCGGCCCGGCGGAGCCTAGATACCCCAAACGCCTGTCACTTCTCATCGAGTTGAGGCTTCAGCACACCCCCTCAGTCAGCCACCCCCCCCCCATCTGCCCCAAGCCTTCGGCTACCCTGAAAACGCGGCTCCCCTCGAAGGGGAAACGAGTGCAGTTCCATCTCGTCTGAGTGATCTCCAAATAGGGACGGAAAGGGTCGTTTTATCACGGTCCCGTTTGTCGTGACGATGCAATTTCCCGGAGCGGAGCCCTGTCAGAAAGTGACAAGGCTGCCACAAGCGCCCCGACTGATCTTTTCAATTAGCCTTCCATGCATGATCCGGAGCGACTTCCGCCTATTTCCAGAAATTAAGCTCAAACTTGACGTGCAGCTAGTTTTATTTTAAAGACAAATGTCAGAGAGGCTCATCATATTTTCCCCCCTCTTCTATATTTGGAGCTTATTTATTGCTAAGAAGCTCAGGCTCCTGGAGTCAATTTATCAGAGGCTCCAAGGAGAAGAGAGGAGAGGAGAGGAGAGCTGAGCCGGGGAGCCACATCTTCTCCTGGAAGGGCTGTTCTCTAGAGTCGGGGCTGCAGGTTGGAGATTTTTAAGGAAGTGGAAATTGGCAATTGGCTTTATTTGTGTGCCTGTGGTTTCTGGGGAGGGGGGCTACAGGGTTGCTAACTCCTTCTCCCTATTCTCAATTTAGACAATAGGGTGAGGTTGCGAGATAACCAGATAAAGGAGGGAAGGGGACACTGTGGTGTGGTCTTTTCCTTTTCTTTTCACTTTTTGATATTTGCTCCTATCTGTCCTGGGCTGTGGGGAGGGCCGAATTTAGCATCGGAAGTAAAAGTGGAGCTGTAGCTGGTGCAGACAGACTCCCAGCCCTCCGGCCGGCTGTAGCAGCCAGATTACTCTGTGGTTGGAACAGATCTGAGGGGCTTGAGGCAGCCTGCATGGGAGGTGCTGAACCCAGGTTGCGGTTCACTCGCCACAGATTTGCTGTTCTGGTTCTTCTTTACTCCATTCCCTTTTCTTCTCCTATATATATATTTTTAACCCCGGTGCTTCACCAGTTTGGAGTATGACAGCAAATGTTTCTGGACCCTAGGATCTGAGGGAGCATTGAAGAGCTGTAGGGTTTGCCATCACAGTTCTAACAATGCAGGGAGCTTGAAGATGCAGTGTGGGTTCTGTAGGACTCGTGGTTTTTTTCGTTACACTCAGAGGGGATCTTTGGGAGGATATTTCTGAGCTCATTATTTGCACCTTGCGGGTTCAAAGACTGGCTGGGGTGTTTCTGGGGGGCAGCGGTGGGCTGGGGGTTCTGCTGGAGTGAAAGCAGTCAGTAGCAGTGAGGTGCGCGTGTTCTTACGTGTGTCTGCACCGTGCTTCTGCTCTGCAGTCTGGTGGGCAGGAGCTCCGCTGTGTTTGGGCTGGGCTGCCCGATGCCTGGAATGGCTTGGAGGTCCTGTTGTCATTTTTCATCGACAGCAGGGACCTGATCACTGAGGTTGGCCAGGGCTGGCAGGGAGCTGAGGATGCATTGTGGTTGTCTTTTCTTCTTCCCCTTCTTTCTTCCTCCTTTTCATCCTTCTCCTCCTTCTTCCTCCTCCACCTCCTCCTTCCCCCTCTTCTCTTTCTTGCCTCTTCTTCCCCTCCTCTCTGCTCTGCTCTCCTCTCCCTTTCTTCAGGTCACAGCGGAGTGAATCAGCTCGGTGGTGTCTTTGTCAACGGGCGGCCACTGCCGGACTCCACCCGGCAGAAGATCGTAGAGCTAGCTCACAGCGGGGCCCGGCCGTGCGACATTTCCCGAATTCTGCAGGTGATCCTCCGGCGCCGCCCCATTCGCCGCCCCCGCGGCCCTCCACTCTCAAGGCCCTCTCTTCACTTCTTACTGTAAACGCTGCTAATTATGGACCCCCACCCTCACCCCCCATTCCAGCCCCCACCCCACCCCCCTACCTTCTGCTTTCCCCTTTCCTTCCACCATCCTTCCCGATCTCTTTCAACCTGGGTCAGTCACATAAGAGAATTCATCTGCTTAAGAGAAAAACTGGGTGTGAATTAAAAACAAACCAACAAAAAAACCTTTCTCTTTTCATTTGTTAAAAACGTTCATTGTGGTAACAGTTTATGAACTGTAATAAAATGAGTTACATAAATCTGCATAATTTCATTCCCTTTCCCTCACCCCATGCTTACCTCTCAGGGTTTGAGATATTTGTTTGATTTCTTCATATTCATGAAGAATATATATTGATTTTAAAAGACAAATGCTGTTTACCTCCCTCCCTAACTCACATTTACTCAATTGGGCATATTTTTAAAGGAAAAATGACTAAAGATTCAGTTTATTTTTCCCCTTCACTCATTAAAGCATAACACCACTTTAAGCAAGATCAGCACAAAACAATCTGACTTCGTTTTGATGCATCTTCTAGCAGTGTTTATTTACAAAAACAGTTTTAAAAACTTTTAGGTTTTTTTTTAGTTCAAACTGTTTGAAAGTATCATCCTATTTGTAGTTTTTAGGGCTACAAATGTAATTTTAAGAAAAAAAGCTCTCTACAGTAAGTTCTCGTACCATTGAAGGTATATTTTTGTGTTATAGACCCATGCAGATGCAAAAGTCCAAGTGCTGGACAATCAAAACGTAAGCTTGTCATTGTTTAATGCATACTTAAACAATTTTATTTTTGTCTTGAAATTATTAATAATGTGGTTTTCTGTCCAATTCCCCTATGCAGGTGTCCAACGGATGTGTGAGTAAAATTCTGGGCAGGTATTACGAGACTGGCTCCATCAGACCCAGGGCAATCGGTGGTAGTAAACCGAGAGTAGCGACTCCAGAAGTTGTAAGCAAAATAGCCCAGTATAAGCGGGAGTGCCCGTCCATCTTTGCTTGGGAAATCCGAGACAGATTACTGTCCGAGGGGGTCTGTACCAACGATAACATACCAAGTGTAAGTTCACTGAGAACATTCCCTCTCCCTGCCCTAAGCTCCATGCTCTTCCCTCTTTACCATCACTTTCTTTACGTCCCCCTGCTCTCCTTCCTGCCAGTGTCTTTCTCTTCCTCTCCTCCCCGCTCCACGTTTGTCACCTCTGTACCTTGGGGTCTTGAGAGGAGCACCTTGACCTTTTTATTGACCTTCTGGAAATGGGAGTCAAGTGTGGGAGGGTTAGTCACCTCATTTGCATGCGGCAAGGTAGAGTGGAGGCACCTGGAGAAAGTCACTGGAATCTAGAAGGAAAACGAAAATGAAAACCAGATTCAAGCAAGCTTCCTCCTTATCTCGCTGTTTGAAACTTCTTTCAGAAATCAAACATCCATTTCTGTCCTAATATAAAAAACAAATAACAGTGAAAGAAATCTCTCAGCCAAGCCTTAATATTGGAGAGGGGGAATCTTTAACAACAACAACAATAAAAAAGTAGACATGTGAGTTAGGTCACCAAAGACACTCAGCAACAATGAAGGACCACTCCCTAGTCTTCCAGCTCTCTACCCAACTCAGTTTTCATGCCCAGAGTCATAGCTGGCACTCTTTCCACGACGTCTCTGCAAGTCCACCCACTGTCCCAGGATGGCTGGGGATTTTTTTTTTTTAATGTATTAGGGGTCATTCTTTAAAGAGGGGCATGCTGAGATGGAGACTTAAGATAGGGCAACTGTGTCTTCAGGAGACGCTGCCATTTGGTTTGATCTTGATTTGATTTGCAGGTGTCATCAATAAACAGAGTTCTTCGCAACCTGGCTAGCGAAAAGCAACAGATGGGCGCAGACGGCATGTATGATAAACTAAGGATGTTGAACGGGCAGACCGGAAGCTGGGGCACCCGCCCGGGTTGGTATCCGGGAACATCAGTGCCAGGGCAACCTACGCAAGGTAAAAACCCAAACACCCATTCTCAAACTCTCCATATTTGCAGCCCTTGCGTATCCTCTTCTCCTCCAACCTTTTCCCTCTCTGGACTTTTGTGCTTGGAGAATGTAGTGGGAGTAACTCTTCAAGGGCTTGGGACACATTGACTTGCGCTGTGTCTAGGTGGTATTTGTTGAACTGTCTGGTTGGCCTGGAAATTCAAGGGTTGTGTAGTTAGAAGTAGTATGAATGTGGCTGGGATGAGTGTGTGTGTGTGCGTGCACACTCGAGTACGTTTTCTGGGCAGGAGTAGGTGTGTGCCTGCATGAGCTAGCTGCGTGGTGCCCTATTCAAATGTGCCATTAAAATGCACGGAGAGCCCCCTTGCTGTAGAAGTGTGACAAGTTAACACACTGACAGACTGCAAGGTAAACATAATTGTATCATCCTGCTTTTTGCTGTAATTGACAAATTATGTGACTATGAGTAGGGTGTATAAGAGAGGGTGAGCAGTGAGATGCAGGGCCAAGTTGAGGATGGGGCATTGGAAATGTTGATTTCCCAACTAAAACAACCCTACCCTCTAGGTTCGGACCCCCTCCACTCCTCTGGGCCCCTAGTTCTCATTCTTTGTGGGTGGCGACTGTGTAACAAGATAGGTGGGGTGAGGCTTCTGTGAGCCAGACTTTGGTGTGCCGGGAGCTACCCAGGAGCTGAGCGCATAGATAGGATCTGGACCGTTGCAGGCTCTGTGAGAAGGGATGGAGGAAGAGGAGCAGACGGGGGTGGGGTCGGACCGGTTGGCTCTCCCCGCCCCTCCCCTCCACACACCGGAGGTAGCTTGGTCAAGAATAGGAAACAGTTTACTCCGAAGATTAATCGGTATTTGTTGTCCGCGTGACAAGGAGATAATATGAGGGATAATGGGACGTGGAATCTCACTCCCCGGAGCACGGGGAAGCCTGGGGGCTCCCGGCCAGGGGAGGCGGTGAGGGGGACGCTGACGGGATTGCCCTCGCTTCCGTGCGCTCTCAACCCAATCTGGGTGCCCCGCGCCTCCACGGAGCCGGGCGAGGGAAGGGAAAATCGGTAACAGTATGCGAAATATCTGGTACAAAGGATGCTTCTGTCACTCGCAAGAATTTGTTATGGGAACAATCCTGTCGCTCTGTAATTGCTCATTAGAGAACGTTTTGTTTCTCATTAAGGCGACATGAATAAGCGTCTAGTTGAAGGAGACAGCTGTAGAAATGTTCCACAAGAGACCTCTGGACACGATTCGGCACCAATTGCCAATTAGACATGTCAGTTTTAAGAGCAGAAAACAATATAGGACGGACACTGGGAAGATAGGGAGCAAAGCGCTGGCTCGGTGTTTCCCAGCGCGGCCGCTCGGCCCGGCCGAGGCCTCCCGATGCGCAGGGCTCCGGCTCGCCTGGGCGACCCGCCCGCCCGCTCGCCCGGATCGGGCCGAACCTCGGCCTCCCGGGGTGCGGCGGGCTGCCCCCCCAGGGAGGCGCTGCCTCCTCTCTGGCCTCCTCCGGCCTCTGGTGAGGACGAGGGGGTGACCGCCATACCCTCACCTGACCTTTGAAACTGTAGGCTTCCCACGTGCGCACACCGGACACACCCAAGGGACGCACCCCCACTGCTCGCCCCAGCACCCCCCCACCAAGCTGAGGTCCGGGTGACCCCACCCCGCCGCCTCGTCCGCCGGAGAAATCTCCGGGAGGGCGCGGGACGCGGTGACCGGGCCTGGGAGGGCTGAGCCCTGGGCGCGAGGGCTCCTGTTTGCTGGGGCGGGAGGTGGCGCTCGTTTAGGAACTTTGAACTTTCTTTCAGGCTCGCAGTTGCTAGAGCATTCTGGCTCACCAACTTCCGGTTCTCCCTCTGCCCCCCCGCCCCCAAATCCACACCTGCTCCTGGTCCCCGCTGCGTGGGGAGGACGGGGGCGCGAGCCCAGCGCGGAGTGCCCGGGTGCGGGGGCCACAGGGCGCCGGTGGCCGCGGCTGACATGCCGGGAATCCTTGGCTCTTTGGGAGCTAAGAAGTCGCCCCCCTTCCCTCGCCCCCTTTCCCGGCCCAGGAAGCCGGTTTTGGGTTTTAAAGGAGTCCATGACTCCGAAAGCATAAGGCGAGATTAGGTCTCAGAGGGAGACAAATATGGTTTCCATCTGATCAACGCCTTGCGGCGGTGAATAAAACTGTGCCGATGTGGGCTGACAACCACAAGAGACAACTCTATCCGGCCCCCAATTCTCCAGCGATTTGGTGGTTTTAGGGATCACGGAGACACTTTTTCTTATCTCCTCCCTCCCCCCCCCGCCCCCCCTAATACCCAGACCCTCTATAGGATTTAGTCAGTCTCTTTTTTCAACAGATGCTTCAATGTTTTGATCCGCGCTCCAGAGCTGAAAAGGTGCCGCAACCGGGTTGCTATCTTTTCTTGCTTGTTTTCCGCCTCACTGATTAAGACACTAAGAAACTAAGGAATGATTTTATTTCCCAGCGTCTTTTTTTTTTTTTTTCTTCTGCTCTTCTTCTTCTCCTCTCTCTCCCTTCTCCTTCTCCTTCTTCCAGGAAACAAATCCTATCCCGAGCGTCAGATGGTCCTGGGGCTGGGAGAATGGGAGGCGCTTTCACTCGCCTTCTCGCGGATTAAGCTGGAAGGTGGACGGCGCCCATTGAAGGCCCCTTCTTTGCGCTCCGAGGGGGCGCCTTTTTAAGAAGATATCTTAATTGTCTGCCACTTAGGTTTATCATGGGGGGAATCCGAGATCCAACTTCTAGTTTTATTTTGCTAAAAAGCTTTAAGAGTGGAAAGTAAATCCACTAAAGAAAAAAAAAGGAGGGGCACCCAATTTAAGAGTGACCTCTCCGGCACCGCCTGGCTGCGAATAGTTGCTAAAGTAGCAAACTTGCAGCGGGGCACACTGGCTCTGTAGGGCCTTGGAGGGATCCTGCAGCCACAACTTTCTCCTGACCCTTCTCTGTCTCCACTGCTGTTTGTTTCTCCCCAAAGAGGTTTAAAATCAAGCGCTCCTCATCCTCCCTTAAATGACTCCCCTTAAAAGTCACTTGCCAAGTCGGCGCTGTGCCTGCATTCCTGTGAGTAAGTGGTGTGTGTGTGTGTGTGTGTGTGTGTGTGTGTGTGGTGCGGGGGCCCGCGGGAGGGGGGATGCGGAGAGGAAGAAAGGAAGAAGGAGAACGTGAGCACATGTCCATGTTTTAAAATTAGGAAAGCCTCAGTGAAGCAAACGCTAGCAGAGAATGCTATCTGTGGGGGTCTTCCGAGGCACACCCGGGCAGCTTTGTTTAATTGGAGAGATCGAATGTGCCAGAAAAAAGGACTGGGGTGGGGCCTCCTGGAAGGCGTCTGAGTGACCACCACCGCTGCAAAGATGGGATTGTGTTCGGTCCCTTACTTACACGTTGGAGGATTGCAGGTTTTTGTTTGTGCTTTCCAAAAGCAATAACTGATGGGCCTTACTAGTTGGCCCCCCAAAGTCTATTTCTAAAGTCTTCCTCATCGACTAATTCCGAAAATAAAAGGGGCTCGGAATTTCGCTCCCTGAAAAACACGTTGAAAAGTCACCATGAAACTTGGGGCAGTAGATTAGCGCAGACGCTGGTGCAGGCACCCGTGAGTGAGCGGCTCTGGGGACGCGGCCAAGGAGCCCTCCCCAAGCCCCACCTTTCTGATGCAGCGCAAGACGACCCCAAGTAGCCCATGTACTGAGTCTCTGTCTCTTTCTTATCTCCCTCGGCCTTTCCCCTTGTCCGCTGACCCTCTTGTCTCTTTCCCTCTCAGCACTCTTTTCCTGGCCTTCTTGCACCTTTCTGGCCTCTTCATCTTTGGAGCCTCTTTCTGGCCCCACCTTTCTCTACCCCCTCCCCTCTCCTCCTCCCTCAAGCAGACCTCTGTTCCCGCCCCTCCTGTCTCCCTCCCCCCCAGTCTTCATCCGCTCTGCCTCTCCTCCCCGCTTCCCCCCAGGTCCCCGTCCTCATCCACCGGCCGGCGCCCCCCCAACCCCCTGCCCCGGCCCCCCATCCACCCTCCAGCCCCCAGCCAAGCGCCCTAAATAGCATTGAGGCGCCCGCTCCTCGGACAGTGATTAATGATAGCAGAGCAGAGGGGTTAACACACTTCACTGAAAAGTCTGTTGACTGGGCTTCTTGTAACACAATGTGGCCCGCTGCACGCCTCAAGAGAATCCTTTTGTTGTCCGCGCTCATTGTGGCCTCGAAATTCTGCCCACGAAAGTTTGCCAACGCTCCTGCCCCAGGAGTTTAATAGTTTCCCTTACTCGCGGGGCATTGTGCTGCGCTGAAAAGCAGCCCCTCGCTATTCAAGTGTTGGTGGTCATCTCAATAGATCTCCAAGGGCCCATATGGTGGCCAGTGCTGATGAATCCGCCTGTTTAAATGGGGGAGAAAGTTGGGGTTTTAAAACATTTCAAAGTTCCTGAAAAGATCCCACTAGATCCTGTCACAATTCCCTGAACTCTTTGAAGGCACTGCCTATTGTCTCCCGGTTATAAATGATATTCCTGGCCAAGTCGATTCCCACCAAGGCGCCCCAGAGGCTCCTCCCCCCAGGGCCAAATCGCTAGGATGGGGAGGGGGGCAGCCCTGTTTGGTATCCCTTGGGGGCCTTAGGACCCAAGACCAAGGACCCAGGAGGCAGTGGCCCTGGACGCCTATCGAGAGCTGAATCCCTTCCTTCAGACAGGCTGTGGCCTCTCCAGCAAGGCGCAAAAGGAGACAGCTTGCCCAAGTGCACATCTTGCCCTCCAAGCAGCAAAGGAAAACAATAAAACTTTCCCCTGTTTAATGATAGAAATTACATTAAAAGTGGTGGAAATGCCCTAATTAAAAATGTACCACTTAAATGATATGCCAAGGATTCAGCTGCAGCATAGCATATTTAGCTAGTTAGTGAACTCTCTACTATTTCTTTTTTAAAATTACACGTTAAAAATTTAAAAGAAATCTTACTTTTCTCTGGTGCAACACATTACAAAGAATGGACAGTCCTTTTATCTAAATATAAAATTCCATTTTCAGCAATTATAGCCTGTTCTTGGTGATGATATAATTACAGCTGTGCTCGTAATAGGTGTCAAGGCAAAGCGCACTCATACAATAGTTGAATAAAACTGCAGAACAATGCGAGCACTTCTAAATTCACAACCTTTAAAATGAAATTGACTGTGCAGAATTCAAATAAAAACTAGATAAATATTTTTTTAAAGATTACAAGCTTGGTTTGGTTTCTTAATAGCATTTTCTACAAACCTATCAACATCTAATTGATTAGATAGGAATTACTGATTATAGATCAGCTAAAATCTTGAACATCACTCTTCTATTTTCCCAACATAGCCATAGGTAAATAAATTCTCTAAGGAGAGGGAGCTGGGTGAAGCATTTGGAGGGTCAAGGTTAGTTATGAAAGATCGTTTTAATTGGAAACTTCACTACTTGTTTTGTCATTCACAGAAATGCCATTCTGTAAGTATCTACATTGCATAGTCTCATCATAATAAAAACTGAAAATGGTGGTCAGGTAACATGTGTCACTAATGTCTTTTGAAGCCTGACAGTTACCTTGGGAATGTTTGGGTGAGACTAAACTGCTCTTGGAGTTTATGGCTATATGAGGCCCCTTTTGGAGACTCCAGGTTATTCCAAATTTCTCTTACTGTCCTGTTCTTTTTGTTCCAGATGGCTGCCAGCAGCAGGAAGGAGGGGGAGAGAATACCAACTCCATCAGTTCCAATGGAGAAGATTCAGATGAGGCCCAAATGCGACTTCAGCTGAAGCGGAAGCTGCAAAGAAATAGAACATCCTTTACCCAAGAGCAAATTGAGGCCCTGGAGAAAGGTGATGGAGTTTTTCAAAGTAGAGAAGCAGTAAATCAAAGTAAATGCCACATCTTCAGTACAAAGAGCTAAATTTAGCCAGGGCCCTTGCACAGAGGCCTAAGAAGGTTTCTTTTTTCTTTCTTTTTTTTTCTGGGCATCTCTTTTAGTATATGTGTGTTCTTTCTTCTTTTCATGTACCAGTAATTCAAAGATGAAAAATCTGACTTCTCATAAAGAAAGAATGATGATTTGGCTAATTCAGGCCACAGAAGAGACCTTGAATGAATGTCATTAAGCAAAAAAATAGAACATGGCTCTGATGGGATAGTCCTTCCAAGTACAGTCAATGCTAATAGTAGTAGCATTTTAAAGGGAATTGGTTGAAAGTGATGGAAGTCAGGAGGTGGAAATCAGCTTGATCCAGGCTTTGGTTGACACATTTTGTATAGTTCTGGTGCAACATAGAAAATGCAACTTACTCTTTCAGAGTTTGAGAGAACCCATTATCCAGATGTGTTTGCCCGAGAAAGACTAGCGGCCAAAATAGATCTACCTGAAGCGAGAATACAGGTACCCGGGGACTGCATGTTCATGCTTTGTGACTCAGACCGTTTGCCTTTTTTAGAGACCCAGGTGCTTCTAAGGAATGTCATTTGTTTATATAAATAGAAACAGATTTAGTTTGCTGAATGCTTTGCCATCACTCGGGGACTGGGGGAGGAGGACAGTGAACCTGTCAGGGATGGGGTGGAGCTGGGAGCAGGCACAGGGCTCACCTGTTCTGTCTGATTTCCAGGTATGGTTTTCTAATCGAAGGGCCAAATGGAGAAGAGAAGAAAAGCTGAGGAATCAGAGAAGACAAGCCAGCAACACACCTAGTCATATTCCTATCAGCAGTAGTTTCAGCACCAGTGTCTACCAACCAATCCCACAACCCACCACACCTGGTAATTGGAAATATTAATTCTGCTGATCAGTGTGTTTCAGCCTGTTCACCCTTGGCTCTGACTCTCACCACAACTGTTGTGTCCCTCTCCCCGCAGTTTCCTCCTTCACCTCTGGCTCCATGTTGGGCCGAACAGACACAGCCCTCACAAACACATACAGTGCTCTGCCGCCCATGCCCAGCTTCACCATGGCGAATAATCTGCCTATGCAAGTAAGTGAGGCCAGTGGTTGCCCATTTAACGGGTCCCTGGAGAGGAGGTTAGGAGGGGGTTGGGGCATGCAGACCTCATTGGCCCTGTGTTTACCCTTGGGAGACTTTCTCAGTACAGTGATTGGCTTGACCAGTGAAGTCTGAGATGAAAGCAGTCAATCCAGTCTTTTAGTTGATTGATTAACTGATTGATTCATGCCTTTAATAAAATAAAAACTTGATTTTCAGTCCAGTTAATCTGCTTTTTGCTCATTGGGAATGTCAACTTGATGATGTTGGATGAGAATGGGGCATGCTTTAGGGACCAGTGTGAAACTTGGACCAGAAAATGAAAATAATGCTGGCAAATTATTAGGTAGTAAGGAGTTAATATGGGTAAAACAGGTTTATATTTAGGTGTTTGTATAAATAAATGTATAGTCTTTATGTGTATTTTGGATGTTATTTAGGATGTTTGTGATAAACTAGTGAGGAAGAAAAAAAGGATCAGAATTGGGATTCATATCTGTATAGTGTGATTTACTTAACATAGAGGAAAAGATAGTTTTCTTTCTCTATCTTAGAATAAAAAGAATAGAAGGTATTTGCTAGAAATATCATGTATCTTTGCTGTGAATGATGTGATGAGTTTCTGGCATTACCAGCTGCCTGGAAAGGTTGATGCTATTCACTTGGTATAACAACCTGCCCCTACTCAATTCCATCCCAAATATGTATTGGCCCTTACATGTGCTAGGTCCTGAACTAGGCTAATCCCATTTTGTGATGGAAGTTGTATAAGGTAGGCAGGGTGTACTGGAACCTTGAAGCCAGAGGGTTTCTCGATGGGGAAGAATATTGGTCCTCTGGTGGGCCTTCTGCCGTGACTTCTTCAGGACTCTTGTTCTGTTTGTACGGCAGTTAGAGATGCTGGGTAATATGAGACTGGCCAGCATGAGCCCCTGATAGAAACAGATTTGGGGGTACACAGATAGTTTATTCTCCACTGAACATCTTTGGCTGGATTTCTAACCCACATCACACTAAAATAAATGTTTCATGGTCTTTAGACTAATATAGGAACAGCTAGATAAGCAGCTTCCGAGGCATTATTCACATGTCTATTTTTATTGCATCTGGATATTACTGACCATAGAGCAATTCATGTAAATTAAGGGATTAACAGCCTATTAGTTGGGGTGGCTACAACTGCCTTGGAATTTTCTAGAAGTCAAGGTTGCCTGGAGGAAGTGATTTCAGGATAGAAACAAATGCAAGCTGAAATTCTGACAAGGCCCGGAGGGCCTGCTTGCCTCTTTGAACTCGAT
Source organism: Cervus canadensis (assembly GCF_019320065.1). Taxonomy (NCBI): domain Eukaryota; kingdom Metazoa; phylum Chordata; class Mammalia; order Artiodactyla; family Cervidae; genus Cervus; species Cervus canadensis. The sequence continues at coordinate 57,284,413 of NC_057396.1, read as the reverse complement.
GTTAGCAGTAATCCTCTGACTTTAATAAGGCCACTGACTGTCTTGTTCAGTTTTATAAATTGTAGCAATGCCTAGGTTTCTGTGAAGATCAAAGCTGCGTATATGAGAAAATAGAAACAATTAAATAGATGCTGCTCTTCTGTTAGGGTTGTGTCCACATACAGGCCTGTGTGGGTCCATTTATTTCACATGCTGATTTTTAAAAATTATATAACACAATATCATTCAAGCCATGTATATATATTCAAAAACAAAATTAAAGCATCAACAATTCTACTATTCAGAGAAAGTTGCTCTTTGACTTTTGGAGTTGGGTAAGGAGTGTCCTGTCTTTCCATCAGTTTATCCTGTTGACCAAAATCTTCAACCATTTTATAAGGAGCAAGTGTCCTTCTCTGACCTTCTCTAATGTATCACTGCCTCTGAGGATGTGAATCTTGGAATGTTAAACATTTCTATAGTTTGCAGACTAGAGCAGTACTATCATCTCCCTTGCTCCTGACATTAGGCTTCTATTAATTCATCCCAAGTTTGCTGCCCCATCATAGCCCTGTGAGAGCTCATGAGGGGTTTTGTCCCAGCCTTGTATATTTATTTAGTTAGGATAAAGGTTTATCTTTTTACTACCATGATTCTAAATACTTAGAGGGTAGCAGCACAATTTTGTGGATTAAACCCAATCTCAGGTTTGGAGCCTGTAAGAAAGTCACAGCAAATTTTCACGACGGGGCTAGGTATTTCCTGACACTTCTGACTACTTTAACCTGAGATAATTACTGATATGCCTTTTCAAGACTCTTTAAATCCATGAGTCCCACCATGAAAGGCTTCCAGGGTCCATAAACCAAACTTTGCACAGAGTTCCTCCCGCTGTTTTCTGCCTCAAAGCTTGAAATACAGGGTTTAAGGGGTGGGGGTGTCATTGGATTCCCAAATATTAATAGATTGAATTTGTGAGAGAGGGGTAATGTATCTATGGAAGTCCTCATGTTAAAACTTCTCTAAAGGTGCCAGCAAAGGTCCAAGATGAAAATGGACAAAAATTCTATTCATTTTATGGATGGTGCCAACCATCTAGCTGGGCAATAGTCTGAATTTTGGGTACTTTAAAAAGTTTGGTATGTAGGCAACTTTCCTCTAGCAGTGGACAATAGAAGGACCAGTTGGAGGCCCAATCTTAGAGTTCCCACGTGGTGTTCCAGTGCTTTACTTGTGGTTGTCAACAGACTTATTGGCAGAGTCCTGGGGAGGAGGGAGCCTGGGGAGGTGGCTGTACAATGTGTCTCTCAGTAACCACAGGTTGCCTTTCTCCTCCCAGCCCCCAGTCCCTAGCCAGACCTCCTCGTACTCCTGCATGCTGCCCACCAGCCCTTCGGTGAACGGGCGGAGTTATGATACCTACACCCCCCCACATATGCAGACACACATGAACAGCCAGCCAATGGGTACCTCGGGCGCCACTTCCACAGGTGAGCTGCTGCTCCCCGCAGGCTGCACGCAGGTGGGCTTTGCAGCTTCTTTCGCCAGGTAATCTCCCTTCATTCAGAGTTTACCTGGAAAGAATCTGCCGGCCTTGTGTGATGGTGTGTTTTACTCTCTGTTGCTCACTTCTCTGGGGAAAACTAATTCAAAAGGGGAATTCAGACAAACTCATTAGTAACTTAATGCCATATTGACAAAAAATGTTGTTTTTCCTGAATTTGGTTGCAGAAGTTGCATATGAAGGCGAGACCTGAAAATGTAACTTTCAGAAGGAAAAATTATTGTTTTAGCCAAACGCAACAGTGAAGGCCATCCCCCCCACCTCCCCCGAGCTTACTGGAAAGACTTCTCAGGTCCTTCCTAGTTCTTCTATACATTTCATTGGAACTGAAGAAGTACTACTTTGATTTTCCAGGATGGTTTTGTTGCTAAAGTTCCAAACATACAGACAAGTGGAAAGTGAAAGTGTTAGTTGCTCAGTGGTGTCCGACTCTTTGCGACCACATGGACTGTAGCCCACCAGGCTCCTCTGTCCATGGAATTCTCCAGGCAAGCGTACTGGAGTGGGTAGCCATTCTCTTCCCCAGGGAATCTTCCCAACTCAGGGATCAAACCCCAGTTTCCTGCATTGCAGGTGGATTCTTTACTGTCTGAGCTACCAGGGAAGCCTGGAGTTGGTTTTTTTGGGGGGAGGGATTGGAATTCAGTAGGTGCATGTGAACATGTTTTCTAGTTTCTGAAGGTGCTGCTTTTGTTTATAAGACTTGAAAGCTTTTTTTTTTTTAATATAGTTGAAATGTTAGAAAGTACTAGAGTTTTTTTTTTTTTTAACTTACAACTCCATGCCTGTCTCTCGAAGGGAATCTCTACATGGCTATTTCTTTCATCCACTTCTAGGACTCATTTCCCCTGGTGTGTCAGTTCCAGTTCAAGTTCCTGGAAGTGAACCTGATATGTCTCAATATTGGCCAAGATTACAGTAAAAAAAAAAAATCAAAAAAACAAAAAGAATATATTGTGTTAATTCAGTCAGTGACTATGTGGACACAGCAGTTGGGCGATCAGGAAGGAAAGAAAAATGGCTGTTAGAAGCACTTCAGTTCTGCAGTTGTGTCCTGTGTTGTACCACTGGGGAATGGACTTGAAAACAAGGACCTTTGTATACAGAAGGCACGATGTCAGTTGGAACAAATCTTCATTTTGGTATCCAAACTTTTATTCATTTTGGTGTATTATTTGTAAATGGGCATTTGTATGTTATAATGAAAAAAGAACAACGTAGACTGGATGGATGTTTGATCTCTGTTGATCATGAAGTTGTTTAAAAAAAAAAGGAAATCATGATCAACAAGCTTTGCCACGAATTTAAGAGTTTTATCAAGATATATGGAATACTTCTACCCATCTGTTCATAGTTTATGGACTGATGTTCCACGTTTGTATCATTCCTTTGCATATAATTAAACCTGGAACAACATGCACTAGATTTATGTAAGAAATATCTGTTGGTTTTCCAAAGGTTGTTAACAGATGAAGTTTATGTGCAAAAAAAAGGGTAAGATATAAATTCAAGGAAGAAAAAAGTTGATAGCTGAAAGGTAGAGTGTGTCTTTGATATAATCCAATTTGTTTTATGTCAAAATGTAAGTATTTGTCTTCCCTAGAAATCCTCAGAATGATTTCTATAATAAAGTTAATTTCATTTATATTTGACAAGAATACTCTATAGATGTTTTATACACATTTTCATGCAATCATAAGTTTCTTTTTTGGCCAGCAAAAGTTAATTGTTCTTAGATATAGTTGTATTACTGTTCACAGTCCAATCATTTTGTGCATCTAGAATTCATTCCTAATCAATTAAAAGTGCTTGCAAGAGTTTTAAACTTAAGTGTTTTGAAGTTGTTCACAACTACATATCAAAATTAACCATTGTTGATTGTAAAAACCATACCAAAGCCTTTGTATTTCCTTTATTATACTATTTTCTTTTTAACCTCATAGTGTGGTGTTACAAATTTTGTTTCCATATTAGATTAACATTCTAAACCAATGGTTACTTTCAGACATACTCTGTTTTAAATCCTGATGATCCTTAAGAGGAGATAATTTTTACAAGTATCAAATCGCAAATGTGTTAGAAAAAAAAACTCCACTGGAAGCTGTGTGTAGATCTGTGCCCATTTATACCCACAGTACATATACAAAATGGTAGCATTTCCCAGTTATCTGTTCAATTCAAAATTTAAAAATGCAACAAGCTATTAGCTAGGAATTGTCTTTTGAATTAGGGCTGGCATTTTCAATCTGGGCAGGTTTCCATTGTCAGCCCGTTTCAACAGTGATTTCACTGAAGTATATTCAAAAGTAGATTTCTTATACAAGATTCCCTGAAAGCCGCTGCCTTTCTCAAACAGCCCCTCTCCCTTTTCTGTCTCCCTCCCCTTTGCACAAGAGGCATCATTTCCCATTGAAGCACTACAGCTGTTCCATTTGATTCTCGCTTTCTGTGTGGCTGTGGATGGTTGGAGGGTGGAGGGGGAATGTTGCGTGTCAAGGAATAATGAGCACAGACACATCAACAGACAACAACAAAGCGGACTGTGACTGGCCGGTGGGAGTTAAAGGCCTTCAGTCATTGGCAGCTTAAGCCAAACATTCCCAAATCTATGAAGCAGGGCCCATTGTTGGTCAGTTGTTATTTGCAATGAAGCACAGATCTGATCATGTTTAAAGTGGCAGCACGCAGGGCAGGAGTGCTTGAGCCCAAGCAAAGGATGGAAAAAAATGAGCCTTTGTTGGGTGAAAGAGGCCTGTCTGAGACTTTTATTTCTGTCTGTTCTGTGTAACATATAAGTCAATATGGATAAGTTTTCTTCTGCACGCTTCAGTCAAAGGCTGGGGGTCTGGCAGTCTAGATTAAATGCCTGCACAGGCAAAACCCTCTGGGGACAAAGACACGCTTCCACTGAATTGTACTCTGCTCTTTTTGGTTTTGTTTTTAACCCCCGAAGGCAAACAATCAGAAATAGAGAAATTAATTGGAGACTTTAAAAAAAAATAATCTTCTAGTTCAATATTTACTATTTTCTAGTTAAAGAATATACTTGTGAACAGATCATTGTGATTGATCTCTCTGGCATGCTTTATATTAATAATTTTATGCCACCAGACTTGCCGCACACTGAGACACGCTGACTGCCATTTTTACACGTGTATGCAGTTTGATCCCGTCTGCATTGCACGCATGCATACTTCTGCAGAGGAGCACGTACACATATGTACTGTTGGTATACCTGTGCAGATATTTCCTCCTCTTGACATTTTGCCACCTGCATTCCTGGAGGAACACGTGCCGGGGGAAATGTCCGAGGAGGGCTGTGTGTGAGTGTGTGTGGTGGCTGCTGGCCGCCTCACCTCCTCACTGCAAGAAGGGATGGTTTCCAACCGGCTGTGATTTGGGCCAGGGTCAGGCAGCCGGTCCTGGCCCACGGCTCTGCTGGGCAGGAAGCAGAGACTTTGGAGAGCTGGCTGTGACATTTGGGTGCAGGAGGTGGGGACAGAAGGGGAGTGTTGTGGAGGAGGAGCTGCCTGTGTGCACCTAGGCACGTATACGCGTCCTCAGAGGGTCAGGCTTGCCAGTGGCTCCGCAGCCTGGTTTAGTCTGATGCAACCGCTCAGCTGTAGATGCCCTCTGGTCCAGCAGGATGGGTCGGCTGCCTTGCCTTCTGCCTTCTGCCCTCACCCTAGGGAGATGAGCTGTCCTTTTGAATGGAGTTCCAGGCACACCCCCGGGGGACAGCATGGCAGGCACAGCGTGGAAGCTGTGCCCAGAGGTGGCCTTTTACTCATTCTTGAAATAACTTTTATTTATTTATTGATAGGTATATTTATATATTTATGAATGGGAACTCTTCAGGGATGCCTTGATGCCATCCTCCAGGATGGTTGGCCATCTATGTGTGATGTCCTTGGTAGAATCACGAGATTTTTCTCCAGACTTGACTGACTTAGGGAGACCAGGTGAACCGAATTTGAGCTGCATGTTGAGTAAGAACATTCAAATTACTCCAAGTAAACAAATGCTTTTCACCATAATGAATTCTCAGAATATCCCTCCTTCCCCACCCCAAAGCTATGCCTCCTCTTAAATTGAAAATTGGCTTTTGGTATGGCTCATGTAATCATTTCTTCCTCCTTTTAAAGAAAAATCACTACTAGGTTTCCTAAGAGTCATTCATACAGTATTATTCCAAGAGTCAGCTTTGTTTTGTGAACTTATGTCATTTTAGGATGGTGTCCATATTTTGCTTATTTCTTTTTGCTCTGGGCCTTAATGTAACCAAGACTTTTTTAAAAAAGGGTTTTCCTCTTCGTATAATGTTTGGCTCACCAAGGCTAAACACAAATTCTTCCTTTTTATGTTCTTCAAGAATAAACTTCAACTGTTTCTTATTTAAACAACTTTTTTTTTGCCTTGGTTCTGAATGACCTTACTGCTCAGTTTTAAAGTTCAAAGTGTAAGTATTTAGGGTTAGTATTGCTTAAATTAGGTGGTGTTGATGGTGACTATCTTTGGAAAGCATTAACATGATGCTTTAGAAATGACATTCATAATGGGCTTAAACAAATGAATAGGGCTCCCTCTCAACTTTTGCTTTGTATGTGCATTTGTGTGTCTGATTCTTTAAAAGATAGACAGGGAATTGATTGCAGAGTGTTGCTTCCTTTTGAAGTAGTTTTATTTTGTCTAGTGTTAGTATGCGCAGATCCTGGAGGTGGAGATAAAGAATAAATGGAAAAGTGGAAATTGGTGGCTACTAAAAAGAAATTCAAGAGGTCTTAGAACCCCAGCACCTGAGCAGACTCTAGCAGTCAAAATATTTACCTCATGTTAAAGAAAGGCAAATCTAGCGTAAGAAATGAATACCATAGAGGGTTTAGAAGTTTTAGAAACACAAGATATGAGGACATTTCAAACACTGTTTGACATTGTTAACTTAAATATCTTTGAGACAAGCTGATAATTGAAAAATATAATCTGTTAATAGTGTACATTTCATAATATATCAAAATCATTTGTATACCTACAGTAGCATTATTGAAGGCCAGTATTTTAATGTAGTTATTAGCATATGGATAACTGACAAGTTTCCAGAAAGAAAGAAAACACATGTTTAGAGTGGGTTTTTATCAGAGGAAAATGAAAATATACATCCCTCTCCAGTAGCTTATTTTAACAAAGCCTGCCTAGTAAATCAGAACACCAAAGCACTTGGATCTGATTTTTGGAAAGCCCAGGTACTATCATTGTTCAGAATGCACTTTTACTGAGTTTTAAAAGTTTCTTTTTTATTTAAAATAAGGGTTTAAACATGCACATTCAATTTTTATAGTATTTATCTGTTTGCAAGGCATATATTAACTAGTAATTGGCCGTTAATTTTATAGATGTGTTAGCTAGGGTAGTAAATCAATGACCTGCTAAGTATTTTTGACAAGCAATTTTCATATTCGATGACCTCACATTTCCTTTTCAGAGTCAAATGCTATGTAATTGTTCCGTTGTGTGTTTGTATAAAATGAATCACAACACGGTAAGGAAAAGGTTAGACTTATTAAAATAATAACCCTACTAAAATATTCACTTTATTCAGATTGTTCATAATGCTTTCAAAGGACATAGCAAAGCTTTTGTGGAGAATCTGCATATTATTTATCATCTATGGACTAAATTGATTTTTTTGAAGTTGCTTTAAATTTTAAAAGCACCTTTCCTTAATATAAAAGCCCTTTAATTTTAACTGACAGATCAATTCTTAAACTTTATTTTGAAAAGAAAATGGGGAAGAATTTGTGTCTTTTGAATTAAAAGAAGTGAAAAAAATAAACCAGACATCCTAAAAAAATAGAAGAAACCTGATTTTTAGTACTAATGAGATAGCGGGTGACAAAATAGTTGTCTTTTTGATTTCAATCACAAAAAATAAACTGGTAGTGACAGGATATGATGGAGAGATTTGACATCCTGGCAAATCACTGTCATTGATTCAATTATTCTAATTCTGAATAAAAGCTGTATACAGTATGTGTTTATGCTACAGTGGGTTTTTTTTTTAAGTGACTGACATTCATCATATTGGTTAGACAGTTTTAAAAACCTAGTCTTTGTTTTCTGCAATGTTGTCAAGAACAAATAAAGCATAATTTGTGGTATATTAAAAGCAAACTGCTTAAAAGTGCTAGATATAACTGCTTCAAGATAGTCTAATATATTTGGAAATGTATTTTGAAAATTCAGTTTCTCCTAACAGATGTTAAACAGCTTTTTAAAAACTGAGACTCTTATACAGTATGTGTTTATGCTACAGTGGGTTACTTGCATATTACTTAAATATGCAAGTTACTTTTAAACTTTTACTTTTTGTCTATTTGTCAGACGCTTGGAGAACATGGAACTATGATTCAAAAGACTGGTGTTTCTTATGAAAACTAGTTCAATATGTTATACATCCCCAAAGACATGTTTATATGGTTATAAATGTACACATCTACCAATGTTCATAATTAACAAAGGGTTTTACCTGATGCAATAGAAATTTGAGTTACCTTCAGTTTTATACTTTGTCTCAGACCTGTTTTGTAAAAATCTCTTGCCAAGCTTCCATACATGTTTTTCCCCAGTATCCTAGCATTCATGTAGCTGTCAGTTTGAATTTCAATCCTGAATTATGTCTGTTGACATAATTTCATAGCGTGGGCTCTATTTAAACAGAGACCATCTCTTTCTTTGTCTAAGTTTTCTATTACTCAAGTTCTTTATATTTATTAAATACTGTGGTAGGCTTTTTTAATGGACTCTTCATCCCCAAATATCTTATCTGCATCAATTTCATAATAGGATACGTAAATCCAAGTTTATTTTAGTCTTCATATAGTAGCAAAGTTTTTATCTCATAAAAGCAATTTTGGTGGGAGATGTCTCTTTCAGAAATGAAGAGAAAAATATGTTTCTCACAGTTTTGAATTTCATAATGTTTTATATGCTACCTGCTGTAACACGCACTTTGCTGTGAACCAAGTGCCTTATATACACATACGCTTAATGACCACTGTAAGGTGTCCTGAATTTTGAACATTTTATTTGCTTTTATTTAAAAATAAAATTCTTTACTAGATATAGCATAAAACAAAATTTTAAAGTGAAAGTATTTCTGCTGTACTATTTCTGTATAAAAAGTTGGTTAAAATAATGAAGAACGGTGGCCTCGTTTTACAATCCTAACTGTATTTTTCAAGGATTGGAGGGTCACATTGTTAAGAAAAATATTTACATAAGCTATTAGCAATCATAATTAGGGTGTCACAGAATTCTGCAGGCGATGACTAAGGAGGAGTCACTAGAAGTCCAGGTGCTTCTTGCCTCCGGCCGTCATGCCACAGCCTGGGCCCAGCAGCTTGGCGGATTCTGCCAGATCCTGTTTGCTTGAGCGGCTCACAGTGTCTGACAAGTCTGGAGGCAAATGCAGTCGCTATGGCAGAAGATTTCAGGGGAAGGAAAGAAAGAGGGAAAAAAAAATAATTAATTTTGCTTTTGCCAGCACACTTCAGAATACAATATTATGCTCTGTTGATCAGCATTTAGTCTTGCATATAAAATTCCTGCTAAAACAATTCTTCAGATTAAAGCCCAATATAATCACATCCTTTTCCTACTAGATTTTACAAACTGTAGCCATTACAGAAACTGGACCAGGAATCTTAGTGGCATATTTCCAGAGTCCAGACCTAAATGTATTACAATTTTTCTTATTTAGGTAGAAATGAAAACACGGTAAGTGCACAAATAAAAACATAATTGAAAAACATCACATAATAATGGCAGGGTTGTTTTTTGGCTTTTTTTTCCCCCTTAGAGCTCCAAGATAGTATTTTTAATTGAATGTAGTTTTTCAGCAATTATGGATTTCTGCAAATGCTTGTTTTCCTTTGTATATTAAGCTGACCTGATGATTTTTTATTTCAAGGCTATACCTTCTTTAAGGAACTTAACCATTTTCATAGATATATGTCATATTGACATAAGGAAAAAAAGGATACCAATGAAAGGGTCAATATTTTTCATATGCTCAGACAGGTCAGCATAACATCTGCTGTAGGTCTTGGTAAGTCTGTTTCTATGCATGATGTTGGGTCATGTTTTCAAAAGTATAGTGTAGCTTTGAACATCTCCCCTTCCTATCTGTCTGCAGATACAGGTTGATTTAAGGAGACCCAATAACTAATCATAATTACAGAACAGTTATTATAATTAGGGAGAGATATTCACATTTCAAAAGAAACTTTTTGGTTTTTCAAAAGGATCTCTATCAAGTTCCTTTAATTATCATTGCTCCCAGACCACATGATTTGTTTCATAAAAATCCATACTCAAAGGAACATGTTTGTTGTGTGAGGCAGAGTGGGTGTGGGAGCCTAAAGGTAAGCAGGGCAGGATGGGGTCATCCTCATCCCCTGATGACTAAGCAAAGCCTTGACGAGGTGAACTGACCTGGAGACAACCTATCTGAAACCCTTCATTTGAAAACTCCCTTGGATATGCAAAGAAAAATCAAGATGAGAAGGGGAAAAAACATTTTTTGGGGGTCAAAATATTGTGATACACTAGCATATGTTCTGGCTAGTTTCTTTCCTGATAAAATGCTTGTTTACTGTCATATAAACACAAGCTGTGTGCAAGGATCAAAACATTTTAAAACATTAAAAATAATTTATGAAAATATTCTTCCTTGATTTCAGTTTGCTGATTCAAATATATCTAGGGTGAAAGACTACTATATAGATAAATGATCAACAAAGATGTCAGGGAGGTCCAGAAAAATATAATATCCATACAGTAATATAAATACAGTGTTATTCATTTGTATCCTTAGCACTCAGCCTGTCACTTATTAAGTCATTAAATGTCTATTTCTTAAATAATAAAAAAGAATTCAAAGAAAGACATATTTCTTCCTTTGTTTCAAACAGTTTTTTCATTTCTTCATACCCTAGTTTTAGAAAGGATTTCAGGTAGAAATAAAAGTGTGAAAGGCTCAGGAATCTAAAAGACACATATGACTCTGAAGTCTGAGGTCATGAATGTCTCTGCAGTGTTAACTCTAACAATGTTCATGAGAGGAAGAAACAAGGAAAGAGATATTTAATTATATGTCTGAGCTGAAATTTTTCTTGAAGATCTTATAGTTATTGCTAATGAGCAGAGGAAAAATGACTAGGGAACATGCATGACTTAGAAGCTCTCTGAAACTTAAAGAAAAGTCCCCATTAAAAAATGTGTGTGTGTGTGTACTTTTGGTTGGGACCCCACAGAGGTGAGGTCAGATGGTGATTAGGCTGCTTAGGAAGTCAACTGGAGTCAACAAATATTTAGAATCTACTCAAAGCAAGGCATTCTGAAAAGATACATGAACAGGCTATCCTCCAAACTCCGTGTTGCCTTATATCCCAATAACAGGCATGAGACACGCGTACAAGTAACCCTCACAGTGAGCAGTCCAAGTTACATCCACAAAATTGTAGAGACAAAAGTAGAAATTGTGGTGGGGGGATGGGAACAGAGAAAGTTTCACGGAGATGGGCTAGGTGTTTAATAATGAATTGGATTCTGGCATGTAGAAATGGCGATTTGCTTAAGGGTAGAATCAGTACATTTTAAAGATGCATTTTGGTAGGTCCTACTGCTCTGGCAATCCAAATGGGGAAACTAGTGTACTTTATTCAGAACCAGCATAAATATAATTTATTTCAGGAGCTTACCTATTTGCTAAAAATTTCTCTTCCTTTGCTTCTCTAGGCAATGAGCATGAGCCAGCTGGCTGAAAGCCCTTCATTGCAAAAGTAGCTAAATGTGACGTGTGACATGCTTGGAAATCTTTCAGGTTGAATGGCTTTGAAGAAAAGTCAAATACCATTCATGTGTAACTTCTGAGCACAGAAATTTGGGGTGATGTGGTTAAATGCTCCTAACCAAATGCTACACTGTAAAAGCTAGTTGTGCACCCGTGTCCTCTGAAAAAAGCCCAAGGATGGTTCCTGGAAGCATGGGAATCTGTGCGATTTTGCCGGCTTTTGTTGACTACCACTTGAATAAGCTAACTAGGCAGCCTAAATTCTCAAGCGGTGGCTTCGGCTTCCTCCCTTTCTAAGCCTCCCCCTGTGCACCATGTCAGTGTGATGTGAAGCCGCGAGGAAGAAGAAGAAGTGGGTTCCAGGCTTGCCAGGTGTGTCAGGCACGTTCCCTTTGAGGCTTCCAAAACATTTACACACTTGACGTGTAAACGTTCAGATGCTGCTGTACCCCAGATCTGTCTTCTGAAAGAGCAAGCTGTAAGACACTCTCCACAGCACAGTGACCTCCTTTAGACTAAAGCTGCAAGGCTGTGGGGGGATAGAAACTTCTAGTCTTGAAGTTTCGCTGAGTAATGGAAAAAATCAGGACTATACAAATAATCTAGTACAGATTTAATCTTATAAACCAAATCAGGGTATCCATCTTTCTCATTTTATACCTGGGGTTCTGAGGCCAGGGGCAAAAACATACCTTAGCTCTTGAGCTAGAATTCTGTCACTTGATTTTCTTTTCCCAGATTCTGGGAGGAAGGCATTGTGCTGCTGAGGCAGGAGATGCTTATCTGGCTGGCTGCCTGCCTCTTTTTTCCATGAATGCCTGGTCTAGAATGATGATTTCTGTGTGGGCAAAGGGACCTGGGGAAGGTGTGACAGCTCCCAAGGTTCTGCAGAGGCCTGGGGTGCTTTATAGCAATTCATCCCACTGGTTTGTTGTTGTTCAGTCCCTCAGTCGTGTCTGACTGTTTGCAACCCCATGGACTGCAGCACGGCAGGCTTTCCTGTCCTTCACTGTCTCCTGGAGTTTGTTCAAACTCATGTCCATTAAGTCGATGATGCCATCCAACTATCTCATCCTCTGTCGCCCCTGTCTCCTCTTGCCCTCAATCTTTCCCAGCACTGGGGACTTTTCCAGTGAGTCAGCTCTCCGAATCAGGTGGCCAAAGTATTGAAGCTTCAGCTTCAGCATCAGTCCTTCCAATGAATATTCAGGGTTGACTTCCTTTAGGATGGACTGGTTTGATCTCCTTGCTGTCCAAGGGATTCTCAACAGTCTTCTCCAGTACCACAGTTCAAAAACATTAATTCTTCAGTGCTCAGTGCTACAAGGTGGGAAACAGGGAGGCTGACAAAATGCTCTGGCAGATTAGGGGAGTTCCTGCCAAAAGGCACCCTTAGGCCCATAGCCCTGGGTCCTAACGAAGAAACAGTAGCAGAAGTGATTTGCTCTGTGGCTTCAAGGGGGACCAAGCTAAACTGGACTGGAATTCTTCCCCCTCTGCCAACTTCTCTGTCCCTCTGTTGGGCTGAGCCATTATATTTTGCTCTTTCCTGAATCAGCAACTCTACTGATCATATATAGGATTGAGCTTCCTGGCTCCACAGTTCTCTTCCTAATTCCTTTTCTCCCAGCCTGCCAGACCTGCGCTTAGCACTCACAGTTCCCAGACAGACGGGGCAAGATAATGAATCTAGATTACCACTTGGATTTGAGACAAATTGTAGGTAAATACCCATTAAAATAAGCTTAATCAACTTATATTTTTCATATTTTTTCAAGACCAAACCACTGGGCACCGTATGTTTTCTGAAAACAACTCATGTAGTACATTTTAATCTTTAGCAAATGAACAGAGATTTGTTTGTATCCTTTATAATTTATGACATTTCCTGAAAAGTCACACTTTCCATTACTCACAATCACAGAAATAGGGGTTAATATTTCAAAATACTTCCTAACAGATTTTTTCCTTTAAAACATAATCATTTTAAATGAAAACTTATGAACACCTTTGAGCATATAGGTTCTACACTGGTCTTTTCACGGGGGCAGCCAGTGACAGTTTGCTACTCTACTCCCTGTCAGTATGACCTCAGATAAGTCGCATGTGAGTCACTTCACTCAGATAAGAGTGCGGAAGAATTGATGCTTTTGAACTGTGGTGTTGGAGAAGACTCTTGAGAGTCCATTAGACTGCAAGGAGATCTAACCAGTCAATCATAAAGGAAATCAATCCTGAATGTTCACTGGAAGGACTGATGCTGAAGCTGAAGCTCCAATACTTTGGCCACCTGATTTGGAGAGCTGACTCACTGGAAAAGACCCTGGTGCCGGGAAAGACTGAGGGCAGGAGGAGAAGCGGTGACAGAGGATGAGATGGTTGGATGGCATCACTGACCCGACAGACATGAGCTTGAGCAAACTCTAGGAGATAGTGGAGGACAGGGAAGCGTGGCATGCTGCAGTCTGTGGGGTCGCAAAGAGTCGGACACGACTGAGCGACTGAACTGAACTGAAGTCACTTCATTTATCTAGCTTTAGTATCCTTATCTATCACAAGTGAATGATTCTCCCCTCATAAGACTGTTACCAGGATCAGATGAGATATGAAGTGTTTTATGAATTATTAAGTACTGCACTAATTTAGTTATACCTTTTCTTGTTCCAAAAAAGCCATGTGAGGTGACTTATAAAAATATACATGTCACAAGAGAACCCCATGAAATAGTATGGAAAAAGATAAAAATAAGTGAGCTTATTAGGGCAAGGAAATGAATCTACCAGTTTAATGAAAAACATATTTATAAGCAACAGAACACTGGACTTGGCCAGCAGGTCTGGTCACTAAGTCTGAGCATTTATTATACAATGCCCTTTACTGTGGTGCTGTCAAGAAATATAAAAGGAAACTCCAGTAATAGTCTTTGCTTGTGGTAAGATTTAAAAAGTCTAAATAGGACTTCCCTGGTGGTTCACTGGTTGAGAATCTGCCTGCTAATGCAGGGGACACAGGTTCAATCCCTGGTCTGAGAAGATCCCACATGCCATGGCAATTAAGCCCATGCACCATGACTACTGAACCCCATGCACCCTAGAGCCTGTGCTCTGCAACAAGAGAAGCTGCTGCAATGAGAACCCGTGAATCTAGAGGTTAGCAGATAGAGAGGAACCCCCGCTCACCACAGCTACAGAAAGCCTGCACGGAGCAATGAACATCCAGCTCAGCCACAAATAAATACAATTTTAAAAAGTCTAAACAATTTCCCTCACACTCAGTAATACAACAGTGAAAATGGGGCACATCGGGTGCCTGGCTTCTGGGCCAGTGAAAAAATGCATGACTTTGTATTAAAGGAGGCAATTTGGGGTCCATTTATCACTATTATGAAGGGAGAATTCCACTTTAAAAAAAGTCATTTTTATTTATTTATTTGGCTGCACTGGGTCTCAGTTGTGACATGTGGGATCTAGTACCCTGGTCAAGGGTCACATCCAGGCCCCCTGCATGGGGAGTGTGGAGTTTTACCACTGGACCACCGGAAGTGCCATCACCATTATTTCTTCACAAGATTTCAGAGGGTTATTTCAACTTGCAAAAAAAATTAATCTTATATGCTATTACATAATTATTATATTTCACATTATTACATTTATATTATTTCATGATCATTACATAATTACAATATAATGGTATATTGTAATTACTCTCCATCTGGTTACAATTTTATAATGCGGAAGATACATCTGCCTAATTTTGGTGAATTCTGTGTTATTCTTATACATGAATGGGGCAGTGGAAATCATGCCAGAATCATATTTTTGCTCTTTTTGGATAAGTGTACCTTTGATAGTGGCTGAATATGTCTGGAAAAAATTCTGCCAAAACATGGTCAAGGTTTTAGCTTTCACTTCTGTTTAAGATCCAATTCATTCTCAGGGTTGCAGATTTAAACTGTTCTATTGAATCTCATAACCATACTATATCCTGTGAATTGAAAAAAAATTCAGTTGGTTCTTCCTGATTGATCTGAAAATTAGACAAAATTTCAGAGTTGGAACATTGCACATTGGCTGCCCATTGAAAAATGCTCAGGTGTGCAATTATTTTGACCGTCAATTATAACTGACAGTATTGTCTTGCCTCCAAGCTCACCTCTCTGAAAGCAGATTGTGAAGAACTCACTTGTCTAAACAAGTGTGATTTGTGAAAAGGCATGTGTCTGTGGCAGAGATTGTTAGCTTACTCCCAGTATCTATTCTCTTCCTTTGCAGAGTGAAAAAAATCTCTGAGTGGGACACACGGCCTCCCAGAATAAAGGCCACACTTTCCAGCTTTCCTGGCCAATAGATGAGGCTGAGTGATTAGGCTCTGGTGACTTCATCTTGAGCAGAAGTGCCATGGTTAAGTTCAAGGTCAGATCCTTAGAGAGGGGGAATTGCCATTCACTTCCCTTTCCCTTGGCATCACTATTCAATCCCAGCAAGAGGGTCCCCCCCTCACTGGGCACTGATGCTCCTCCCCCTGTGGGGTGAGGAGTTAACCAGGGTGGAGGTGTTATGCCCATCTAGAGCATATTTGGTTATGCCCATCTAGTACCCTTCTCTGTAGGACACACTCTGGGCACTCAGGGCCTTAGAGCTCCCTGTGCAAATGTCCACAAAGCCTGCACATGTCTCTTTCCCAGGTCTGTCCCTTGTGGGTGAAATTCATTATCTGTGTGCACACCCTGGAGCCCCAGAGGAACCCAGGCATGGCTGTGTGTGGGGAGTGTGGGCAGAGTTTGAATGTGCAGGCCGGGTGTCCCCAAGCACATCACATTGCCTGCTTCTGTGTGGGAAGGAGGCAGCGGTGGGGACAGAAAGGAGGTAAGCTGTAGGCCAGTTCCTCCTAGGTCTCCATCTTCTGGAGTGGAACTCTGATCTTAAATTTAAACTTAGCTTCCCAGGAAGGTATACTTGTGAAGAAAGGAAAATAAAATATATTTAATGATTTGTTGGCTTGATAACTTTTAAATATCTAGACATGTAATTACGTGGTCCTTTATTTGCATTCTTGCTCTAAGCTCTGCAATGTTGGGGACAAGCTAAACTTCCCTTCTTCCCACTCACTGAAATGTGGACTTGAGGGCAGGCGCTGAAGCAGCCATCCTAGACCATCAAATGGAAGCTACCGGCTGAGCAGGGTGGAGCAAAACCACAGAAATAGCTTAGGGTCTCCTAAGCTATTAGGGTCAGGCACCACCTGACCACCAAAAGAGCCTTGGGTCACCAAATTGGGCTTTTATAAGGTATGTGTTCTATATTATTTAAGCCACTGCTTTTTTGAGTTTCTTTAATAACAGCCTAACCTATATCCTGTTATAGAGAATTTAGTACCCAAAAAGTGGATTGAATTCTAGCCTCAAAAATCTAGATTGGCTTAGTGGTTAGAAGGTGGGCAGTGAGGTCGGTATTGCAGGTTGGAAAGCTGATGACTCTCATTAGGCTTGTGACAACTTGGAAGGCAAACCTCCTATCTCCTCGTCAGTGGCTCTAGTTGAAATGTTGGAGAAATTCAGAATGTTGGCGTGTTAGTGGCTTCTTGCCACTTTCAGCAAAGTTATTTACAAAAGAGAAATGAACTTAGGCTGGAGCCATAGAATGTGCTAGAAGAGGTAGAGGGATGACAGTTCTATTAAAGGAGGCACCTGCCTGCAGCTCACAGCCTAAACTAACCAAAAGCTTGTAATTTGGGGCGTCAGAGGGTTGAGAAAGCCCAGCTACTTCTGCAACTGCACACCAAAGCAGGCAACCTTCACAGATGTCTGTGCCTCTGAGCCGTGGTGAAATGCCTCATTAAGAGGCTGGCCAGAAAATGGGAGCCAGAGACAACAGTCAGATTAAGGGTGCTGCCTTCTTTCTCAAGTCAATTATTTCAGATTGCTCCAAGCTAGTTACAAGTGAGATGAAAGGGAGGGGTATAGGCAGAACAGAGAGACCAGAAAATAAGACTCAAGTCTTACAAGATGAGAGCTGTGGTGGACAGGCGCCCATTTCAACTTCCCTGTGGTGCGTCCGCCTGCAGGTAAGAGGCTGGGAAGGTGTGAATTAGGCTTATCCACAGCTGCAGTAGATTCAGAAGGTGGAAAAGAAGCAGGTACTTATCTTCCTGCTACTTTTACTGTGGCAAACACTGTTGCAGGGACAGTGGGTTTTTTTTTTTTTTTGCATTCTAGTGACTAGTTGACAGCTTCATAGGCATCACAGGAGCAGAGAGTCAGCTGTGGGAAGGGAGGCTCACCCAATTCCAGTGTCCAGTGACTTGCTCCCAGGGGGCCAAGAGGCACCGGCAGCAGTGGCCATGGGGAGTTTCTAGCCCTAGGATTGCAGCCACAGAACTGGGCACTTTCCGGGAGTAGCTCTAGTTGTGGCCTCCCAATTCCTCACCTAACTGACTTTGGTGGAGGCAGCAGCCTCCCTGGAGGCCAGTTTGGTGGCATTATCCCTCAGTCCTTCCAGTTATTTCACTGGCTCCCAATTTTGTGGTATTAACTTCCCAACTGCATAAAATAATTAGATGGGACCTGTTTCCTGCAGCTGAATGCTAGAACTATCAATATGTCTGGACAACTTTTTGGCTCTGATTACTTGCATGTGGAAGTGAAGAGAAGCAAATTGACTGGAAACCTCATAAAATTTGGAGGGGGTTGTTTTGTCAAAGAAACAAGCCAAGAGTCTATGATTTTTCAATGCCTACAGAATCTTAGGTCCTGGAATCTGATCTATCTATAGTGAAAGTTGCTCAGTCATGTCCAATTCTTTGTGACCCCATGGACTATTTAGTCCATGGAATTCTCCAGGCCACAATACTGGAGTGGGTAGCTGTTCCCTTCTCCAGGGGATCTTCCTGACCCAGGGATTGAACCCAGGTCTCCTGCAGGTGGATTCTTTACCAGCTGAGCTACCAAAGAACCCACCGATCTATCTATAAGTGGGATAGAAAAACTGCAGCCTTCAGGGAGTTCCCCAGTGGTCCAGTGGCTTAGACTCTGCGCTCCCAATGCAGAAGGAAACTAGATCCCGCATGCCACAACTAAGAGTTTGCATGCCACAATTAAAAGACCCCTCATGCCACCAACTAAAGGAACTGGCATGCCATAAGGAAGATGGAAGATTCCCGCATGCCACAACTAATACCTGGCACAGCTATGAATAAATAAATAAGTGAATACAAACAAACAAAATGGGTGCAGCCCCCAAAGGGCACACACCCTCATAGCGACTTCATGTAGCTGTCACTGGGAATAGACAAGGAGTAACTTCCTAAAGGGACACGGAGGACAGTGGACAGAGGAGTTCCTTCCAGAGAGCAGATGGAGGGCTGCAAACCCAGCTACACTCCTCTGCAGCCAGGGCAGAAAATTTTTGCAGTTCCTCACCAGCAGGATTCCCCACTCATTCCTGAAGAGCAGGTAATGTGTGGGAAGAGGCTATGCTGGATATTGGGGTTCAAAGGGTTGGAGACTATGACAGAGACTGATCACTGACCTCCAGTGTCCACTCTCCCTTTCTACTTGAGTAGAAGAACCTATGAATATACGGCCATCCTGAAAAAGGCTTCACTTCCAAGCTTCCCTTTTAGCTAGTTGTGGAACATGTGACCAAGTCTGCAAACAGCAGAAGTGATGTTTCAACTTCAGGATATTCAAATGAGATTTGAACTCAGGTATTCTGGCTTCAAAGTCCACATTCGTACTCTGTGCACCAGACCTTTTATAAGCACTAAGGATAAAATAGGGAACAAGATAGGCAAAATCTCTATGTCCAAAAAACAACTTCAGAAAGGGACAATACACAGACACTTACCGACTCAAGGAGAGACAGCTAACATATAGAAAAGCCAACAAATGGAGAAGGTCACTCAGAGAGTGAGAGGTATTTTAAGGAAATGAAATATGGTGATGCGATACTGCCCAGGGACACTGTTTGGGTTGGCCAAAATGTTCGTTTGGGTTTTTCCATAACATTTTAACAGGAAAACCTGAATGAACAATTTGGCTTACCCACTATTTTAATTGGTGAAAACCTTTCCGGAGGGTATATTTGAGCTAAGATCTAAATTTGCAGAAAGGACCATCACAAGACATGGAAAAAGAAACTTTCAGGCAAGGGAACATTTTAAACAACAGAGAACAGCTGTGGCACACATGTGTATTCTATTAAAGACAGAATTTTCTAAAAACGCGGTGTACACAGGCTGTTCTAGAGCCTTTCTTCTGATTCAGAAAAGACATTCTAGTCACTAGGTGACCCACAGCATCCTCCCACTCCCACCGTCCTCCTGCGGGGAGTGGTGGTTCCCAGCCTCCTGCGTGCCCAGTGGGAGGGTTCCAGGCAGAGGGGTTGGGCCCTGTGTGAGGTGGTGTTGTTTGTGGGGATGGTTTGCTGCACTTAATCCTCTTAAAACATGAGTCAGAATCTTTTGGGCCACACAGTACTAAGAATATCACCATGTTTCAGTTTCAAGGTTACTGAATTGTCAGACACTGAAAATATGGGAAGTCATGTTACTTTCCTCCTCTATGTCATATGACGACGGAGAACAAACTAGATCATTCCTGAAGAACTTTCCTTAAAGTAGTTTTATTTTCTACACAAACTAAAGGCAGTATCTTTTTCTTGTCTTTGGGTCTCTCCCTGGTTTTTTTCTTTTTTTGCACATTTAATTCTCATTAATGTTCTAACATGAGCAGGACTGAAAAAAAAAATCATTTAGGTAACAGCTGGAATAAGGTGACTTAAATTGTTACCTAAACTTGGACGGTAGAAACTATGAAAGGCGCTGCTCCCCCCACCCCTCCAACTCACGAGCCTCTTCTCTGGGATGGATAAAGGAGAAAGGAATGGGGTGGCTAAGTTCCCCATGGTCACTGTGATCCTCAGGTTGTGCATCATGGCTTGATTGAGACTCCTCATATTTCCCCAAACGGACTCCCTCCTATTCATTCTTCTTGAATTGTAGCGGGGGCTCCTCACTCTGGCAACCTTTTGACTGGTCTCCAGCTCTGCTTAACCCAAGGCTTGCATGGGCTCTGGAGCACACAATGCAGGCAGGAGCATATAAGCCCCAGAGTGTGCAGAATTTGAATTAAGTCTCAGCAGGGCCAAGCTGAGAGACTCTTGAGATCTAGGGCCTACTGCTGCTCTGGCAGTAAGTGGAAGAAGCCTGAGGTCTTTCTGTGGAGAGACCATCGTTCTGACAGGCTCTTCAGGCCTGCTTTGCCCAGGAGGTCCCTTTTCTACCCGAGACAAGTGAGGAAACATTTTAGCCGCAATATATTGGTACTACCCCTCAGATGGCTTAAGAATAATAAGGTATTTTAGGAATATATAGAGCTTTTAGATCTGAATGTTGAGGTTGAAAAAAATACACACGTTCTTTTAGAAATAAATCCAAACTACTAACTGCAGGAGAATTCCTTTTTATCTCCCCTTTTCTTTTTAAAACACATGGAAACTAGTCTGGAGGTGACGAAAGGTAACAATCTGTTTTTATCTACTAGAACTAATGTTTGAATTTTGTAATCTGTAATCTGAATGAAGCCTTCTACTCAGTAAACGGTTGGCAGATAAATGTGTGTGCAAGTTCAAGGTTGATCCCTAAAACCAAGAGATTTTTAAGACTACTCCACTATTTCACTTAGAGACTGGCAGAGGTCTGACTGATACATAGCTAATAGAAGAGATGAGTTCTAACATATGAAAAAGCAGGAATCAGAGAATTTTGAATTCAGATAATGGCTTAAGTTATCACACTAATTTCAGTCCACTAAATAACTCCACACTCTGGATGAACTGGATGAACACTCCCTCAACCATATAGTTTTTGGAGGTAAGCATAGCATAAATATGAACACATATGGACTTCCTTCTGGCCATCCATGAATGAAAGCTGGGAGCATAATGGCCAATGTGCCTGCTTGTATAATGTCCTCCAGAGAATGCAGAAAGAACATTGCTCCACAAAGCCCTGATGCGGTATGAAGGACTCGGGAGAAGTGGCAACGGACAACATCTCAACAGCATTAAATCTCCCAACTGCTCTTTAGTTACTTTGAGACCCCCACGTTTAAGGGTCTGTGAGTTTCTGGGTATGAAGAAAGAATTTTTAATGGGGCCAAATGTAGGTGTTTACAAGGGGGAATTGTTGTTTTTTATTAGGAACTGCCTTATGTTCAATAGTTGTATTTACTTTGTCAAGCTAGCCAGAATTAGAAATCCCCATTGCTAGGCAGCCTGGAGCGTCTGCGAAGTATTTCTGGGCATTCAGAACTGAGGCATGTGCTGCCCAAAGGCAGGTTTCATTACAGTGTGTTATTTAGTCCTGTTCATCCCTCCCTACCCCCACACCCCCAGATAGCAGGGCTTATACAACAGGAAATCTCGGTTACTTTATGCTGAAACATATTTACATGACTGAAATATGACAATTAACACATTTGTAAAGCTTGAGGGATAGGTACACATTAATGGTTTTTTGAAGCAGGCTGATTTCCTGAAGCTTTTAATCTTATTTTATTTTGTTCTGCATGCATGAACAAGTTCTCCTTTACTGTAGGTATTTGATAAAGCCTACCTGGTAGGAATGTGAATGAAAAGAAAATAGTACAAAAATTAACTTTATGGTTTATCTTCGCCAAACTGTTCTTAACTGCTTTTACCAGTTCAAGGTATAGTGAGGGCTATTTTTGACAAGTTGTATTAGCTTTTATACAAAAGCAGTTAGGTAGTACGGTTTTGGTTGGCAAAATGAAATGTGGCTTTCTCTATACTGACAGTATAAAAATTTTTCTTAATGAATGAGAAGTATCAATCGCAGTAGTGATTTTCTGCACTCCTCATGGTCAAAAGTATGCTCTCCTATGTGGTGTATATTTCACTTGCTCCAAACTTAAATTAAAAGCCAGGTGATACTAAGTACTATTATTTCAAAAGTGCTATTGTGTGCATGTGTGCATGTGTATTTGAGTGTGCATGTTTATACATATAAATATACATAACATGGCAATATTATGAATATTTTAATATAAGTACATAGATTATAATTGTTGAAATCTTGGTAAAATTTAGAAAAAAAATCCTTTCGTATCAGAACCCTCAGTAATGAAATGAAAACTTCCATTTTCCTTTTTATTTCTGAAAGCATGTTAACCCTGGGAACCTCTACTCCAGTTTTCACTTAAAAGTGGATGGCAAATTTACAAATTACACTGGTTTCAAATAGTCACCCAGTCCATCTATCTCTCCCCTTCACAGAGCTCCTTCCTCACCAGTTTCAAAGAGAGCTCAGTGAGCAGGCTGGGCAGAGCAAGAACCCTCTCTCTACACGCCTTAGGGCAGTGATGGGGCAGCACCAGACCCAGCGCTCTAGCCAAGGGATACAGATTAGAGATGAGGACCTAACTGCAAAGAGTAACTCTGCTGAAGTGACTCCACAGATAAGAAGTAAGTAAAGAATCAATTTAGTCTTAGGTAGAAAACCTTTCCATGAATAACGAGGGAAAAAAGTTAAAGGACATGAAGCAAATAAAGCAAGAAAAAATACAGATGATCAGAAAAGAGCAAAATATTTGTGAGTATATAGATAAATGATTATGCCTACTTCTAGGGACTTTTTTGGTGTTTGTTTATTTGGCTTGATCAAAATGCATGTTTTAATGGAAATGTTAACAAGAGTTAAGTTTAATTTTCATGGAGATTGTTTTCTATTCTTTAAAAACTCATTTGCTTTTATACGTGGAGGATTTTTTTCCCCCACCACTTAACTTTACCATTGAAGTTAAATCTTGTTACAAGGAGGTCTAAAAGATCCTTGAAATGTAGAAGAACCAACAACCTGATATATCAAACAGGCTAAATCCTGCCTCAAGTTTTCACTGTAGCAGGAAGAGTCACTCTGGTTCAAGTAGAAACTCTGAAGCTTGAGGTCATTTCAGCCAGGGTCTGAAGGTATATGTAATGTTCCCAAAGGGGAACATTCTTTTGGTATATGTAAAATTATGCTCAAAAATGAAATAATGGAGCAAAGTGATTTTTATAACTGTAATGCAGGGTTAATTCTCTAAGTTTTAAAGATCTGAATGAAATGAAATAGACATATTTGTACATTTCTATTTGATTCCCTTAATAGAAGTGCACAAAAATTTCTCAAGGCACTGAAAGTAAACGAAAGCATGATATGTGGGAAAAGATCATCAAATGGTTCCTAAAGTTCAATACTGACAAGTTTCACAGTTTAACAAATGATGATGAAAAAATGTTTTTCCTTTAAAAATTTATCAAGGAGTGGTATTTTTTCTTCTGTCTTTCACTCTAACTTATGCCCTAAAGGGATATTATTTGCTCTAAATCAGTTTAAGTTAACACATCAAAT